>NC_139513.1:141787145-142197145 GCF_947247035.1 Vipera ursinii
AGCGTTTACCCTGATGACGCTGGCAGTGGACCAGTGAAAGCTAGGTTGTTTTAGGTTTGTAAATAGTTGTTTTTATTGTTTTTATTGTTTTTAGTATTTTAACAATAAACAGCTGTTTCATATTCTTCCCAGAGTTATATGAAGATATAAGGGGACTCCCTCCTCCAGAAGAATTTGCCCTATAATAACCATGATATAGAATCAACGAAGCATGTTCTCTGTTATAGCTTTGATCTTAATTTGCATAATGATCTAATTAATCCTATTTTAACATCATTTACTGGAAATTCAAATCAATTTTAAGTTACAGATCTTTTCTATAATCAAATTCCTAAAGTCACTTTTGAGGTGGAAAAGTTTCTAACTGGTGTAATTAGGATAAGGAAGCAATTCAATTTTAATTTATATAGGGACACTGAGGGCTATAACTTAAAAGGGTAGGTCGATTTGCATATTTTAAAATAAGTTTTTGTTATGGCTGAAGACTGTTTAAGTAAATCGACTGATCTCTAGAGTAAGTCCAACATACTCTAGAGAAGTGAAGATAACATCAGAATATATATATATATATATATATATATATATATATATATATATATATATATATATATATATATATATAATTTTATTTTATTTTATTTATTTTATTTTATTTTATTTTATTATTTTATTTTATTTTATTTTATTTTATTTTATTTTATTATTTTATTTTATTTTATTTTATTTTATTTTATTTTATTATTTTATTTTATTTTATTATTTTATTTTATTTTATTTTATTTTATTTTATTTTATTTTATTTTATTTTATTTTTTATTATTTTTTATTATTTTATTTTATTTTATTTTATTTTATTTTTTATTTTATTTTATTTTATTTTATTTTATTTTATTTTATTTTATTTTATTTTATTTTATTTATTTATTTGCTGCCCGTCTTGCAGCAAACAACTTTGGATGGCTTCCAGCATTAAAACATTAAAAATCCAACAAATAAATATCTTTAGAAATTAGAAAAGTAATCATAATCATAGGTGTTCAAGTAAAGCTTTCTCCAGTTTTTGTATGATTATGCAATGTTACCTAGTACAATCTGATAATTTCAGAATATGATGACCGGAAACCTGATGTAGTTTTGAGAATTCTTGTTGGGTGACATTGCATATGTTTTTCATATTTTTCTGGCTTGTTAGATATCCTTAGTGTTACCAAAGGAAAAATTAGGAGCTCCCCTGCTTCATAGGCAAAGAAGGCAAAGTTTAAATGTCATACTTCATAGCAAACCAAAGAATATTTACAATAAATAACTGGATTTCATCAGATGCCTATCAAGCAGAAGTGGGAAATAGTAAGTTCCCTTAATATCTAGCTTATAAAGTACAAGCAAACTTGAATATTATCCAGGAAGCTTCCTCAGGCTTGCCCAAAGCTACAGTAATGTGTAGATTGTAATCTCAATTCTCTTGGTGATTTTAATGTCTTCATTTTATCCTGAAGAGTCTTCTGGAGTCTTACCTCTAATAAATCAGTAAAAGATATATCCACTGACTTCCAACCATAATACTTTCTACTCAGCTATATACATTCTGGAATATATAGTGCTAACAATATCTTTAATAGTTTGATATCTAATTTCAAAAAAAAATAACCATTCCATCTTTCTCATCAGCTATCAACATTGTCACTTTAGTGAGAAAAGACGGTGATAGAATTTTATTTGGCAGTATCAAGGCAGATTAAAAAAAAACACCCCAGGAATCAGAACAGGCTGTGGCAATTAAGGAGTTAGCATAACAATCAATCAATCTGAACCCTGCCCCCTTCAGATCTTCTCCAATCCTTTTGGCCTTCTGAAAGGCCTTGAAAACTAAGCTACACAATCTTGCCTGGGGCCCCAATGAGGGTGTGGCATCTAATGTTAGAAGTAGCTGATGGAGTAGTAGAGAATACCCCATCTCCTCTCTCTGTGCACTTTGTTCCCTCCCTCTCCATTCTGCTTAGTTTTTTTTTATCAAATTTTTAAATTTGATTGATTAAAAAGAGCCTTGGTGGAGCAGTGGGCTAATGCCCCCTTAAATAACACCAGCTGCCTGCAATTAGTGCAGGTTCGCATCCCACCAGGCTCAAGGTTGACTCAGCCTTCCATCCTTCCGAGGTAGGTAAAATGAGGACCCAGATTGTTGGGGGCAATAAGCTGACTTTGTAATAATGCTGCTTGGGGGGCCCGAAAGCCCTAATAAGCAGGCATATACATAGAATGAAGACTATTGCTAAGCACATTGTGCTTTAGATTGTAAGCCGCCCTGAGTCTTCGGAGAAGGGCGGGATATAAATGGGATTAAAAAAATAAATTAAGATCTTTGTTTATTGTTTTAAGGTTCTATACAGCATTTTATTCAGTGTCTGTAAACCGCTTCCAGTAGCGTTCAAAGAGATGGGCAGCATACAAGTTTGATAAATAAACAATACAGAACCTAATAATCAGGATTTAAATTGTAGAGCAATGCCAAACTTTATTCGAAAGTCCAAGAATTGTCTGTAACATAGACAAGGTACTGAATGAAGGTAGGCTTTTTTTGTAAACTGAATGTTTTTTTTTAAATAATATTTTTTTTCTTGATATAAAGTACAAATAGAAATAAAGGCAATGGGAAAAAGAGGAAAGAAAAGGGAAAAATGGATAAAGTGTGGGGGGTGGTTGGGGAAGAAGGAAACAAAAATCAGTGACTTCTAAAAAGCACTGCTTTTGCTATTGTTTGTGAATATCAATGATTTCCCTCCAGCATAAAGGTCTTTAAACAGATTGCCTCACCTCTTAAACACTCATCATGATGAGTTGACTGACACAAGATATGGATACCAATCTCCCCATGAGTACATCAGCTTATCTCCTCCACTCTTCCCCATGCTGGTCTAGATGAATTTTTTCCTGAAACATTAAGAGACATTATCTAAGTACTAATGATTTGAGCCACCTTCATGTCTCTCTTTTGGTAAGTTAAATTTATAATTATTAACAAATTAATGTGATGATATGATATCATCACATTCAGCAACATCACAGTACCTTAATGAGGAACTGGCAAATTAGAGCCAGAGCAGAAAATTTTTCTGTGAATACATTTTACCAATCTGAACCGTAATCAAATGGACAACCTGCTCTGCCTACAGCTTCCTTGAGGAGCATTCAGAAGCTTCAACTGGTGTAGAGTGTAGAGTGTGGGCACATGGGCAGTTAGCAGTGCCAATATAATTTGGGACATGTAGCAGCACTACTTCCAAAGCTCATTAGTTACCAGTAGGCTTCCAGATGCAATTCAAGATATTGGTAGCATCCTTTAAACATTTCATGGCTTGGGGTCTCGTAATTTATAGGTTAATAATACCTATCTGGTGAAAATATTGGCCCCAACCGTGTTGGCCTTCCACATGGCCATGAAGACTTGATTCTGTGGTCAAGTTTAGGGCTTCTGCTGTGTTGTGGAAAACCAGGTTTTTCCTAGTTGTGCTGGCTTTACGGTGCTTTTGTAATTTTCTTTCGGCTGCTATGTGTTTTATGGTTTGTTTGCGTGTGGCTGTATGTGGCTTTACTAAATAATGTTAACTGCCCTGAGAATCTGTTTCAGATGGGCAGCCATGTAAATCTAATAAGTAAATGAAAGTAAGTAAAATGAAATGTTAATTGATTCATTTAATGAATCCATTGCTTGAACCAGTAAAAGCTTTTCATCTTAAATAAAACCTTTCATTTATTAATTAGAATGAGTAATTATAACGTTTAGATGTACTCACTGACCTTAAGAGACAGAAGGACTAGCTGCTATCTAGATAACCATCCTGCAAAAGATGTATCAGCTCACCGAAGTAAATGGGAAGGATCTCAGAAGATACCCTCTCTAGGTTTCTTAAAGGTAAACATAAAGGAGGAAGAGGTGGTTTCAGACTTGAAAGATTCAGTAACCTAAAAATAAAGATAGTGCTAGTAAGGATACTTCTTGTCTAGGCTACCTTGAAGGCCAACACTAACTCTACAAAAAGCAGTGGGAAGCTGATCCACAATCTTGTAGTTGAAAAGCCTTGAAGTTGAATAGTGGTGGTGGTAGAGTGGTTAGAATGCAGCATTGCAAGCTAATTCCGCTGACTGCCAGCAAGTCAATCCTGACAGGCTCAAGGTTGGCTTAGCTTTCCATCCTTCCAAGATCAGTAAAAATGAGGATCCAGATCATTGGGGGCAATATGCTGATTCTGTAAATCGCTGAGAGACGGCTGTAAAGCACTATGAAGCTGTGTATAAGTGCCATTGTTATTTCTAAAAGCAGAAAACGGTAAGGAAAAATAAAGCCAAGGGAGGATGAGGTGAGACTTCTCAGAGTCTGTAAAGCTGCAAGACACCAAGAGAATTTTTTTTAAAAAAAACAACAACAAACAGACTTTGTACAGTTTCATATGCACTGAAGCAAAGCTAGTAATAAACTGACTTGGTTTCTGGGCTCTGCACAGGTCACAAGAATAGCAAGTCCTGAACTGATTCATGGAGCAAAGAACCTTTGCTGTAATGCCCTGATAATAAGAGATTGTACTGAGGCTGGGGAAATAACAGAAGAGAGAGTAAATATAAACAATCAGGAAACAGAACAGCGTTTTTTCAAACTTGGCAACTGGAAGATGTGTGAACTTCAACTTCCAGAATTCCCCAGCCAGTATTCAGCTTCTGAGAGCTGAACTCCATACCTCTTCAAGTTGCTAAGTTTGAAAAACACTGAGATAGAAAATGAACCTCTTGGTAGCCAGTTTTATAAACAGCAACTCAGCCCAGGTGAAGAGAAATCACGTGATGAGCAGTTCAAATTACTCTACCATAATTAGGTCTGGACATTACTCTTACATTTTCCAAGATTCTCTGAGTATTTCTCAACCTTGGCAACTTGAAGAGGTGTGGACTTCAACTCCCAGAATTCCCCAGCCAGCATGCTATTTATTTTAAGTAGCATTAAAAATACCTCAGTGAAATCTTTCAGTTCTTTTTTCCTGGATCTTACCGCATATCTGGAGCCTGACATTGAGGATCCTGAAAGGCCAACATTGATTCCTCAAGTGCAGGAATGATGGGATCTCTTTCCCTGAGAAACATTTGTTGTTGTTTTTTTTTTCCTTTCTCATGGTCTGGTTTTCAGCTCAGATAAAAATGACATTTCTTTGGGACCTGCAGTGTTTCCATCTGCATTGTCTGGCAAATGCTCCAGACTCATTGCATTAGTTAAATGTGACTTGAATATAGAGGCCATTTTGATTGTGCAGATCTCTAATGAGTTAATTAATGCTAAGAACACCCGGAAAATGATGCTGAGAGGTGATTGAGTTTCTAACTGAAGCACCAATGTAAATAAGCTCCAACAATAATTCCAGGAAAGATGGGCAGTTATGCTCAGGAGAATCTGGTGGGAATTTCCTGTCATAAAATGAATCCATTTGCCATGCGGAAAGCTCCATTTCCTGTTTCATTACAAGCCATGTAATCGTGATTTTTTCCACAGGCGTTCCAGAAAACTCAGGGGACATTTTTCAAATGAAAGCAAAGGAGAGATGGTAACTTAATTAAATCCAAGAAAATAATTTCCCTTATATGCCCAGTTTTATACCTTGAATTTATTATGGAATAATACGCTTACCATGAAGTCTCGATTTCATGGGCTCCGAAATGAATTCACACCCTAATCAGCCCTAATGAATATCTTATTCCTAACACTCTTTTTGCCATGTTTGCCTTTTGTGTGTTAGCCTTTCTCAAGTATTCAAAGCGCTTACAAAGTAAAGGAAGCCACTGAATATTCCCTGTATTTTACAGAACAAAGGGCAGGAGGCAGTGAGATAAAGGTTTGCTTGGGTTCTCTAATTAAATATATAATGTTCATTCATAAGGCAGACACACATATTACCCAATATATTTTCTGAGAATGAGAAAAGAAATAGGCAACTTTGGGGGTTAGGCTAAGCTTTTCAATAAATGTATGCAGCATGTGGGTGATGGGGTAGCCTGAATAAACTATATCATGCATGTGAGTGGGGAAAAGATTTTATGACTATCCTCTGGAGGATAGGCGATACTGGGGGGGGGGAGGATTCTGGGTCCTAGATCAGGGCTCTCCAAACCTGGCAACTTTAAGACTTATGGACTTCAACTCCCAGAATTCCTCAGTCAGCAATGCTGGCTGGGGAATTCTGGGAGTTGAAGTCCACAAATCTTAAAGTTGCCAAGTTTGGAAACCACTTTTTATCAGTGGTAGTATTTGAATGGTCTTCAAGGGCTGCCCCATGTACAGGAGGTTACAAAAGCACAAGTCACTATGAAAAGAGACTCACAATCCATGAATGGCCATAATTGGTGCATCACATGGACTTGTATAATGGCCCTTTTAGCCAGAATTATCTTTTATTTATTTATTTAGTTAAATTTATATACCGCCCTTTCCCTGAGGACTCAGGGCGGTTTACAGGGAGTTAAAAAATCCAACATACAAAAATTAAAAACCGAATTAAAAATATTAAATTAACCCTGTAGACTTAAAAACCCCAATTAAAATTTCTCCTCAGCCTGGGCCCGAAAGCTCAAAGAGCCAGGTCTTCAGGTCCCGGCGGAATGATCAGAGGTCGGGGGCAGTTCTCAGCTCCACCGGCAGCTGGTTCCAGAGGGCCGGCGCTCCCACTGAGAAGGCCCTATCCCTGGGTGTCACCCGCCGGCAATCTCTCACCGGCGGAACCCTGAGCAGACCCTCCCTGTGGGAGCGCACTGGGCGAAGGGCGTTTGATGCCGGCAGCAGGTGTTCCCTCAAATAACCCGGACCCAGGCCATGTAGGGCTTTATAGGTGATAACCAGCACCTTGAATTTCACTTTAAGTAGGAACCACTAGCCTAAGACAACTAATGTTATTTTTGTTTCTTTAGGTATTCATCTATTTTCTCTAGAGAGATGTTACTTCCTTTATACAAGTTAAGGAAATGTTTTGTATGGTCATATTATCCATTAATATACTATCTCCTCTCATGATTTAAATATCATTTTCTTTTCCTTTTCCTTTTGTAATTTATATGCCAACCACTTTCCTGGTTTGTTTGCAAACTTTTTTTTGCTTTACATAGTTCATTCTTATTTGCATTTCTCTTATTGTTAACATAGATAACTGACATTGCAATAGCTTAATTGTTGAGAAATACTTCTCTTTAATTCTTTTTCTTTTTTTTTCCTACCTGATCCAAAATAGCTTGCATTGTCTTTTGACTCCTCTTTCTGAGTTCACTTTTATATTGTATAAAATACCTCTAATGATAACTTTGTTTGCATCCCAAACCATTCTCATATCAGTTGTTGTTGTTAGCTGCGAAGTCGTGTCCGACCCATCGCGACCCTATGGACAACATTCCTCCAGGCCTTCCTGTCCTCTACCATCTTCTGGAGTCCATTTAAGCTCACGCCTACTGCTTCAGTGATTCCATCCAGCCACCTCATTCTCTGTCGTCCCCTTCTTCTATTGCCCTCGATCTTCCCCAGCATTAGGCTCTTCTCCAGGGAGTCCTTCCTTCTCATTAGGTGGCCAAAGTACTTGAGTTTTAGCTTCAGGATCTGGCCTTCTAAAGAGCAGTCAGGATTGATCTCCTCTAGGACTGACCGGTTTGATCGCCTTGCAGTCCAAGGGACTCGCAGGAGTCTTCTCCAGCACCACAGTTCAAAGGCCTCAATTCTTTGGCGCTCAGCCTTTCTTATGGTCCAACTTTCACTGCCATACATTGCAACTGGGAAGACCATAGCCTTGACTATCCGCACTTTTGTTGACAGGGTGATGTCTCTGCTTTTTAGTGTGCTGTCTAGATTTGCCATGGCTTTCCTCCCCAGGAGCAAGCGTCTTTTAATTTCTTGGCTACAGTCCCCATCTGCAGTGATCTTGGAGCCCAGGAAAATAAAATCTGTCACTACCTCCATTTCTTCCCCATCTATTTGCCAGGAATTGAGAGGGCCAGATGCCATGATCTTGGTTTTCTTAATGTTAAGTTTCAACCCAAGTTTTGCACTCTCCTTCTTCACCTGCAACAAGAGGCTCTTTAGTTCTTCTTCACTTTCTGCCATTAGAGTGGTATCATCTGCGTATCTTAGGTTGTTGATATTTCTTCCGGCAATCTTAATTCCAACTTTTGATTCATCTAGCCCTGCCTTTCTCATGATGTGCTCTGCATATAAGTTAAATAGGCAGGGCGACAGTATACAGCCTTGCCGGACTCCTTTCCCAATTTTGAACCAATCAGTGGTTCCGTGTCCAGTTCTCACTGTTGCTTCTTGACCCGCATATAGGTTTCTCAAGAGACCAATAAGATGGTCTGGTACTCCCATCTCTTTAAGAACTTGCCACAGTTTGTTATGATCCACACAATCAAAGGCTTTAGCATAGTCAATGAAGCAGAAGTAGATGTTTTTCTGGAACTCCCTAGCTTTCTCCATGATCCAGCGTATGTTGGCAATTTGATCTCTAGTTCCTCTGCCTCTTCGAAATCCTGCCTGCACTTCTGGTAGTTCTCGATCCACATACTGCTGAAGTCTAGCTTGTAGGATTTTAAGCATGACTTTACTAGCATGAGAAATGAGTGCAATGGTGCGATAGTTTGAACATTCTTTGGCACTGCCTTTCTTAGGAATTGGAATGTAAACTGATCTTTTCCAATCCTGTGGCCACTGTTGAGTTTTCCAAATTTGCTGGCAAATTGAGTGTAGCACTTTTACTGCATTGTCTTTTAAGATTTTGAATAGCTCAGCTGGAATACTGTCACCTCCACTAGCTTTGTTGTTGCTCAGCTTTTCTAAGGCCCACTTCACTTCACATTCTAGGATGTCTGGCTCGAGGTCAGTGACCCCCTCATTGTGATTATCAGGGTCGTTAAGCTCATTCTTGTATAGTTCTTCTGTGTAATTTTGCCACCTCTTCTTAATCTCTTCTGCCTCTGTTAGGTCCCTGCCATTTTGGTCCTTTATCATGCCCATTTTTGCATTAAACGTTCCCTTCATTTCTCCAATTTTCTTGAAAAGATCTCTGGTCCTCCCTATTCTATTGTTTTCTTCTATTTCTTTGCACTGTTCATTTAGGAAGGCATTCTTATCTCTTCTAGCTATTCTCTGGAATTCTGCATTCAATTGGGTGTATCTTTCTTTTTCTCCCTTGCCTTTCGCTTCCCTCCTTTCCTCAGCTATTTGCAAAGCTTCCTCAGACAGCCATTTTGCTTTCTTGCATTTCTTTTTCTTTGGGATGGTTTTGGTTGCTACCTGTTGTACAATGTCACGAACCTCTGTCCATAGTTCTTCAGGCACTCTGTCTATCAGATCTAATTCCTTAAATCTATTTGTCACCTCTACTGTATATTCAACAGGGATATGATTTAATTCATACCTGACTGGCCTAGTGCTTTTCCCTACTTTCTTCAGTTTAAGCCTAAACTTTGCAAGGAGAAGCTCATGGTCTGAGCCACAGTCAGCTCCTGGTCTTGTTTTTACTGACTGTATAGAGCTTCTCCATCTTTGGCTGCAGAGCATATAGTCAATCTGATTTCTGTGTTGACCATCTGGTGATGTCCATGTGTAGAGCCGTCTCTTGGGTTGTTGGAAAAGAGTGTTTGCTATGACCATCGTATTCTCTTGACAGAATTCTATCAGCCTGTGCTCATATCAGTATCTTTATCTAAATTATTTCCAAACAATTCTTTTAATTTCTTTTTACAATCCTCCACTATGGCTCCTTTCTGTAGCAACATTTCATTTAGTCTCCATCTAAAACAATTAGATTTCCTTTTATACACCAAGCTCAAAGAACTATGTTCTGAAAAACTCTTTGGTAATCTCTCTGCTTTAGAAACCTTAGGAGTCAAATTCTTTGAAATCCAATCATATCTGATCTTGAAAAGAATGTATATCTTTTAGAAAAGTAGGTGTACAGTCTTGAATTGTGACTTTTCTATTTCCATATATCAACCAACTCTGTATTAAACGTCAAATAAAAATATTTTGGCAGTTTGTCTTCAGTAATTTTTATATTTTACTCAGAAGTTCTATCCAGTGTGTGGAAACTACTCCATTCCCCATCAAACACCAATTTTCATAACAGAAACCTATTAGTTTGTCCTTATGTCCTTTGTAGAACAATACTTTATCTTTATTTAGGGCACAAATTCTCAATAGCAAAGTCTTAGTCATATGCAAATTAACTTCCATCCCAACAAATCTGCCATGCTTATCAGTCAGTACAAGTTCTGATTCTAATTAGGGATTTATATACAAAACAATTCCATTTCTTTTTTTTTAGTTCCTATGAAATAAGTTCTTCACACAGATTTTTTTCTTGTACCTGTTGATGTTTTTGCATAGTGTCATCTGACACCTTCATTTGAATCTCTTCTAATTCCTCTAATTTATTCAATTGTATTTTGATGCTTGTTATTTGGTCTGGCTAAAAGATTGGGTGAACCTCCAGAACAAGAGGCTAGTTGATTTAGAAAGTCATGAATTAAGATTTGGTACAGTTATTTATGGTATGATAAAGTTAAAGTAAATCTTCATTTCAACAATCATTTTGTTAGATGTGCCATATTAAGAGTTTGGAATAAATAAAAAACAAGGTTCTCTATGAAGTTGCCTCTTTGGGTGTCCCCCCCCCCCCCGCCCAAGAAGCTTTTTAAAGAAAATAAATGGTAGTGAAGCCAGACCGGTGAACTTATGGTAAAATAATATCTTTTAATTTTGGTAACCCCACCCTCAAGTCTATGGAAGACTTGGAATCAGAAGGTCATTTCTGCCATTGGTTTATATATTTACAATTGAAAGAATGATTTAAACTAGATAAAAAGAGTTGTGGATTAGATTTTGTTAAAAATGAATTCAAAACTTTACTATGTGGTAGTGATGAACATATTATTGCTAAGATTTACAAAACGTTATTGAAATTGAGTTTGGAAAGTGAACATGTAAAACATGGTATGATTGAGTGGGCAAGGAACTTTGGGTATTATGTGAGGCTTGAACAATGGGAGAATATGTGGACAAAAGGCTTAAAATTCACACTAAATGATACTTTAGAGAGAAAATTTTATAAGATGATGTATCATTGGTATTTAACACCAAATAAGTTATCTAGAATGTATAAAGGTATCCCAAATTAATCTTGGAAGTGTAAATGTAAAGCAGGGACTTTTTATCATTTATGGCGGACATGTGATAAAGCAAAGACATATTGAGGTAGGATTCATATTTTGATACAGAAAATTCTTAAAGTGAATGTAAAGATAAAACCAGAAGTTTTTATTCTGGGTCTAATGGAAAAAGATTTGAAAAAAATTCAGAACTCTGAATTTATATACGTTGACAGCAGCAAGACTACTCTAGGCACAAAAATGGAAGGATATCTCGATTCCCACCATGGATGAATGGCTACAAAAGTTGATGGAGTTAGCAGAGATGGCTAAATTGACTATTCTGATCAAAGAAAAGAATATAAGTACTTTTGTTTCTACTTGGAAACTGCTTCTGGACTTTGTGCTTGAGGTGGAAAAAAATGATTCTTTATTTTGGGTTTTACTGATTAGATTGAGTTGTTGTTATAGAAATGGCTAGTTTATTGACTTCCGGTGGCTGCGCGGCGCCGGAGACAGCCTTCCCGGGCTGCCCGCGGCTCAGCTGAGTAATTTTCACCCGAAACAGCGCCGATCAGCTGTTTGGGTGAATTTGAAGCCCCCTCCTCGGGAGAAGAGGAGGGGGTGAGGCCCCATGTAGGGGTCGAGTTCTCCGGGGCCGCCTGAGCTTGTAGCTTGGGTGGCTGAAGGATCGAACTCCCCCGCAGCCTGGGTCGCTCCCAGCTGGTCAGCGTCTCTGCTCCAGATTTCTTGGAGCAGAGCCAGGCGTTTGCGACCACCCCTGCCTAAAGGAGAGACTATGGATTAAAAGGAGCAGGCAGAGCGGTACAAGAGGAAAAGGTGAAGAGGATTATTATACTTTACTCTCGAGCTTGATGGACTTTTTAAACTTAAAGTGAAACTGCGTCACAAGTGAAAGTAAAAGATGGCGGCTAAACCTCCCCCAAAAACTCTTCGGAGTGCTGGAACTTCTCCGGTGCAACAATCATCATTGCAGGCGTTGCATCCTCCTGATGTATTGACACCGAAGGATTTACAAGATGCTCTTGAAAAACATGCCCAGGTAATTCTGGAATCAATGGGTGATAAATTTGCAAAGATGGAGGAGAAATTGGAGAAATTGGAGGAGAGAATGGAAGAGAGGATGGAACAGAAGTTCAGTGTGATGAAGGTAGACATTTTGTCTTCAGTGCATAAAGTGGCTGAATGTGTGGAAGATCTGGATGAAAAAGTGGAAGATTTGACTCAAAAGAATGCCATATTAGAAGCAAAAGTATTGGAGAATGAAGATTTAAGAGACAAAATGGACAGAGAACTGAGTCTTGCTCAATATTACCAGATGCAGTTTGCTGTTAGAATCAGAGGCTTAAAAGAGAATATTAAGGAAGATTTAAAGCAGCTGATTTCTGAGGCTCTGGAAGTGGTATTGAATCAGCCAGCATCTGAAATAAAGGGAGGCATGGATAAAGTGTTTCATGTGAATTCATGGATTGCTAGACAGAGAAAGCTGCCTAGAGATGTGGTGGTTTATTTTGCAAAAAGGGAAATTAGAGATGAAGTTATACAAGCTGCCTATGATACTAAAGTTGTGATTGCTGATCAAGAAGTTTTGGTTCTAAAAGAAATTCCTCCAAAGATTTTAAGGAGAAGGAAGGATTTTACATTTGTTGTGCAAGAGCTCAAGCAACGAGATATAAGGTTCAGATGGGAGATCCCAGCTGGGTTGATGGTGATGCATGAAGGTAAAAGGTACCGTCTGGTTACTGTGATGCAAGCGCGTGATTTTTACAATAATGTTTTAAAAGCAACCCCATTATCACTTCTGGAAGCTGCAAAGGGATCTGGAGAAGGAGAACATCAAGAGGCTGAAGATGGACAGACAGAGGAGAACGGTGCTGGAGGAGATCAAGCTACAACTTCTTTGGATGATCCTAGAGAGCAGAGGGTGACGCGTGCTGCTTTAAAACGATCAAAAAAGATAAAAGAACAAGATCAGCAGAAGTCTATGGAACTTCCACAACGTACTTACAGCCAAGCAGTGGGAGGGGCACGGCCTAAAAAAGATAGTCCTATCAAAGCAGTGCTCCAAGAGCTTTGGGATGATATGCATGGCAACTAAATTTTTAACTTGGAACGTTAATGGACTAAATTCACCACAGAAGAGGAAGAAAGTTTTTCAATATTTAAAACAATTCAAGATAGATGTTATATGTTTGCAAGAAACGCATATTAGGGTTGTGGATCAAAAGTATTTATCGAACTCAAGGTTGGGTACGCAATTTGTTGCTTCTGCAATGAATAAGAAAAATGGAGTGGTTGTTTATGTTAAAAGTGCTTTAACAGCAGACTTAATTGAAGCAGATAAGCATGGAAGATACGTTATGATAGAGTTGCTGCTAGAAGGTAAAAAGACGCTTTTAGTTGGATTATATGCTCCTAATCAACAACAAGCTGACTTTTTTAGTTTACTTCATACAAAGCTTACCCAGTTGGATTATAAATCTTTTATTTTTATGGGGGATTGGAATGGTGTTTTGGATGTACAGATGGACAAGGCTGGAGCTTTTAAGCGCGTCCCAAGTCATGCTAGACTGCCTAAATCCTTTTTTGAAATGAAGGATGACTTGGAACTGCGAGATATTTGGCGCGAGAGACATTTGCAGGAAAAGGATTATACTTTTTATTCTGACAGACATCAATCTTTTTCCAGGATCGATTTTATTTTGTTGACTAATGATTTTTTTTTAAGGACTAAAAAGGTGAAGATTTGTGCAAGAACTATTTCTGATCATAGCCCAGTTTGGCTAGAGATTGATAAGGAGAATAGAGACAGGCGCTCGTGGCGCGTTAATGAGAATTTGTTTAGAAATCAGAGAAATGTGGAAGAATGCAAACAGCGGATGAAGGATTTTTTTGAAATTAATATGAATAAGGGCACCTCTATGGACATGGTTTGGGATGCTAGCAAGGCCTATATGAGAGGGGTGTTGATATATATGAATAATAAACATAGACGTGCTGTGGAAGCTAGGAGGAAAGAACTGGAGAATGAAATAAAGGAAAAAGAAAAGGCTTTGATCTTGAATTCAGAGGATGTGAAGACTAAGGAGGCTATTAAACTGTTAAGAGGACAATTTGATAAATTAATGGCTGATCAAGTGGCAACCAATTTGCGGTTTGCCAGGCATAATACCTTTTGCAACGCTAACAAACCAGGTAGATGGTTAGCTTATAGATTGAGGAAAAAACAAAGGGCTTCTAATATAGACAAAATTGAGTATAAAGGAAGGGTTGTGTTTCAACAGGACCTTATCAAGGATGCTTTTGTGGATTTTTATTCTAAATTATATGCTAAGGAGAAGATTAATGAAAAAGACATTGATATATATTTGGAGAATGCTAGCATCCCGGTTCTTACGCAAGTACAAAAAGAGGGGATTAATCAATTAATTACAGAAGAAGAAATTTTTACAGCAATTAAGGAATTGAAGGTGGATAAAGCACCAGGTACGGATGGTTTGTCTGCGGCTTACTACAAAAATTTACAATTAGAGATGATGAAACCATTAAAGGAACTGTTCCAGACAATCCAGAGGGGGGGAAAGGTGCCACCGTCTTGGAGAACAGCTTTTATTTCCTTGATTCCGAAGGAAGACCAAGATGCTACTCAAGTTAAAAATTATAGACCGATATCGCTTTTAAATACAGATTACAAGATATTTGCTAAGGTTTTGGCTAATAGACCGATGAGGGTTCTGCAACAGGTGATTCATGGGGATCAAACGGGATTTATTAGTGGTAGGCAAATGAAAAATAATGTGAGGCATATAGTTGATGTGTTAGAGTTTTTGGAAAGGAACAACCAGATCCCTGCGGCGCTAATTTTTCTAGATGCTGAAAAAGCTTTTGATCAATTGAATTGGCAATTTTTGATGAAAGTTTTAGACAAAATGGATTTTGGGGAAATTTTTTTACAACCGATTAGGGCATTATATCAAAAACAAACTGCCCGAATTATAGTTAATAATAGTCTGACAGAAGCATGTAATATTGAGAAGGGCACAAGGCAAGGGTGTCCGTTATCGCCCTTGTTATTTGTGTTAACATTAGAGATATTATTGGTTAAAATACGGAATTCGGAAAAAATTAAGGGGATACAAATTAGGGATCAGGATTATAGATTGAGAGCATTCGCAGATGATCTGGTTGTTACAGTGACCCAGCCAGAGAACTCTGTTGTGGACCTGATGGAGATAATAACACAATACGGGAAGGTTTCTGGATTTAAAGTTAATATACAGAAAACCAAAATTCTGGCCAAAAATATGACAGTTTCACAAAAGGCTCTCTTAGAAGGATTAACTGGATTTGAGATTGTTAAAAGGGTTAAATATTTGGGGGTGCTTTTGTCGCCCTCTAATACAAAGTTATATAAAAATAATTATGAAAAACTATGGGGGAAAATTCAAAAAGAATTGGAGAGATGGGAAAAATTGCAGTTGTCTTTGTTGGGACGGATTGCAGCAGTGAAAATGAATGTCCTGCCTAAATTTTTATTTTTATTTCAAATTATACCGATTCTTAAGAAAGATTCTAATTTGGAGGAATGGCAGCGAGGTATCAATAAATTTGTTTGGGCAGGGAAAAGGCCACGAGTTAAACTTAAGATTATGCAGGATACTCGTGAGAGAGGTGGTCTTAAAATGCCTAATCTCAAACTATACTATGAAGCTGCTGCATTAGTAGGAATAAGTGATTGGATTAATTTGACACAAGAGAGATTATTAAATCTTGAGGGCCACTATTTGTTGTTTGGCTGGCATGCATATTTGTTGTATGACAAGAAGGTAGACAATGTGTTTAGAGTGCATATTTTAAGACAGGCATTGTTGAGAGTTTGGAAGAAGTATAGACATAAGCTAGATTGCAAGATACCACTGTGGGCAATTCCAAAACACGCAATAGAAAATATACATGCTGGTTTCAAACATGATGTGACTACGTACAAGGAGATCCTAAGCTTGGAAAGAAATGTTTGGTGTTTGAAATCATATAGCCTCTTGCGAGAAGAGAAGGTTGTTCAAAATTGGTTTCAATATACTCAGTTACGGGCCAGGTGGAAAGAAGACCAGAAAAATGGTTTTACAATGACTGATGAAAATTTGATAAAGCAAATTAGAAATCAGGGACCAGCACATATTAAACGGATATATCTTGCATTGATAGAGATTGATTCAGAAACAGAACTTGGGGGGCGGAGCCAACTGTCAGAGCGGGCGGCTGTGTGAACGGAGCTCTCTCCTCGCACAACCTCTCACCCAGTGTTCGCGGGGGCTTTTCGGAGCTTCAGGAGGTCCTGTAGGGACATCCGAAGTTGCAGGCAGCCCGGAGAACCTTCATGAGCGGCAGTTCGTGTTGAAGATCCGGAGAAAGTCTGATGCGAGCGAACCGGGGAGAAGGAGGCCAGTAATGGCCGACATGAAGATCTGACAGAGGGACGGAGCTAGCACGTAAGCAGCGGGACAACGGTAGAGCGGAGCTGACGGAGAGTGTATCCGAATATTAAATAGGAAGCGCTTGTGAAAGAGGTACTGGTTCGAAGTGGGAGCCTCACGGAGAGGGAATAAGCGGCGATAGAAGTCTTGAGGGAGGCGTTTGGCAAAAACAGCAAGGGAAAGAAAGCCGAAGACTATATGACTGTATTCTAGCTGGAGAAAAGCTACAACAAGTCAAAGTCTGAGCTTTGGAGCCTTAGAGACTGAACTCTGGATTGTCGGGCGTGGAAAGCGATCAGCTTGGTCTAGTCTGGTCTATCCTGGTAAATTTTGAATTTGTGAACTTTTGAAACTTTTGAAATTCTACTCTACTTGTCACGGGCGGCCATTTGATATAGCAATTTAGTAACTGGAGGTTTGTTTAGTGGGACACCTACTGGTCTTTGACAGCAGAGGAAGACGGAAAAGGTGCCAATTTCTGCGCCGGAAACGGGGGGGGGGGAAAAGAAGAAGAACGTGACTTTGATTATATTCATACTATAGAATTTTATTATATAAATTGCTTAGTTGGTAATAAGTATCTGGTGGTAACTGTTTTATATATCTTTTGTCATAGAGTTAAAAGGTTTATATAAGACTCAGGGTATTATACATTGATAAAACGCTGTTAAAATTGGGGAAACATGACAAGTATCTCGGGAGCAACTAAGCCTAGCGCTGGCAAAAAGGCAGCAGCACAGGGACAGGGGATGTCCTCAAGTCCCTCCAATCAGAAATCTATAGAGGATATGCTGCAAAGGGAAAGATCTAACTCGAATTCCTTTAAAGATTTACATGCCCTTTTGCAAAACCTACACGAGGCAATGGCCAAAAACCACGAGGAGATGAAGAGAGAAATAGGCCAAATAAGAAACGACACTGGTGAATTAAAGGGGAAAATCCAAGCGATAGATGATAAATTTGAAGGGATTCAACAGCAATTAGTCAAAAATGAACAAAGACTTCAAGATATGGAAGCTAGAATGGAAAAAGAGGAAAAGAGAGTAGATGATTTAAATGAAACACTCCTTCAGGCTAATAAGGAATTAGAAACAACAGTCATTTTTCTGGAAGCAGAAAAGGCTGCTCATTATCTACGCTTCCAGAACGTTCAAGAAAAAAGAGGGGAAGATCTGTTGGTCATGATGGCAGAACTGATGGCAAAGGCACTCGGTGTAGGGAAGGAGGAAATGCTGGCGGAAATTGATGAAACATACAGGGTCCAAACTAATTATGCGAGAAGGCACAACCTCCCAAAAGAAGTACATGTAAGGTTAGTTAAAAAATCAATTCGGGATGAGCTTCTGCATAGATCTAGAGAGGAACCATTAGAATTTCGGGGCCAACCAATCACCATCCTTAAACAGATACCTAAAAGGATGAGGGATCTGAGACGCGGCTATCAATTCTTAACATCCAAACTAATAAGAGAAAATGTAAACTTTAGATGGCTAACTCCAGAGGGTATTCTTGTTACGTGGCAGGATAGAAGGCATAGACTGGACACGATAGAGAAGGCAGAAGATTTTTACAAACGCCACTTCCATAGCCAAGAGGAAGTAGATTTAGAAGATCAAGATGGAAGGGAGGTAAGAGAAAGAGATACAATACGTGTGGCAATGGATGGGAAGATCTTAGCTACAGAGGATAGAAGGAACAAATCCGGTGAGTTAACAGAGAAACATGGAACTAGAGACAAGGAAGAGAGAGAGCCCCGAATCACGAGATTCACAAAAACCAGAAATAAGTAAGATGAAGGGAGGTGAGTGTAGTATTATGTCTGTGAATATTAATGGATTGAATTCGCCAGTGAAAAGGCGGAAATTTTTTAATAGGCTTATTCACCAACAATTGGATATCGTGGCAATACAAGAAGTCCATATAAAGGAACAACAAAAATATTTGTTAGTACAACCAAGAATAGGGAACCTATTCGTTTCCTTAGACCGACACAAGAAAAAGAGAGGAGTGGCACTATATGTAAACCCAAAATTGACTGCAAAACTAATTTATAACGATAAAGAGGGTAGAATACTGATAGTCGAGGTTATAATAAATCACAGGAAGGTCATGATGGTAGAGATATATGCCCCAAACCATAACCAAGAACAATTTTTCAAAACACTTCACAATAAGATATGTAGCATTGATTATGAGGAGATTTGTTTAATAGGAGATTTTAATGCTATCCTAGATATAAATTTGGATTATATGGGAAAGACGCTTAGGAAAAAGAAGAGAAGAACTCTACCGAGATCTTTTCTTAACTTGGCTGAGGAACTAAATATCCAAGATGTCTGGAGGGAAAGAAATCGTAAGGCTAGACAATATACATATTACTCCAACCGACATAACTCATGGTCTAGAATAGACATGGTGTGGATGACGAAAGAAATTAGTTCAGAAATAGATGAGGTACATATAGCGACAGGTACTTGGGCAGATCACAATCCTATTAAACTTATCTGGAAAGGTTCCAAAAAAATATCCAGATGGACGCTTCAAAGAGCAATTTTAAAAGAAGACGAATTCAAATCTAAGATGGAGAGAGAACTAAGTTTTTTCTTTAAGGAAAATAAAGCTATAGACACCTCAGTACAAAACAATTGGGATACAGCTAAGGCTGTGATGAGAGGGGTAGCGAGGGCATATATGGTATATAAAAATAAGGGGAAAAGACAACAACGGGAAAGATTAGAAGAGGAATATAAGAGCTTAGAAGTTACACTCCAACAAGATCCACAAAAAGAGAATATCAAGCAATCTATGGATCTGATTAAACACAAACTTAACATTCTAGACAAAGAGAAATTGGCACAACAATTGAGAAACACGAAACAAAATTTTTTTGAAAATGCAAATAAACCGGGCCGGTGGCTCGCATACAAATTGGGAAAACAAAAGGGGAAAAACTGGATTCACGAACTACGAGATGAGGAAGGGAGAATATTCCACCAGGAGGAAAAAAAAAAATTATAGCCCAGGAATTTTATGAACGTTTATATAAAGAAGATAGCCAGGCAAGTGTGGAGAAAATGGAGGAATATTTTCAAAGAGCCAAACTACCTAAGGTCACAGAAGATACCAGAAATATGTTAAACGAGGAAATTCGACTATCTGAGGTGATAAAAGCTATTAATGCACAAAAGAATAATAAAGCATCGGGACCCGACGGTCTTCCATCAGAGATTTATAAAGAATTACAAAATATCCTAGCTCAACCCCTAGTGGAGGTATTTAACGCAGTATTAGAAGGCGCAAGGACGCCTAAATCTTGGCTAGAGGCAAACATAACCCTTATTCCGAAAGATAACACAGACCATACATTAATCCAAAATTACAGACCCATATCACTTCTTAACTCGGACTACAAGATATTTACATCAATTATAGCGGAACGATTGAAACGATTTCTGAATGATTTCATACACGCAGATCAAAATGGTTTTCTCGCTAAGAGACACACTAAGCACAACATTAGAATAATATTAGATACATTGGAGTACTATGAATTACATAGCGAACAACAGATGGCATTACTTTTCTTAGACGCCCAAAAGGCATTTGACAATGTTAAATGGTCTTTTTTGTGCCAACAGCTTAGCTTTATGAATATGGGTGAAAAATTTATAAATATAATTAGGGCAATTTATGACAATCAGGAAGCAAAAATAATTATTAATGGGGAAGCATCTAGCAAGTTTCAAATTCAAAAGGGAACACGGCAAGGCTGCCCCTTATCACCGTTGCTGTTTATATTGACTCTTGAAGTATTAACGAGAACTATAAGAAACGACCCAAAGATAAAAGGATTAACCATTAAAAAGGAAACCTTTAAATTGCAAGCTTTCGCGGACGATCTAGTTTTTATTATGGAGGATCCATGTCAGATGGGACCAAAGCTATTGGAAGAATTATCTAAATATGGTGAGGTTGCCGGACTGCGAATAAATAGAAATAAGACCAAGATGATTGTTAAAAATATGACCAATAAACAAAAAGGTAATCTGGCCGAAATCACGGATATAGAAATAGTCAAGAAAATAAAATATTTAGGGATTAACATTACGGCTAGATGCACTTCACTCAAAAAGGATAATTATGATAGTGTAGTGAATCAAATAAAAGGTGACCTGGAAAGATGGGGAAACCTAAAACTCTCATTATTGGGAAGAATCGCTGTCATTAAGATGAATATTCTGCCTAAAATCCTGTTTCTGTTTCAGAATATCCCAATTCAACTCGACTCTAAATTTTTTCGAAATTTGGATAAATTATCACTAAATTTTATTTGGCAGGGGAAAAAACCAAGAATTAAATTGAAATATTTACAAGACACGAAGGAAAATGGGGGTTTTGGATTGCCAGACTGGGAATTATATTACCACGCCGCGGCCCTGAGCTGGATTAGAGAATGGGTAATCTTGAGAAATAGAAGACTATTAACTTTAGAGGGTCACGATTTGCAATATGGCTGGCATGCTTTCCTATGGACGGAGAAACAAGGTCTTTTCTCGCATTTTCAAAGACACCGGATCAGGCAAGCGCTACTCAATACTTGGAAAAAAATTAGATCTCACAATTACACCAAAATACCGGTCTGGCTATCCACCCTTGAAGCGATAGTTTACCCAAATCTGTTTGATTTGGGTAACATAATCTCATACAAGGATATTCTGAATGAGGAGGGGGAATTGAAACTTAGGAATGAACTAGAATTACAAGGTATAAAACTCGATTGGTGGGCCTACTTACAAATCCAATCGAGATTTAGGAAGGATAAAAATGAATGGGGGATATATACCTCTGAAACAGCATTGGACAAAATATTATTGGGACCGGACTCTAAACAAATAAGGAATTTTTATAAATTACTTTTGGGATATAAGCTGTTTGAAGAGCAAGTGAAAGACCCCATGTTGATCTGGGCTAACAATTTAGGACATAACATCGACCTAGATACTTGGCAAACAATTTGGGATAGGAATAAAAGGATAACACTGGCCTCATCGTATAAAGAAAATTTATTTAAAATGTTTTACCGATGGCATCTTCCCCCAGCCCGCTTAGCAAAAATGTACACAACAGTATCTCCCAAATGTTGGAAGTGTTCTGAAGAGATAGGCACATACTTCCACACGTGGTGGTCTTGCAGTAAAACACAAAAATTTTGGAGAATGATTTGGATTTGGCTGAAAGAAATATTGAAACAACATCTGGAGTTTAGTCCAGAACTTTTCTTGTTGGGAATCACGAAAGAGAAATATCCTAAAGATGTGCTATACTTAACGATCCATATTATCACAGCAGCTAGAATATCATTTGCGCAAAAATGGAAAAAGAATGAGATCCCAGGACAAAAAGAGGTTATTAGGAAAATTTGGGATTGCGCTGAAATGGACAGATTAACTTTGGAATTAAAGAATAAAGATCAATCAGACTATTATAGAATTTGGAACAAATTGTATCTTTGGATGGATAAAAAGAAAGGTCTCTATTAGGTTTTACAGACTAGCTCACTGTTTTAAATATTGTGGTATTTCACCGATTTGTAATCTAAGTGTATTTAAGTGTATTTTTGATGTACATATATACATGTATATATATATATATTTAAACATTGTAGACAAAAAGGTTTGTCAGCTCGCTGGTACTGTGTCCAATGTTTTTAAATAATAAATTTAATAAAAAATTTTAAAAAATTAAAAAAAAAAAAAAGAAACAGAACTTGTTAAGGATTGTATGATAAAATGGGCCCAAAACATCCAGGAAGTTATCACAATGGACACGTGGGAAAAGATTTGGGTGAGGAATGTAAAATTTACACAAGCTCAAAATTTAAGAGAGAATTTTTACAAAATGTTTTATAGATGGCATTTAGATCCTAAAAAGCTTGCAAGTATGTATCCGAATTATCAGCCTAAATGTTGGAGGTGCGGTGATGAAGATGCAACATATTTTCACATATGGTGGACTTGTAAAAAGGTTAAGGCCTTTTGGATAAAAGTCTGGTGGAACATGCAGAAGATTTTTAAACAGAGGATAAAGTTTTGTCCGCAACTTTTTTTGTTGGGAATAATTACAGATGCTACAGTTGTGGACATAAAGTTGATGTTGAATTTAATTACGGCAGCAAGACTTTTGATAGGTCAGTACTGGAAGAAAGAGGAACTGCCGACCATAGAAGAGTGGACTTTAAAGGTTTCCGACCTGGCAGAGATGGCGAAGATTTTGGCCTATTTGAAAGATCACTCGCAAGAACGCTATATTATGGAATGGAGAAAATGGATTGAGTTTATCCAGAACAAGTATAGGGTTAAGAAGTTTCATGTAGCATTTGAATAAGTCTTCTTTCTTTTTTTCTTTTTCTATTTTAGTTTCTCTATATATATTTAATATTACTAAGGTTTGTTTTATCCTATATAAGCTAGAGAGTGATGGATTTTAGAGTTCATGGTTGTTAGTATATGGTTGTTTAAGATTGTTTTTTTATATATATACCTTGTATTTAGCTCTGGGAAGTCGGGGGGGAGGGGGGGAGGGGGGAGAGGTAGGGGGGAGGGAGAAGGGAGGGGGAGGGGGGATTTTTAAAGAAAAAATTGTATGTTAAAACTTTTCAATAAAAAAAAAGAAATGGCTAGTTTATACTATTATAGAAAAGTAAAAAGTAGAGGTTTGATGCTAATACCTTATTTTACTGCAACAGACAGAGTTGGAAGTCAATGCCATTTTTTTTTCTTTTTCCCTCCTTTTCCACACTTCTCTTTTTCCCTTCTCCTTCCCTTTGTTCCCTACTACTTGCTTTTGTATTTTTGTATTTTATACTATAATCTAATAAAAACAAACATATTAATTCTTCTAATTTATTCTAGAATTTCCACCATCTTCTGGATAATCGAAACCTGTGCCATTTAAAAGCAAAGATTGTACTAGGAATTTCTTTAAAAACAATTACATCTGTATTATCAATCTTCAATCTTGCATTTAAGTGTTGCTGCAAAACTTAATCCTTCGTCTTCTTCCTGACCAAGTGCACCAAAACATGTTTCTTATTCTTACAAATCTTGAGTTTATTCTATTATTTCTGACTCTGTATCGCCTTTCCAATCCAAAGATTTTGCCAAAAGTTTTAAAATGGTGTGCATTTTTAATACTTAAATTTTAAGGATTGTTTCATTTTTTATCTACTTTCTATAAAACAGAGCTTGATTTTAATTATCCTTTGTGAGATTGGTCTATCTCCCATGAAGAGTAGGAAGAAGGACTGTTTCCTCTAGTCACATGTCTATCTGCTACACAACCAGCATGTTGATAGTTGAATATGTCACTTTTCTATTTTTATCTTTTAATTGCCAGAAAGGCAACACAATTAGTGAGAGTATTATGTCTTAGTAGGGCTAGGAGATTGATGTTAGGTAAACAAACTTCTGAAAAATAGATGGTGACAGCAGGAACTACCAAATCCTTATCCCAAATCCAAAAACAAAAAAGGGTATATTGTAACATTCAGAAGAGTTCTGGTAGATGAGTTTTGAGACCTGCAGTCTTTTACTCTCTGGACTCCAACATCTACTGAGAAAAGATTATTTTCTGTGCAGTACTGATTGATTAGTTAGGAATGTAGAATTCTATATAACTTTTTCCAGTAAGGCTCTTAATACAACCCTGCAGCAAGTTTTTCTTAGGTGATAGAAAGAAGAAAGAGATTGAACCCGGGATTGTGCTTTTGAAGATAATACACAGTCAATTCACTCACAGATCTATACATCATTGTAAACTATTATTTGTTTTACCCAAGGTTAAAGCAGCCATTAGTGATGTGCTTCAGAAGACCATGAACTATTTGCTTTGAATGCGTAGAGGCTAGATTCACACATTGTAGTAAACCAAAGCTAACTCATTGTATGAATCATTATGATATCTAACCTCAGCCATTATGTTTTAGTGTTCCATATGTTCCATATATTTTGCAAAGTTATTTTCATCAGTGCTGGCTTTAAAAGAAGGGGGGACATTGGGACAGCTGGACTGTGAGTGAAACCTGATCCACTTTGGAGAGTATTTGTTATTTTATTTCATTTGGAATGGAAAACATGGCTAGATTCACTCTCTATCATGTTTTCTTTCTTTAGCATCACTTTATGGAATCAAAATAATCATAATGGCCAAAATTATGCATCAGGTAATATCAGGTTCCCCTTCATGGATTACTGCCTTGTCGTGGCGAAGGGGCTTGCATAATTAAATGAAGCTATGAGCTATGTCGTGCAGGGCCACCCAAGACAGAAAGGTCATAGCAGAGAGTTCTGACAAAACGTGATCCACTGGAGAAGGAAATGACAACCCACTCCAGTATCTTTGCCATGAAAACCCTATGGACAGTGCCAAAAGGCAAAATGATATGATGCTGGAAGATGATCCCCTCAGGTCGGAAGGTGTCCAATATGCTACTGGGGAAGAGCAGAGGGCTAATACTAGTAGCGCCAGAAAGAATGAAGTGACTGGGCGAAAGCCGAAAGGATGCTCAGCTGTGGATGTGTCTGGTGGTGAAAGGAAAGTCCGATGCTGTAAAGATTTTTTTCTCCTTAGGAACCTGGAATGTAAGATCCATGAATCAAGGAAAGCTGGACATGGTCAAACAAGAGATGACAAGACTGAACATTGACATCTTAGGTATCAGCGAACTAAAATGGACAGGAATGGGTGAATTTAATTCAGATGACCATCAGGTATACTACTGCGGGCAAGAATCCCTCAGAAGAAATGGAGTAGCCTTCATAGTCAATAAAAGAGTAGGAAAAGCAATACGGGGATACAATCCTCAAAATGACAGAATGATCTCAGTTCGAATCCAAGGCAAACCATTCAAGGAGCTGGTGATGACCTGTTGTTGTTGTTAGTTGCGAAGTCGTGTCCGACCCATCGTGACCCTATGGACAACGTTCCTCCAGGCCTTCCTGTCCTCTACCATCTTCTGGAGTCCATTTAAGCTCATGCCTACTGCTTCAGTAACTCCATCCAGCCACCTCATTCTCTGTCGTCCCCTTCTTCTATTGCCCTCAATCTTTCCCAGCATTAGGCTCTTCTCCAGTGAGTCCTTCCTTCTCATTAGGTGGCCAAAGTATTTGAGTTTTAGCTTCAGGATCTGGCCTTCTAAAGAGCAGTCAGGGTTGATCTCCTCTAGGACTGACCGGTTTGATCGCCTTGCAGTCCAAGGGACTCGCAGGAGTCTTCTCCAGCACCACAGTTCAAATGCCTCAATTCTTTGGCGCTCAGCCTTTTTTATGGTCCAACTTTCACTGCCATACATTGCAACTGGGAAGACCATAGCCTTGACTATACGCACTTTTGTTGACAGGGTGATGTCTTTGCTTTTTAGTGTGCTGTCTAGATTTGCCATGGCTTTCTTCCCGAGGAGCAAGCGTCTTTTAATTTCTTGGCTACAGTCCCCATCTGCAGTGATCTTGGAGCCCAGGAAAATAAAATCTGTCACTACCTCCATTTCTTCCCCATCTATTTGCCAGGAATTGAGAGGGCCGGATGCCATGATCTTGGTTTTCTTAATGTTTAGTTTCAACCCAACTTTTGCACTCTCCTTCTTCACTCGCAACAAGAGACTCTTCGGTTCCTCTTCACTTTCTGCCATTAGAGTGGTATCATCTGCATATCTTAGGTTGTTGATATTTCTTCCGGCAATCTTAATTCCAGCTTTGGATTCATCTAGCCCTGCCTTTCTCATGAAGTGCTCTGCATATAATTTAAATAGGCAGGGTGACAGTATACAGCCTTGCCGGATTCCTTTCCCAATTTTGAACCAATCAGTGGTTCTGTGTCCAGTTCTCACTGTTGCTTCTTGGCCCACATATAATTTTCTCAAGAGACAAATAAGATGGTCTGGTATGCCCATCTGTTTAAGGACTTGCCACAGTTTGTTATGATGCACACAATCAAAGGCTTTAGTATAGTCAATGAAGCAGAAGTAGATGTTTTCTGGAACTCTCTAGCTTTCTCCATGATCCAGCATATGTTGGCAATTTGATCTCTAGTTCCTTTGCCTTTTCGAAATCCTGCCTGTACTTCTGGTAGTTCTCGGTCCACATACTGCTGGAGTCTAGCTTGCAGAATTTTAAGCATAACTTTACTAGCATGAGAAATGAGTGCAATGGTGCGATAGTTTGAACATTCTTTGGCACTGCCTCTCTTTGGAATTGGAATGTAAACTGATCTTTTCCAATCCTGTGGCCACTGTTGAGTTTTCCAAATTTGCTGGTAAATTGAGTGTAGCACTTTTACTGCATCGTCTTTTAAGATTTTGAATAGCTCAGCTGGAATACTGTCACCTCCACTAGCTTTGTTGTTGCTCAGCTTTTCTAAGGCCCACTTCACTTCACATTCTAGGATGTCTGGCTCGAGGTCAGTGACCACCTCATTGTGATTATCAGGGACATTAAGCTCATTATATATATATATATATATATATATATATATATATATATATATATATATATATATATATATATATATGGGATGCGGTGGCTCAGTGGGTTAGGATGCTGAGCTTGTTGATCAGAAGGTTGGCAGTTTGGCAGGTCGAATCCCAAGTGCCGCATAGCAGAGTTAGTGCCTGTTACTCGTCCCAGCTTCTGCCCACCTAACAGTTCGAAAGCATGTAAAAAATGCAAGTAGAAAAATAGGGACCACTACGGTGGGAAGGTAACAGCGTTACGTGCACCTTTGGCATCTAGTCATGCCGGCCACATGACCATGGAGATGTCCTCGGACAAGCCAAGCAAAGCGTGATTGGAGCTGCAGTTTCTCTATAAATATTGGTGGAAGGGTGGGTGGTGCTGGCTTAGTTGCTGTAAGCAGGTTGGTTGGCTCTGTTGTTACATGTTGATTGGTTGATGGGGTTATTGTTTGTGGATTAGTCGGCTGTTTTGACCAACACTTGAACAAAAGAGGACAATTAGCCAAGCAGTGCTTGTTTACTGGTTGTTCTTGATACCATGTGTGCTGTGTATTGTTCTTGTATTGGTTGCAGTAAAGTTGGGAGATAAATCCAATCTTACCTGGCAGACTTTTACCAGATAAAGTAAGGTAATTAACTTCAGCAGTTGATTTCTAGTTGCAAAGTCAGAAGCTAAGGAAAGAGGATGGATTATACTGTAAGAGCAAGAAACAATGTTTTTAAGATGAGGGAAAGAAACAAATTATTCATGACCATGTCATAGGTTTAAAGGGAAGATGGCACAAGGCTGTTTTTCACTCACCAGCAAATGCCCCGCAGGGACATTGCTCCCTTCTACTGAAAAGGAGAAAGGGACAGCTTTGTGTGTGTGCAGGTATATGCAAAGGATTGAGGATTATTAGTTGGCATTTCAGCCAATGTGGATATAGAGGTGAATAAATCAAACAGTGAATTATTGGGGGGTGGGGGCGGGGGGGGAGGATGAAGACTTTAAAGCCTGAAAGGAGGAGAAGCAGATTGGAATCAGATGGGCCAGGAATTCAATCCAGTAAGAGAGGTTAAGCAGAGAAATGAGTGACAAAACTGCAACATGAGATTTCCATAGAGAGAGCTTGAGAGGGTCGTTTTGCAAGGCGGGGGAGAGAACTGATTTGTTTAAATATGTATTGTTGTTGTTTATTTTTAAAATGAATTGCACTTTTAAAAGGATTGCTCAATTTGTTGTGTTTGAATTACTAGAGCGGAGCAAGTCTCTCTGAAGAATGCAAGAAAGATTCATTGCACTGTGTTCAATAACTTATTGTTCTTTATGGATATTCTGGTGATACCATCTGTATACCTATATGGTGGCTGGTGTTTTACTGCAACAGTATTTTTGTCTCTTCAAAGTTACAGGTTGAATATTTCTTCTTATTGAATGCCTGAGAAGGGAGGGGAGGGAATTGCATCTTAAAGGCTCCCTGGTTGGAGACATGGAAGCAGGTTTGTTTCAAGTAAATTGTAAAGAGATATACAGTATGCAGGAACCACTCCTTGAACTCAGAACAGTTTCATGTCTTAAAAAAAACAAATTACAAATATACAAACATCAATTCCTAAGTTATAGTACTTGAAAAAAATATTTTTTTAAACTACAAATTCTTCTACCAACAAATTTTATGCATTATTATACTGTCGAAGGAACATGTGATCTGCTATATTCTGCTAAACTACAGTTTTCTCTTTGAAATAAAAGGAAAAAAGTATCTAAAATTTAAGAGCAAAGTCTTAAATAGCTTTTTGCTGTTTATTTCAAATGTTTTTAAGTTTTAAACATTATTATTATTATTTTTGTTAAAGATTAAAGGGAGACTCATCCAGAGTTTTTCAGATTAGTTGATCCAAAACTCTCTAATTGCTGAAAGTAGTTAACAAGCAATTGCTGGATGTGATTAGAAAGGGAAGTATAGGTAAAGGTAAAGGTAAAGGTTCCCCTGCACATGCGTGCTAGTCGTTTCCGACTCTAGGGACCGGTGCTCATCTCCGTTTCAAAGCTGAAGAGCCAGCGTTTGTCCGAGGACGTCTCTGTGGTCATGTGGCCGGCATGACTAGACGCCAAAGGCGCACGGAACGCTGTTACCTTCCCACCGTAGCGGTCCCTATTTTTCTACTTGCATTTTTACGTGCTTTCGAACTGCTAGGTTGGCAGAAGCTGGGACAAGTAACAGGCGCTCACTCTGTTACGCAGCACTCGGGATTCAACCCACCAAACTGCCGACCTTCTGATCGACAAGCTCAGCGTCTTAACCCACTGAGCCACCGCGTCCCTAAGGGAAGTATACACACTTACAATTTTTTAAAGGTGCTGTTGAAAGAAAGGTCTTCATCGGGGTCCAGTCCAAGCTGGGAATAAACAAAATGGAGACTGCTTTAGAAAGAAAGTTGGAGAAGTATAATTCCTAAATACTCTTTTTCCTTTAATTCATTTCTAATCATAACATCTCTGAGTTGGTATGTCCAGCTGGGCTTCTATAGTGAAAAATATTTAAAATTGAGTCAGCCATTAGGTAACCTATCCTAAAGATGGTAGATCCTCAAACAAGACACAGGAGCACATTGTGCTGTTTGTTAGGCATCTCTGGTGGGATATTCTGATGAGAAGATAGGTACAAAGAGAATTTCATACCAGAGCAGAGCTGTACAAAAGGAATCAGCAGCACCAGCTACTAATTCAAGGGCTATGGCGAGAAAGAGACTGGCAAGTCCCTATGAGAAAATGACTCAATAAATCAAACTGAGGAAGGATTGAGTAGTAAAGAGTCAGGAAGAGATCAGATACTGGAGGTGAAGAGAGAAATGATCAAACTCAAAGGGATCAAGCAGCCAAGAGGAGGCAAAAAGGAGAATGAGAAGACATTGCTTGGGCATTTGCAAAGGGAAGGAGGGATTTATTTGTTTAAATACATACTGGCCTTTGAATCATACATTTAAGGAGATTCTCAGTTTGTCGTACTTATGTGTGCGAGAGAGGGAGAAGGAGAAAGAATGTCTTCTTGGGTTCCCAGAAAATGTTTCTCCACAGGACACATCCCAAAGAGCTCAAGATCATTGTGTGATTTGCAATACAGTTTGCACAGTTGTTCTTTACTGACAGTATTGAAGAATTTGCAGAGGATTTTTTAAAAAATGAATGTGCAAAGGAAGGAAGAAGGGAAATCCCACTGGCATCCCCAGATTTACAAGCACTATAATTTGCAAAGAAGCTTGAGAGATTCTGCTTAGCCAATTTTGGAGGACTGCAGTTCTCAGACTCAGGATAGCATATCAGCTGTCACATACAAAAGAGAAGAAAAAAATATACACCAGCTTGAGGAACTTCAAGCAAGCAAGTAGGGTGGGGAGGTGGTGTGTGTGTGAAGTTGTAGCACAAAAGAGTTTGACAATCAGAAACAGCTTTCACTACCTATTTCACAAAAAGCAGGAAATTGCCTTATGGTGATGTTTTGTTTGAGAAGGCTAAGTTATGGTAGCTATCCAGTATATACCTTTTAGCCTAAATAACTCCCTCAATTATCTTCCACAAATAACTTTGGAAATACCATTAGTGCACTGTCCCGAAATGCAGTTCTATAAAGGATTGGGGCCCTGTATATATGTATTTGGATTTATTGTAGCTGATCTACCCCAGTGGACTCTGGGCATTGTATAAAACCCAAAAAGTCCGTTTAAACTTTTTTAAAAACACAAAGCCGAAAATTCAGAAGGCTGTGGAGTCCATGCCTCTAAAGGGTGCTCAGTCATGCTCAGAGTTGGCCCTGGGTTTAGTAGGCTTTGAGCCAAGACCATATTTGTTCCCACTGGATCTCAAGTGCCAGATCATCCAGTGAAAGACAGGGAGGATTTTGAAAGTTCTGAATTTGGGGAACTCTGGGCTGCAAGCCTGGACTTGCATACCATGTTTTGACCCAAGCAACATTAATCCTACTATATCCTCCCAGCTTCACTAGAAGCAAGAATGATTTTAAATACCATTCAGATGCAGCACTGGTTTTCAGAGTTTCAGAAGTTAAATTTATGTGGTCCTGATCATTCATTCCTACATCTCTGTGTGTGTTTGTGCATTTGTGTGTGTTGTTTTTTTTTCTCTCAGTAAGCTAGAGAGCAAAACAAAGCAGACATAATAAGTAGGAAATCTGATTCTCTCAAAACAATAAAAGGATGAATGTTCTTGCCTACTGGGCTTTTCCGATAAAAGGCAATATCTAATTTGATCAAAGGTCTCTTTTATGCTTGTTTCCCTGAGAAAAAGCAAGGGACACATATATTCACACAAAATGCATCAAAGAAAGAGCATTCTTTTTCCATAATTTATGGAAACTCATTTTGCTGGCATACAACAATGTGTTTTTAGAGGGCCCATTTTCCCTAGGTGCCTTGCCAAGAACAGAAGATGCAGTAATCAAATTAAAACTACATATTAAATATATTTCTTGTTAAAATTTCTCATTATCAAAGCAAATCAGTTAAAACACACAAATACAAGGATCCGGATATGGAAATACCAAAAATGGTCATAGCAATATAAGAAACTGCTTTATATAGATGTCAGTCTATCTGACTCAACGTTGGCTTCACAACTGGCCTCCAGAGCAGAGCCTATTCCAAAACCCTTTTCACATATCAGGCACTGAACAAAGTTAACTTTTCCCAAAGCACAATTGCTGCTCAGCTGGCAAGTGACAAAGAGTAAATCACAAAGAGTAAATCAAACAAAATGCTGGTAATTTCAAGAGTGCAAGAGCAGGCTCCAGTTGCTACTGTGCTTATTATTTATTTATTAAATTTCAACACTGCCCATTTCGCCTAAGTGACTCTGGACAGTTTAGTTGATTTAAGGGCGATACTTTTATTTATAATCACCCCTAGGAATCATGCTTTAAAGCACATAATTGCAATGTGTCCCCTTGCACCACCAATCATTTGCATGGGCAGTGCCTTTTAAAAAGTTATTCTGTCCATTGATCTTTTTTTTTTTACAGACCCCACCCCAAAAGTACATAACTATTTGCTGTCCCCCAAAGGCACTGAGCATCTTTCTTCTTTGTATTGTTGTTGCTGTTTTCAACACTCAAAGGAAGGTCTGCTTTGCCAGATCTAGATGCAGGCATGTTTTGCCCCCTTATCCATCCAGACAATTGTAACCACTTTTATCAGGAAGTTAAAATGCCACAAATGTGAAATACCAATATCAAACCTCCCCCCCCCAAAAAAAAATCCCCACATAGTAAAGCTGTAATCACTTAAAAGAATTACTATAAATCAGTTTTATTGCTTTATTTATTTATTTATCGTTTGTTTGTTTGTTTATTCAATTTCTTTGTAGCTCTTCTCAGCAAGTGACTCTGGGCAGCCAACAGAATTAAAATAAAATAAAAAAAACAATTACACAGCATTATAAAAATCAAAACACAAAGCAACCAAGAAACATCAAACTCAAATTACTAATGTAACCAAGAAGGGGATCAGCATACTGTGGGGGGAAAGCACCAGAATGAAAAGTTGATCAGTCCATCATATAAACCCATAGTGATATAGCTATTGCAGTAGGCTAAGCTTATTAACCACAATTTATAAACAACCACGAGTAGGTTCTCAACAAATTGCATAGTTGAATCCAAACAAGCCTGTTATTCTCTTTTACTGCATCTCTATGAAATTAAACTACTTTAATTGTAATATATATATATATATATATATATATATATATATATATATATATATATATATATGTGTGTGTGTGTGTGTGTGTGTGTGTGTGTGTGTGTGTGTGTGTAAATTTTAAATTGCTAACAAAGAATTAAGGGAGACTGATATTAATTAATTCTTAATTAATATTAATATTAATTATTAATTCTTTGTTAGCAATTTAAAATTTACACAAATATGAGCTGTCACCGGTGTGACTACTGCCTGTCGATGGCCTTCAGGTTAGGCTGACATAGGAAATAAAGTTTTGTCCCATGTTTGGGGCCTAGCAAGGTAATCTAAAAATAGTTAACAAGCATTTGACATGGCAGTTTAAAAAAGAGGAACAAACAGCCACCACCACATGCTTCTCCCAGAAGAAGGAAGCTGAAGCCACCAGCCTGAGGATGACGGATGTGATTCCGTCGAAACGTTGCTCCTACACCTTCAATTCTACACGGGAAAAAACCCGAATGACCAAAGATCCATATATATATATGTGTGTGTGTGTGTGTGTGTGTGTGTGTGTGTGTGTGTATCTTTGGTCATTCGGGTTTTTTCCCCGCGTAGAATTGAAGGTGTAGGAGCAACGTTTCGATGGAATCTCATCCATACATATATATATATATATATATAATTGTAAGCCACCCAGAGTCATTGACTTAGATGGACAACTATAGAAACTGAATAAATGAATAAATAAACAAACAAATGAAGGAATCTTGTGTGTGCAATTGTTGAGAAAGGAGTAGAAAGTGGGACACACTAGGGGTCTTTCCCTAGTTGTTTCTACCCGTCCAACTGAGTCAAGAGGGATGGACATGTTTTGGGTCCTATCAGCCAAAGAATAAGGGAAGAAGAGATAGAGGTTTGTAAGATTTTAGGGTGTGAAGAGTTATTTATATTTGTGATGAAGAGGTTTGTTTATATTTGTGATGAAGATAGATAGGCACTTATTTTTTACCCTTTTTCTTGCTTTCTCCTTTTTTCTTTTCTTGCAATTTTTATTCTTTTTCTACTCTTCTCTCTGAGTTCAATTTTCATTTGCTTTTACTCTTCTAATAAAAAAAAACAACTTTCCATAAAAATACTTTTTTTAAAGAAAGGAGGCATGGGAAGCCAGGAATGCTGTAGATTTCCAGAGAAACAATTGGACAAGACAGGGCAAGCACACACAGAGACACCCATGCGCACATGCAGCACACGGCATTTCCTCATTAGAGGAAACTTAAAAATAATTTCTTTAAACCCTTTGAAAGAATGCTTTTTCATGAAACTGAATGAGAACTGCTAAGGGGGAAAAAAAGCTGAAGAATTCCTCTTTCTGGCATTAGCCCTGGGTCTTGTCAGCTCTGGCACAGATTTAGATGGGAATGTGGTTACATAGTGTGAAAGTATTATAAAGATTAGAACTGTTTGCCTTTGAAACAGAGCATCTTCTAGAAGTCCCAATATGAGGCATGATGATAGCTGGTTTCCTTTTGATTCTCACCATCAAGGACTCTTGCTTACTGTGGGGAAGAGAAAGAAACTAGAATCTGAAAAAGATCACAGCCCTTAATTTCCCTTCCAACTTTACACAGAAAAGAAGAAAGAGAACTAGACCATCTTGAGGGGAGTTTAGTCACCCTGCCCAACACTTCTGATTAATATTTTACTATCTTTCTTACCATCTCTACAGTCTTGTCGATGTGTCCTGTATATAAAACATCTATCAGTGGCAGCTTCACTAGGCATTATCAGTCCACCTACAGGAAACTGCTGGATATTTGTCTCCTGTATAGTTTCAGTCATTCTTTTCTTTATCTTTATCTTTTATTAAATTTATATACCGCCCTTCTCCCGAAGGACTCAGGACTCATTCGTGTTATATAGACAGACAATCCTGTTGCAGGAGATAGGAAGCTGCACAGAGGCCAGGATGACATGGGTTCAATTCCTATTCTTCCCCCTAGATGCAGAGGATGGCAATGAACAAGTTCTGCTCTGTCCTCCATCTGCAACATTGGGATAAGAGACTGCTTTCTCTGAAGCAATGTTGAACACCAAAAAATGGAAAAAAACCCACCCCATTTTGCAAATGGAAAACTATAATACTGGTATTGCAACTGTTTCTGGCATTCTGCTTTCCCCCATCCCTTCCTTTCTTAACAAACGTGTTAGGTCTGAGCAACGCTACAAAAAATATTTGGAAGAACAGCTTTGGACATAACTTGAGGTGTGTTATTTCTTTGCTATTTTTCAGTCTTCCCACAAGCCTGACAAAGGTGTTATAGCTTTAAGAGTCATGTTGTGAATGAATGGATTAAATAAAGTAGTAGCATCTTTTTTTTCCTTTTCAAAATTACACAAAAACCTGCAAAGATTGGATGGTTTTAAGGTGTAGCAGAGATCTATTTCGAGTAAAGGCCAAAGAGCTTCTTCTCAATGAACATTCACAAGATTATTGCTATGCTGGATCCAAGAGAATATTGCAAAGGGAACATATGTATAATAGAGCATATCCAAGCACGTCGATCCTGGGAATAGTGCAAGAGAAGGCCTTCATACTCATGCTGTTGGCATCACCAAGCCATGGTGGTGCAGTGGTTAGAATGAAATATTGCAGGTTAATTCTGCCAACTGCCAGCAGTTCGATTCTCACCGGCTCAAGGTTGACTCAGCCTTCCATCCTTCCAAGGTCAGTAAAATAAGGATTCAGATTGTTGGGGGCAATAGGCTGGCTCTGTAAACTGCCTAGAGAGGGCTGTAAAGTGCTGTGAACCAGTATGTAAGCCTAAGAGCTATTGCTCTCATGTTATGTTTGAAGGCAGATGATCAGAGTTTGACTCTGAGTGGGAACATGATATGTATAATGGTATGGGATGAAGAGATGTTGCCTAAGGAATGATCAGATAAGAGATGACATAGCCCACAGCTGTATAGTGGGTAGATGAAGAGACCCTCCCTAATTTCTCAGGCTGTAAAGGAGCCGGCAGGAGATTTGTACTTTCAGACTTGTAAGATTCTTTTAATGTAGCCTTACAGTAAAGTAGAATTTGCTCATCTGTTCATGTTTCCTGACTGGTCTCCTTGGGAAGACTGACAATATGCTTAAGGGTCTCCAATAACCAATACATTTTGGATGCCTTCTTTGGATTCTAGTGAAGTTCTGTCTGGAAGTAGAGACAAGACTAACTCCCATGACTGGTATTTCTGGGTCACCATTTCTACAACCATCCTGCCCACCCCTTTGACTTTAATACACCAGGAGGGAAGGCCGCTTAAGGAGAATATTCATGCACACCATGTGAGTCCTTCTTGCATCAGGAAATTTCTGTCCTCCTCTCCCCCACCCACCAAAAAAGAGGAGAAAGTTCATTCAGGCTATGTGTTCAGAATAGAACAAAGGTGAGTCTTGAATGGGAACAAAGAATCAGAGCTGGATGTTCCAAATTAAAATATATATATACCCCCCTTCCCCAAAATATTATTTTTGTCCAAACACAGTTTTTTTGTTTTACCAGGACAATAACCTGTAAAGAAAGTTAACAGCAACCTAGTTAGCCAAACTCACTCAGTCCTTAGGAAGATCCATTTATTATCTAGGGAAATTCTCCAAGATGGACTTCTGATACTTTATCAAAAGGCACAGCTGAGCCAAAAAGCATGGTGTCTGCCTCTAATTTTGGCATCTCAGAAGGCTCAGCTCAACCAATAAGAACTAAAGCAAAGACTTTGCGCTTGTGTATAGTCTGATACTCCAGGCAGGGGAGGAGAAGAAGGAAACATTCTTTGTTGATTCTCAGAGCAGTCAGTCAGTCACTCACTCGCTCAGTGCCGTGTCTGCTGAACCTGTTTGAACAATTCATGGCTGACTGGACAGCTTCCTCATGATTCAGTAGCCTTGTGCAAAACCTGTTCAGTCACCATGCCTCAAAGCAGAGTGAAAACTTCCTTGCAAGCCGGTGTCCCCAGTTAGCCTTCTGCACTCCACAGCTAAATGTATTGCCTTGTTGAAAAGCTACCCAACCTTGCATTCTGTTTAGCAAGCCCAAAGATTTTTGTTATTCCTTAACCCTTTAACTCTGCCAGCCATTCCTTTTTGCGTTTAAAAAGGGGTTCCCTTATTCTATCTATGATCCCCTCCCAGCATTCTAACTTGTGCATTATACAAATTAGTCTGATTTGTTTCTATTATAAAAGAAAAGAGCAGGAGAGGGAAATTTTCTCCATCTACCCTATGAAATAGCAATGATGGGAGAGTTTAATAACTGGAAAAACGATCTTGGTAGAATTAGTCTTTTATCTCTTGATTTACTCTTGTGTTTTGTTGCTCCTAAATGAACCAGTATGAGAGTGGTTAAGTTTTGGATAGGAGTTAGGAGGATCCAGTTTCAAGCCCACCCTAGCCATGGACATTTATTGGATGTCTTTGAGTCAGTTGATCTCTACAGCCCAAACTACTTCACTGAGATGTTGTAAGCTGCTATGTATTTGGGGAGAAAAGTTGTAATAAATCTAACAAGTAAATGCATTCTTTTGATGGTTAATCTGCTTTTGATGATGAAGTGATAAATTTCATCAACACAGTTGTAGCCACTGGAATTTACCTATGTGTATGTATGTATACATTCATTCATTCATTCATTCATTCATTCATTCATTCATTTAATTACATTTATTTATTTATCAAATTTATACATCACAATTTAATCAGAGTGATGAGCAAAAATTAATTTTCTCTAGTTATCTCACTTTCTGTTAGGAAAAGGCCTTCAGATTGTTCTTTCTGTGTGTGTGTCTCTGTGTCTCTCTCTGTGTGTCAAGTTTCCCATCTGCTCTTCTGTTCTATTATTGCTGTATAACTATATTATTTTATATAGCAGCATGCTAGAACTGCAAACAAGATTCTCCAACCATCACCTAATTGTATAATTCACTTAGAAAACTGCTAGTTCTGGCTATCATTTTTCATTTATTTTCAGATAGTAAGCTAAAATGATAGGGTCCTGGTGTCAAGCTGCAAAACATCTGGAACACTAAAGGAATAGTCTACCAAAACAAGGAGACAGCCAACATATGCTGTTGGTACCTATAAAGAGGAAGGTAAAACACTATAGAATCTATTGACATGTCTCAGAAGAAGGAAAGAGGGAATGTGCAAAGTTGGGTTCTTCATTTATGAGAAGTTGTTTCTGGCACGTGCTGAGAAGCTGGAACAAGGACCAAAACGTGGACACGGGTCCAAGAACACCAAACAGTATATACCTGGAAACAAGGATCTTGCACAGGTATGATGAAATAACAAATGCTATGGGAAATAACAAATGCTACAAAACAAACAAATAAGAAATAAGCTCAAAGCTCAAAACTAAGAAGAAGAAAAATCTTCAGTACATCTTAATGAATTATTAAAAAAAAAATCATTCCCCCCACCCCACACACACACTTCCAGTTACACTTAGCCTGAACTTAGCTTGATATGCACTCTTAAATCCAGAACACCACCTCTCCAGCTTCTTGAAGAGGCAGTGTGCTCGCCCATCACTTCCGCGGCCTGGTTCCGAGAAGGCTGCAGCCTGGCAGAGAGCCATAGACTGGGGGGTCGGGGACCCCTGCCTTAGACTGTGGATACTTTTAGAATCTCTCTGAGAACATCATGTCCATAAGGCTTTATAGATCACCACAAATTTATAATACATCAGGATCTTTGGGTTGGGGCCACTGCTGAACCACTAAATATTTCATTGCGACCTGAAGAACAGACTTCTCAGTGGTGAGGTCTTCCTATTGCTAATGAAATTTAGAGAGGGGAGGGAGTTTGGGAAGTTGTTTTTTTTGTGTGTGTGTGTGCATATTTTATCATGGAGCGTGCAACTAGGTCTTTGCTGCAAAAAAATAGGTTGGGTTTAGAACAACTCAATTCAGGCACAGATTGAATCTTGTCCTAATACAGGCAGTCCTCAACTTAAAACCAGAATTTCTGTTGCTAAGCAAGCAATTATTAAGTGAGTTGTGCTTGATTTTACAATCTTTTTTTTGCCACAGTTCTTTTCTTCTCTGTCTCTCAAGTGTCCACAAAATTATCCATCTTTCATATTCGTGAGTATCAAAAATTCCTTTAAAGAACGGTCTTGGTTTACAATTCCCATTAAAATTGCCAGTACATAACTTTTAAAAACCTTTTATCCAGATCTTCTTATTGGTGATGATTGCACACTTTGGTTGGATCAGAACGCAATTTTCTGAAATATACTCGTAAATATCCCATGGACTGTTTGTTTCCAGAAAACCCATCCATCTCAATGGAGAATAGTAAAATGCCATTGACAGTGCTAGCCTTAAAACAAGGACAGAAAGACGAGAACAAACCGGTCACTGTTGAAATTACCAAACTTCTGAAAGATTTTTTTTTATCATCCTTGCTATAGGTGGCAGTGAATTTGTTATGTTTACCAAATATGTCCCTTTGTTTAGCGTACAAACTGTTTACTAATTCAACCATCCATCATCTTAGAGAGCTTCTGCAGTAGCTGAACAGCCATCAGGGTGCATTTAGTTTATTAGCATCTTATTCCCACCAAGGAGCTCAGGAGGGTAAACCTGGTTCTTTTATTTTCATAAGTGTCTTGTGGGACCAGATAAACTGAGAAATAACCTAACAACTGTTTCAAGGTCTCTGAATGGGCTTGACCGCTGAGCAGGTACTGATTTTCCTATTCTCAGGTTCTCAGAATTTGTTCTAAGAGTAATATAGCAACCTTTGACTCATGGATTCGTTGTTCTTGAAGATTATGCTGACATAAAACAGTAGTAAAACTGTAATTCTTCTGTGATGCTTTCTGCCCTCCTCTTTTACAAAATCAGACAAATAGGCTGTTCTTTGTATCAGTCTCAAGCAGTGGTTCCCAACCTTTCCAGCTTGGCAGCCTGGCCAGGCATGACGGGAGGCCTGTAAGTTGCAGGTGCACACGCACACGCACACACACAGTTCCATTTGTGTGAGCGGCAGGTGCTCATGCTTCCACTCACGCAAATGGAGCTTCACGTGGGAGTGGAGGGCACTTGTGTGAGTGGGGCTTCATGTGCGTGCATTTGCCCATCTCTCCCATGGCCTGGTTTTGAACAAAGGCCATGGCCCAGTAGAACCGTCTGACTCAGCATGGTGGTTTCTTGCCACTTTTGAAGAAACAACTTTGGTGAGCTGAATTCTGGTGCTGCCTGCTCCTATATCAAAACTAGGTGAAGGGGGGGGGGCATGGGATTCTGATTTGTCATCCCTGCACATGTTAAGGAGGGCACCTGCTTGATGAAAGATGCAAAAATGGGTGAGATCAAAGGGCATTTCAGACCTGATAGATTTATAAAGCTAGGAGTGGGCATCTTATTTTTCACCTTCAAACCACTCTATTTAATGTCCTGTCAGTCTCCCAAAGTGGCAGAAAACAAAAATATGAGGTCATAAACTGGCCAGCATAAAAATATTCAACCTTTAAAACAAGTTGGAGAAGCTGGGCAGAAGCTTTCACAAAATAGTACTGTTATAATTTTAACATCCTATTTTAGACCTTGATTTAATCACAAAAAAGATACCCCCATTTTATACATCTCAAAATGTTGGCAGCTTGATCCTGCAGGTCCTGGATGAAAGGGGAGGATAGTATGGCTGTGCACCAGCTTGCTATTATAAAAAAACTGTAGAGAGACTTCCGGTTTGCCATCACGGCACCTGCGGACACATGAAGGCGAGCTCCATCTTCTGCGTCCAATTTCATCCCGCTGGGAAAGTCTCCCTGTAGGAGCGACGAGCAAGGAGGGGACCCCCACTTGATCACAGGAGGGTGGAAGCAATTCTGCTTGATCTGGGGCAGCCCTCCAAATCGGCAGGGGAAAGACCGGCCATAGCAATATGGCTCATCATTAAGCTGCTGACAGCCAAAGTCAAAAGCACTACCAAGCACCTTTAAAGCAACGTGGATGAAACTGGGTGAGATCTGATCTTCTCTTTAAGACTTTAAATATCTTTTCCTGCAAAAGCTGCCTAAAGTATTTTTTGCCCTGTGAGGAGAGAGGGAAGGGAATCTCTACCCCACCCTCTGAGAACAGCAGTGACTGACTACCCAGGGGAAACAAAGCAATTATAAAAACAACTTTAATCTAATTGGATGCATATACTTTTGAAATTTGGGGACTAAAATTTTTCCTATTCTTACTGGAGACGTTGGTTTTTATCTAAAAAGTAAAGAAATAAACCATGAAAACTATTATAAAGACTTGGGACTTAAAAAGTTTTAAACGGCATCAGTGACATCTTGTGGTGAAGCATGGTATTACACTTGTTATTAACTAAAAGAGACTTGGCTTGAAGCCCAGAATCTAGAAAAAACTATCCTGATCTTGACAGATACCACCTGTGAAAAACTCAGCTGTAAAGAAGGAACTTCAGGGAGGCATATCTGGCCTGTTTGAACTATGAAAGTAAGCCTTTTACTGATTTTCAAGAGTTATATGTGGGAAATTGATTTCCTATTTCTTTACATGAGAAACATCTGTTATTACATGATATAATGGAATACTTTGGACTATAAATTCTTACTTGGCAAACAATTTTCACTATAAAGACTACCTATAAGAGAAATGCAGAATAACTAAACAGTCTTCGTACATTTTCTGGCTATAGTGGTGGGGAAAATTTTCTACAGAGGAATGAACAAAACAACCTGAAGGCAACCAAGCAAACATGATAGGCAAATGGCAAAAATGTCCTTGTTGTGGTGTTGTAAACTGGCATAACAGTCTGCTAGGAATTTTCTTTAAGTAGAAAAGAAGGCTAATGCATACCCCTTTAAAAAAACAGATCTGAAAATATAAACAGAAAAAGTGGATAGTTTCCCTCCCCCTCTTTCTTTTGAAAGACTTCTTAATATCCTAGACATTACCTAGGGTAAAAATTCAGCACAGCTCTACTTCAAACAGAGTCAAGTTCTCTTACTGTTGGGATATGCAACCTGCATTTCTTTGGTATGTACTCCCATTGATATTTAAATGAGATGTTTTCCATGGAAACTACATGAGCAGGTTTCCAAGAACCTTAACTGATGCAGATGAGAGACTTAGGTGAAACTCCATGTCAAGATAGTAATAGCAGTAATTCCTACTTTGAATTTCAGTGTATATCCTAAACCTAGTTAGAGGTTCTGGGCTGTTTTTCCAAAGGGCATCGGCATATAATTAAAATCAGCCTTCTCAGGTGCTTCAAGTCAATTTCATGCCTGGGCATCCAGAGGATAATCAAACACTCAGATGTGCCCTCCACAGGACTACAGTGACTGATCATTACCATTTCTTTTAACATCAGTTTGCAAGGTTGTTAACAAAAGTTGACTTCTCTGTATGGTGTTTAATTTCTAGAACTGTGTAATGCTTTCTGATGGAGTTTAGAGCTGAAATAATATGGCTTGAAGGAAACTTGAGAGCAGAGATTATCACAGTCTTTTCCCGTAAAGTAAACCAGACTGATCCTGACTTTACATCCATTAATATTCAAAATCTGAACTGTACTGGGAATATTTTGTGAACTCCATCAATTATAAAATTTTGTACTTCTTTCTTAGTTCACTATATCTATCCATTCCTGAAAGGTAATTGTTATTGATTGAAGTCCCTCCAAGACTTTTGGGGGCTGATAGATTCTTGCAACACGCACACACACATATAGATAGATAGATAGATAGATAGATAGATAGATAGATAGATAGATAGATAGATATAGATATAGATATAGATATAGATATAGATATACAACTAATAAATAAATATAGATATACATATAGATATACATATAGATATATATACATATAGATATAGATATACATATAGATATAGATATACATATAGATATAGATATACATATAGATAGATAGATAGATAGATATAGATATAGATATAGATATAGATTAGATAGATAGATAGATAGATAGATAGATAGATAGATAGATAGATAGATAGATATAGATAGATAGATAGATAGATATAGATAGATAGATAGATATATAGATAGATAGATATAGATAGATAGATAGATAGATAGATAGATACATAGATAGATACATAGATAGATACATAGATAGATACATAGATAGATTTAGATTTAGATTTAGATTTAGATTTAGATTTAGATTTAGATTTAGATTTAGATTTAGATTTAGATTTAGATTTAGATTTAGATACCGCCCTTTTCCATAGGGACTCAGGGTGGTTTACAGGGCAAATTAAAACAGTACAATATATACAGGTTAAAATTAAATTAAATTAAATAGCCCCAAAATAATAATTAAAAATTAAAACCTTAACCCAAAACCCTCAGTCCAGGCCGGCAAGCTCAAATAGCCAAGTTTTTAGGTCCCAGTGAAACGAGCGAAGGTCGGGGGCCATCCGGAGTTCCACAGGCAGCTGATTCCAAAGGGCAGGCGCGCCCACCGAGAACGCTCTCCCCCATCACCCAGATTTTTTTTCTTTACTAAAAATTGCCATGTTAGATGTGCCAGCCAATTTTAATGTCTAAGAATGTCTATGGAGTCCACAGAGGGCCCAGAAGAACTGTAGAAAATAAAGATGATAAGGGAAGCTGACCACTTCTTTGATGGCATGCCAGACACCCATATATTTGAAATTAAAAGAATCTGCTCTGGGGAGGGAAACTTGGCAAGCATTAAAAAGATGTACAGGAAGATAAGTTATTTCCCAGAGGCAGCCACTTGAGATCCCGATTCTAGACAGTAAATGTTTTTTTTTAAAAAAACCTAATAATTAATATTAAAAAATCCCTGGAAAGAGTTCCAGAAACCATAAACAGAGAGGATTACAATCAATCCCTGGAGGCTTCTTTCAGCATCTGCAAAGGGATCTGTCAATGTTGCTAAGCTGCCATGGATACTTTGATAATAGGACAAAGGGGGGGGGGATCCATATACATATAGTCCTCGACTTACAACCACAACTGAGCCCAAAATTTATGCAGTTAAGTGAGCCATTTGTTAAATGAGTTTTTCCCCATTTTACGACCTTTCTTGCCACATTTGTTAAGTGAATCATTGCAGTTGTTAAGTTAGCAACATGGTTGTTAAGTGAATCTGGCTTCCCCACTGACTTTGCTTGTCAGAAGGTCACAAAAGGGGATCATGTGACCCTGGGACACTGAGACCGTTATAAATATGAACCAGTTGCCAAGCATCCGAATTTTGACCATGGGGATGCTGTAACGGTCATAACTGTGAAAAATGGTCATAAGTCACTTTTTTCAGTGTTGTTGTAACTTTGAATGGTCGCTAAATGAACTGTTGTAAGTTGAGGACTGTTATCATAAGAATGATGGGTTAAGGGAGAAGTTTTGGATACTCAACGTCTTTCCATTCTACAGAAATGCCCTGTAATGAGGAGACTAGCAGGAATGGCATGGTTTATTTCTCCAGCTAAATATACCAAAATCTTCATTACAGCAAAATGTTTATTTAGCCCAGTCACCAACCAGTTTAGAAGCCATACCTCTATTTAGTTGGCATTCTGGATGGCTTGGGGGGGGAGTACATTATGATCATACAGTATAAAGTGGCCCCTAAAAGGGAGGTAAAGGTGGTTTCAAGTCCCGCCCCCCACTCCCAGGATTTTCCCCTCACAGATGCTTCATCTTCATCATGGCCAGGGGTGTCAAACTGGCGGCCCATGGATGCAGGCCATGCCCACCCCAGCTCTGCAAAGGCAAAAAATGTCACAATGAGTCACAATATGTAACGTGACGTGATCAAGGTTGACACCCGTGATCATGATGATGATGATCATCATCACCCCTTTTATCTTTCCCTTCTGCTTTGCTTAATTGAATGAAGGTATGCCAGGTCCGTGGTTAATAAAGCTCCCCTCGTTAGGGATTTAGTTGAGGGTGAGCATGCGGACCTGGCTTGCATCACGGAGACTTGGTTGGGCCCAGAGGGTGGGGTCCCTTTGGTTGACCTCTGCCCACCAGGCTTCCGGGTGCTACACCGGCCACGAGCTCATGGTAGGGGTGGGGGAGTGGCGGTTACCATTAGGGAGACCTTATGCCCGCGGGAGACCACCGTTTCTCAGATAGTCGGGTGTGAGTCTCTCTTTATGAGATTTGGTCCTGGGGCGCAGTTGGGCTTGCTGCTGGTGTACATTTCGCCTAGTCGCAAAGCGGCAGCCCTGCCCGAGCTGCTCGATATCCTCTCGGGTTTGGTGGTTGAGTTTCCCAAACTTATAGTTTTGGGAGACTTCAATCTACCATCCCTGGGAGGTTCATCTGAGCTAGCTCGGGAGTTCATGGCTTCCATGGCGGCCATGGACCTGACGCAAGTAATTTCAGAACCAACTCATGAGGGAGGCCACACCCTTGACCTGATTTTTTTATCTAGACGGTGGTTGGATGATCTAGGTGGGGGCTCTCCATTTATTATGCCCCTGTCATGGACCGATCATCATCTCCTGCGGCTGGTCTTCCGTTTTGCCACCCCCCGCCGTGGGGGCACAGAGCCAATTAGATGGTACCGCCCCAGACGCTTAATGGATCCTGATAGATTCCAAGCGGTGCTGGGGTCCCCACCTGCCTCCACTGCTCACAGCTCGGCGGATGCCTTAGTGGAAGCCTGGGAAAGGGCAGCCACTGAGGCACTTGACCGGGTTGTACCCTTGCGGCCCCTGACCCGGCGCAGATCCCAACGAGCTCCATGGTTTTCCGTGGAGCTCCGGGAGATGAAGCGTCGGAAACGGGGCCTAGAGAGCCGCTGGAGGTCTAGCCGATCCGAACCCGACCGGTTGCGGTTAAGAACCTATATTAGGTCTTATCTCGCAGCGATGAGGGTGGCGAGGTGTAATTACTTCTCCACCCTCATCGCGTCCGCAGATAATCGCCTGGCCGCCTTGTTTAGGGTGACTCGCTCACTTCTTAATCAGGAGGTGAGGGAGGATCCCTTGCAGGGTCGTGCCGAGGAATTTAGTCAACATCTGTCGGATAAAATCCTCTCGGATTCGGACCGGTTTGGACTCCAGCTGGGCAGAGTCAGGTGGTCAGGACACGGGCGGTCTTGTCAATGTTACCTGGGAAGAGTTTGATTCTGTGACCCCTGATGAAGTGCACAGGATTATGGGGAGGCTGAGCTCCTCCACATGTTTGTTGGACCCGTGCCCTTCCTGGCTGGTTTATGCAGCTAGGGAGAGGACACGAGGCTGGCTCCTGGCGGTTATATCTGCTTCTTTGAGTGAGGGTTATTTCCCCACCGTCTTGAAGGAGGCGGTGGTGAGACCTCTCCTCAAGAAGCCTGCCTTGGACCCAGCTGTATTGAACAACTTTCGTCCAGTCTCCAACCTTCGCTTTCTTGCGAAGGTTGTCGAGAGTGTGGTGGCGCATCAGCTCCCTCTGGTCCTGGATGAAGCGGATTATCTGGACCCCTACCAATCGGGTTTCAGGCCCGGGTACAGCACGGAGACGGCATTGGTCGCTCTGGTGAATGATCTCTGGAGGGCTCGGGATAGGGGATATTCCTCTGTCCTAGTCCTATTAGACCTCTCGGCGGCTTTCGATACCATCGATCTTGGTATCTTGCTGCGGCGTCTCAGGGGATTGGGAGTGGGAGGCACAGTTCTTCAGTGGTTCTCCTCCTATCTCCTGGGACGCTCGCAGTCGGTGTTGGCAGGGGGGCAGAGATCGGCCCCTAGGTCTCTCGTTTGTGGAGTTCCTCAGGGGTCGGTTCTCTCGCCTCTCCTGTTCAACATCTACATGAAACCGCTGGGTGAGATCATTCGTGGTTTTGGAGTTGGGTATCATCAATATGCCGATGATACCCAACTTTTCTTTTCGACCCCAAACCACCCCAGTGATGCCCTCGCTGTGATGTCCCGTTGCCTGGAGGCGGTTCGGGTCTGGATGGGGAGGAACAGACTTCAACTCAACCCTGACAAGACTGAGTGTCTGTACATTCCGGCATCCCGGGACATTCAAAATGTTCCATCTCTTTCTATGGGGGGTGAGCTCTTACCCCCCGTGGATAGGGCTCGCAACTTGGGAGTCCTCCTAGATTCACGGCTTACCCTGGAAGATCATATAGTGGCCGTGACTAGGGGGGCTTTCGCCCAGGTTCGCCTGGTGCGCCAGTTGCGGCCCTATCTGAACCGGGATGCCCTGTGTACGGTCACTCATGCGCTCGTGACCTCTCGCCTTGACTACTGTAATGCTCTCTACATGGGGCTTCCCTTGAAGACCACTCGGAGGCTCCAACTGGTACAGAATGCGGCCGCGAGAGTTGTCTTGGGAGTTTCCCGGTACTCCCATGTTACACCTTTGCTCCGCGAGCTGCATTGGTTACCAGTTGTCTTTCGGGTGAGGTTCAAGGTTTTGGTTATGATCTTTAAGTCCTTACATGGCATGGGTCCGGGTTACCTCGGAGACCACCTGCTGCCGGCATAAACTCCCCTCCGCCCTGTGCGTTCCCACAGAGAGGGCCTCCTCAGGGTGCCGCCAGTCAGGGAATGCCGACTGGTGGCCCCCAGGGGGAGGGCCTTCTCTGTGGGCGCTCCGGCATTATGGAACCAACTGCCGGTGGAGCTCCGGACGGCATCAGACCTCCGAACTTTCCGTCGTGGCCTGAAGACCCACCTATTTGAAATAGCTGGTCTGGCCTGACGGGGGATTATGGGTTTTAATTTGTTGTTTTAGATTTGTATTACTGTTTTTAACTGGGCATGGGTTTAATCTTTTTTTAATTTTTGTATTGTCTTTTTTATATATGCCCTGTGAACCGCCCTGAGTCCCTACCAAGGAGAAGGGCGGTATACAAATTAAATAAAACTTGAAACTTGAAACTTGAAGGTATGTTTGCTCAACTGGAAAAGTCTTTGCGCTTTTTGGTGGAGTGCTATGCACAGACATTTAATTTTCCATTATTCTCAGCAAAAGGGTAAGAAAATGGGAGCCTGAGCTACTTACTCTCAGGAAAGAAGCAGCCATGAGAAACAGAACTGGAAGTAAAGGGTTACAGTAATTGTGACAAGCAATGGATGACCAGAACAAATTTCTCAGCTCTACCATTGCAACCTGTACCTGAAGGGACTTACAGAATTGAGTGCTTCTGTCTATGAATACATAGATGAGAGAAAAAGTTCTGAAAACACTTCAGCCTGATACATTAATCTTCTTCTGCGAGTATTGTTTTTCCCATAGTGAAATGCTTAGTCTTGTATGCTACCCTGAACCAACTGTCTATAAGACCTATTTATCAATTCTACAAAGCAATTTTGAGTTTCTCCAAAGAACAACCGAGGGAGCGCTCAGGCAAAGACCAAGGTCTATAAGGAAGGAAGGAAATTAATTCTCAAAAAGCTTGTTTTATTAATAGAAGAGAATATTTGTAGTTGACCCACCCCAATCCACATCTTAGGAAAGAAAGAACTCTTGAACCAGGAATTGTCCAAAAGGAGCTTTTACTAAAACATGATTGGTAATAGGAATACCAGACAGGATCTGAAACTGTGTTACAGTTTGGTACTTTTAAAGAGTCCCCGAGTCAAAACCCTCCCCTCAAACCATCTGGTCAGTCCCGGATCAATGAAAATTCAGGTGTCAAACCCTTCCATGGGAAAGAGGGATCTTCCCATGCCTTTATGACAATTACCTCCTTCCTTTCAGATTCTCATCGGAGATACAAACCAGATCTCTTCCCCCCACTTCCTTTGTTGTTCTCAGTTCAAAGGTTCTTGCCCTGGTCTTTGAAGACAGCCTCCCAGCAGGCTGAATAAACAATGCTTGCACCTATTAACATCTTCTCTTCTCCTCCTTGGAAAAATGGCAGAATCCAGGGAGAGGTATAAGATTTTAGAACATACAGATAGTTTTATGAATGGGATATAAATGGATTCTGACAGTTGAACTATGGGGGTTCTTGGTACTCTCTAAGCTGGGTGGTTTTCATGCAGATATTTAATTACCGAACTAGGTAACATTATTAATATTATTTTTTAATTCCATTTATATCCCGCCCTTCTCCGAAGACTCAGGGCAGCTTACAAGCTTAGCAGTGCTGGAAAGGAGTGGGGAGTGGGGTTTGTTCTCTGTTCATATATTAGTGGCTTGTCCTGTCAGTCATGAATGAAGGTGAATATACATGTCCCAGGATAATGTTCCCTGAAGATGGGCTCCAGCACGAGTCTGAAAGCTCAGAAGACAAAACCTTTGGTCCCAGTGACCCACCCAGATTGGATCCTGCCCTGTCAGTGTTGGTGAGAGTGATCTTGTTGGTTCCTTGATTAGGTTCTTGTTTACTGTTAGCTTGTTTGTCTGAGTTATTAGTTACTTGATTGGGGTATTATTTACCTCTTGATTGTTGGTCTAGTGCAGTGGTTCTCAACATTTTCTTCACCATGCCTCCCCTTTAAGTACCATGACCATAGCCATGGACCACCAAACTTAACTCAAGATTTAAATCATAACATTTTTTTATCCCATTTATATCCCACCCTTCTCTGAAGACTCAGGGTGGCTTACAATCTAAGAAGCACAAATCAATGTGCTTAGCAATAGCCTTCATTCTATGTATATGCTTGCTTATTAGGGCTTTCGCCCCCCCCAAGTGGCATTTTTACAAAGTCAGCTTATTGCCCCCAACAATCTGGGTCCTCATTTTACCTACCTCGGAAGGATGGAAGGCTGAGCCAAACTTTTTTTAAAAAAAATCCATTTATATCCCGCCCTTCTCCGAAGACTCAGGGCGGCTTACAAGCTTAGCAGTAGCCTTCATTCTATGTATATGCCTGCTTATTAGGACTTTCACACAAACCCCAAGCAGCATTATTACAAAGTCAGCTTATTGCCCCCAACAATCTGGGTCCTCATTTTACCTACCTTGGAAGGATGGAAGGCTGAGTCAACCTTGAGCCTGGTGGCACTCGAACCTGCACTAATTGTTACTTAAGGAGGCATCAGCCCACTGCTCCACCAAGGCTCTTGTGACAATGTTGTTCTGTGACAACATTGTGGCTGAGGTTGAGAACCATAGATCTAGTGTTAATCTTGGTGTTAAGATTTGCTCATTGGGGGTTGATTGCTGGTGAAGAAGTGTTTTGTTCTTTTTGTTTCCTTTTTGGCTTTTTTATTATTTCTTTTGAATGGTATGTAGATGGTGTTTATCTCTATGTGCCTGTTGATGGCCAATTTATCTGAGTGCTAGGCTTCCAGGAATTCTCTAGTATTTTTGGACTTAACTTGGACTAAGACAGGGGTCTGCAGCCTTGACGACTTTTAAGACTTGTGGACTTCAGCTCTCAGAATTCCTCAGCTGAAGCCCACAAGTCTTAAAGTTGTCAGAGTTGCAGATCCCTGGTCTAGGATGCTCACAGTATCCCAGATGAAACTATGGTTAATTCTTTCCATGTGTGGTGCAATTAAGAGTTTTCATAATGTCTTCTGGCTGCTAGTTGGTGTTCATGAATGCACTTTTCTAATCTTCTGCCTGTTTGTTCTGTATAATGACTGCCACAGTACTTACACTGTATGTTGCAGATGACTCCTGACTTTTTTTCTTCGTCTTTGGCTACTGGGTCCTTTGGTTTACTTAAGATGTTTTGGAGAAACATGCTATGATGATGCCATATGATTTTAATAGTCTATTGGTTGTTTCTGAGATGTTTTTGATGTACAGCAATGTTATCATTTTTATACTTTGTACTACTTGTGCTGTAGTAGGTTGACAGCACAGGCACTTTTTGATATAGTTGCATGGGTATCCATTTTGTTGGAAGATGTAAAGATCATGTTTCTTTTTCCTGATGTTCAGGGTTGCTGCAGTATTTTTGCTTGTCTAAATAATAGTGTTCTTACATAGCTTCTCTTGTGGGAGTTTGGCCTGTTATTTTCATAATGGAGCACTTGGTTAGTGTGGGTGGTTTTACAATAGACTTGTGTTTCTAACTTCCCATCATTGCTTCTGCTGATGAGGATATCCAAGAAAATTAGTTGTTGTCATTGTTTTCTTCTTCCCTTGTGAATTTTGTTCCTTTGAAGTTGTTTTGTTTCATGTGTCTTTTGTAGTTGTTCTTTTTTTTTATTGTGATAAAGGTATCATCTACATACCAGATCCATACTGTGGGTTGTATGTGGGGGAATTCTACAGTGTCTAGACGTTGTATTACAGCCTCTGTAATGAATCCTGAGAGTGCTGATCCCCTGGGTGTTCTTCTGATTTGTTGCTATATTTGTCCATCAAACTGAAAGTAGGTTGTGAGGCAGAGGTTGATGAAGTCCATGATTCTGGGTATTTCAATCTTAGTTTATTTGGTCAGGTTGCGTCTGTTGTGTAATAGTGTTGCCATGGATTATTTTGCTAATCTATTGATGTAAAGAGTGCTGTGATATGGAATGACACTATGAGCTTATCTTCTTCTATTATCAGGTCTTTGATTGTTATTTTTTGGGAGGGTTTTTTTCCCCCTGCTGCTGCTGCTATTGTACCACTATTACTGTTCCTATTATGAGAAGGGAGAAAAGGGCCAGTGAATGAGCATATACTGTATAAAATAAATCAAAAGAAGCATTGTGTCTAGCACATACAGACCCCAGAACAAGGGGAAAGTGTCAGCTCCAGTGCGGTTGTTTATCTTTCACCAGGAGAAGGGAAGTTTTTAAAGTCAAATTAATCATGACAGAGGGGGAAATGAGTGGAACCCTCTCCCATACTTGCCTTCAACTCAGGGGACCGTCTATCTGTGGAAATTTAAAGAGTTAGAGGTCTTCCTTTTCAAATGTGCTCTTCCATACTCCAGAGGATTCCTCTGACAAAGGAGGCCTTTACTTGAATTTATTTGAATTTCTTCACAGATAAATCTTTATAGGTTTGCCATTTTAATCTTAGGATAATTAACGTGCTTCAGAATTAGTCTGTCTTCTAGAGTAAAATATGACAAAAAGTCATAAAAACTCTTTGGAGGAAAGATGGGATTTTTTATATATATAAAGGTAAAGGTAAAGGTTCCCCTGCACATGCGTGCTAGTCATTTCCAACTCTAGGGGCCGGTGCTCATCTCCGTTTCAAAGCCCAAGAGCCAGCGCTTGTCCGAGGACGTCTCTGTGGTCATGTGGCCAGCATGACTAGACACCAAAAGTGCATGGAATGCTGTTACCTTCCCACCGTAGTGGTCCCTATTTTTCTACTTGCATTTTTACGTGCTTTTGAACTGCTAGGTTGTCAGAAGCTGGGACGAGTAACAGGCGCTCACTCTGTTACGCGGCACTCGGGATTCGACCTGCCAAACTGCCGACCTTCTGATCGACAAGCTCAGCGTCCTAACCCACTGAGCCACCACGTCCCTTTTTATATATATAAATGCAACCAAAAAGGGAAAATACTACGATACTAGTTGAAAACGTGGGAATTATTAGGATGGTCTGAAGAAGGGGGAAAAAACATAAAAGAGTGGGGTTTAACCAGGGTTTATTTTGTGGAGGAGAGTACTATGGATTAATATTAACAGAAATAAAAAATACAATGAAAAATGATTTAAAAGTTGCCTTTCTAGCTGAATACAATCCACCAAATAATGTAAGGACAGCAACAAATTACTGAATCACAAAAGGTTAAAAAGTCTACGTTATGGTTGTTTTCTTTGAAAGTCTGACAGTACTAGAAGAACTTAATTAAAGGAAGCAAAGGAGACATAGAATCAAATAGGGACGCCACTAATGAGGTACAAGTTTGCAAGGAATAATTTAGATAAACTTGGACTGCTTGTTATTTTTAAAGGCTCTATTTTTTTAGATGTGCAGACACAAGATTAGACTTAGCTGTCAGCCTCGAAAATCTAAAAGATGCAAAAACAATGCCATTATCACTAGTGGTTTTAGAGACCTTTCTTGAGGCGTGGGAATATAAAAAGACATTCCAGAGAATGTTATTTTGAAGTGCCAAACAAATATCTACTAACAAAGAAGGAATTCATTTGCTAAGGCTTCCCATTTGCTGAACTCATTTATAACAAGACCTTGGAGATTTTAGTTTACAGATTTCATTTGCAAAAATCACCCACAGAATCAGACAAAGACTTTCCTGTTTCCCCCTTTCAGGGCAGTCAATTCGAGTGCTGACAGTGATGGGTTGTTTAAGCTTTGAAGTTGACAGCACATTATTTTTAGGCTTTCAATAATTATTTTTCAGTAATTTGCGGAAATATGTCTAGTACGAACTCAGGTTACCCCAGTTAGGGTTAGTTGCGCTTTCTTCCTTTCTTTCTCGTATATTTGCCAGGTTTCTTATGGTTCTACTGTGTTTTTAGAAAACATTTCATTAGAAGGCATTAGCGGCTGATCCTGCTTATTTCTGTGCTTTGAAAAGCTAAATCCAATGGGTAAGTATGAAAAAAAGAACAGAATGGAGACATTTTTCCTCATTCCTAGCATTCCCTTTTATCACATTGTCATGGAAAAAACCCAATGAAAAAGACAAGAGACAGCAACACAAAACAATAATTCTTACTTTAAGATTCAGAGGTTTATTTTGCTAATAATTTGGAACATAGCAAGCATAGTAACATAACATCACTTACATTAGTAACCCATTGCAATGAGGTCCACTGACATAGCACTCCAAAGGATAGCTATGGGCCAATGGCAAATCAGTCAGGTCTAGACCCAACTCTTTATACCCTTCCCCATTCTAAGACTGTAGTCAGATGGTCTGCTGACTTTTGCTGACTTTGTACCGACTTCCTGCTGACATTCTGCTGAACATAATTTTCCACATATACCTGGGTACATTGGAACCCGCATCCATCAGCTACTTTCAGTTCCCTATTTCTTACTGTTCCAGACTTTATGTTCTAAATATATTTGAAACAAGCAAGCTTAGCAAAACCATATTAAGAAAAGTACAATTGCAAAACTGCAAAATTAAACATAGCACAAACTTGGGTTCAATACTTTGTCCATGAGGCTTGATTTAGTTTATCTGGGTCTAAACCTTGCATAAAAGAACAATAGCCAATATTTTCATTTTCTACAACATCATGCTCTACAGTTAATCCTAGTTGCTTGCTGGCTCTAACTCTTGCATGGATGGTGCCGGATCAAAAATTCAATATAAATTAATTCAGTTAATTTTGAATAATTATGAATAAATTATCACATACACCTATTTGCTGATTTGAAGTTATTTTCATGCAACTAACACTTTCTCTTTAATTCAAATTATGTCCTTGGCATACCCTCTTTCTCTAGACAATTAGGAATGGGAACTCTTACGGGAAGGTGACAGTAAGTGACCATGTGGCCAGAGTTTTTCAAAAATCGCTTATGGACTAAAGGATTAATAATTTAATTTTTGAAGTTGGAGGATTGTTTGTTTCTAAGTATAATAGAATTCTTAACAGGCAGAATGCAGAGGGTCTCTTCTCTGGTATTTGCAATTGCTGTAAAACATAGTTTGCTTGTATAAGAAATAGCACAGTTTTAGACATAAAGGTAAAAGGTAAAGGTTCCCCCGCACATGCGTGCTAGTCGTTTCCAACTCTAGGCACCGGTGCTCATCTCCGTTTCAAAGCCAAAGAGCCAGCGCTTGTCCGAGGATGTCTCCGTGGTCATGTGGCCGGCATGACTAGACGCCAAAGGTGCACGGAATGCTGTTACCTTCCCACCGTAGTGGTCCCTATTTTTCTACTTGCATTTTTACGTGCTTTCGAACTGCTAGGTTGGCAGAAGCTGGGATGAGTAACAGGCGCTCACTCTGCTATGTGGCACTCGGGATTCGACCCGCCAAACTGCCAACCTTCTGATTGACAAGCTCAGTGTCCTAACCCACTGAGCTACCGCATGACATAAAAATCAGCAAATATGAGAATATTAAAATTGGGACAACAGCAGGAAAAATAATACCAAGGCAATTTCTTCTTCATGGAATTAAAAAATATATATTAAAGGCCTGGGGAAAGTAAAATATTTTGAGGAATGAAGGCAAATATGTGTGTCCCAGGATAATGTCAATCAATCAATCAATCAGAATAGAGCTGGAAGGGACCTTGGAGGTCTTCTAGTCCAACCCCCTGCTCAAGTAGAAGACCCTATACCATTTCAGATAAGTGTCTGTCCACTTTCTTCTTAAAGACCTCCAGTAATGAAGCACCTACGATTTCTGAAGGCAAGCTGTTCCACTGGTTAAATGTCCTCACTGTTAGGAAGTTTCTCCTTAATTCCATGTTGCTTCTTCTTGATTAGTTTCCATCCATTGTTTCTTGTCCCAACTACAGGTGCTTTGGCAAATAAGTTGACCCCCTCCTCTTTGTGGCCACTTCGTAAATACTGGAATACTGCTATCATGTCACCCCTGTTTCTTCTTTTCTCTAGACTAGCCAAACCCAAATCCTGCAACTGTTCTTCATATGTTTTAGCTTCTATTCCCTCATTTATGAAGATATTGAAGAGTACTGGCCTAAGATGGAACCCTGTGGCACCCCACTGCTTACTTTCTTTCATGTAGATAGATATAGTACCATTAAGGATGGTAGATATAGTAGATATAGTACCATTAAGGTAGGTATAGTACCATTAAGGATGGGTCGCTGAGTATGGTTTGTCAGCCAGTCATAAATCCATATGGTGGTGATGCTGTCAATCCCACATTTTTCTAGCTTACCAAGAAGTAGTAATGTTGCAGGACACAGATTTCATCTGGCAATGCCACTGGAAAGACTTGGGGGTCTGGCAAGCTACCATGAAGAAATCATTTCATAGTTAAGCTATGTCCATTCAGAAGTGTCCATTCATTGTAACCATATCAGAGAGAGCACAAGGACCCAGAAGAAGAGTCCTCTCCAAGTTCTTAACTTATGGCTAAGTTAATATGACAGTAATTCCCCCAGAATTCCCCCAGGAATTACTTGGAAAAAGAAACACCAGCTCTTGAAATAAGTCTATAATATTTCATGGTCTTGTTTTTTGTTTTTTTTCAAATAATATATTTAGAAGAAATGGTTTTCAATTAAATGGGAGGATTACCTAAACATTACAAAATTGCTAGGCAATTTTAGTATAAGAGAAACACCAGGAGCAGCTATTAATTTTAGATTAAGACTGTGCCAATGAGTGAAGGCTAATCCATTAAACTAAAGTGGCTTTGATATAAAGCTAATGTGAATCAATGTCACGAATTATTAGAGGTTACTGATCAGTTATAACGCCAAGATCAAATAGAGGTCTAAAGGCTTTTGATAGGATTATAATGAATGTAAATAGGAGAAAGCCTCAGATTTCTTTTCTGTTAATATTTGATTGGATTATTGGATGGGAAAGGATTAAATTATGTCAAGTAAAGATCATTGGGAATTCAGAACAATTCCCAGCAATTCAATTGTTTTAATAAGAATTACAGCAACCTGTTATTCTACACAGAAGGTCATGGTTAGCCAACGATTTGTTTTGGCTTCCCTGTTAAGAAGCCAATGAATGGCTTCCTTTTGAAAAATTCAAACACGTTTCTAACTCTGATGCACCCAGGATGGCCTGTAAATTGTCCTGATTTTCAGAAAAGCCCCAGTGATGCATAATTTATCTGCCATTTAGGATCTGTACTTGGAACAGCAGGTGGCTTGTACATTACATGTAGATTTAGAAATTCTCCCTACAACCTCTTGACCCTGAAAGTCAAAATAGTTTTCCCTCAGCCAGCACTATCTCTGGTGCTACTCTATAGAAAGGGCCCAGTAGATGAAAATAGGAACAAAAATCTTTCCTCACTTTTACTGATTAACTAAGTGAATGACATTCTTTTCCTTCTCAATCACAATACAGTAAATTTGGTGGCATGAAGCAGAAGTGTCTGAAGCTGAAGGCCAACTTTCTCTCTTTCCTATCTTGACTATCTACCGGAAGTCCTCAACTTTCTACCATTTGTTTAGTGACTGTTCAAAGTTACAATGGCACTGAAAAATGCGACTTACAAGCAGTGTTGCCATTTTTGATCCTCTCAGCAACCCCACAGTCATGTGATCAAACTTCAGGTGTTTGGTATTTATATTGGTTGCAGCATCCCAGAGTCATGTGATCACCATTTGTGACCTTCCCAGATGGTTTCAGACAAGCCAAGTCAATGAGGGAAAAGCTGGCTTCACTTAACAGCTGTGTGATTCATGTAACAACTACAGTGCTTCACTTAATCGTGGCAAAAAAGGTCATGAAATTGGATGCTAACCACCTTGCTTAGCAATGGAAATTATAGTCCTAATTGTAGTCATAAGTCATGGACTAACTTTACTGAGAAATATTAAATTATAATCCCACTCCTGCAAGTGTTTCTTTTCCTTCTAAGTTACAAAAATGTATTTTTCAATACAAAACAGAGAGGAGGAATTTTAGTTTGACTTGAAATTAAAAATCTAAATTGAAAAGGTATCATGGCCAACTTCACATACATTAAGCAGGGATGTTTTTGGTGTGTTTGGATTTTGTTCAGCATGTTGTATAAATCAAGCCACTGAGTAGGAAATCATGAAGTTTATGAAAAAGTTTTTTATATGAGCACAGTTGAGATTTATTTGATAAATTATCATTAATTAAACCATATGATTTAGCACAATATGTGAACCCAACCATCAGTTGCTAGGCATACCTTTTTAGGAAGCATTTCACAACTTGAATTTTGAATTGAAAAGGACCTATAAGGGAGAATATTTGTAGCTCGGGGTTGAAATGAGGGTCCTTGATGCTCTCCGAGCTTGGTTGTTTTTTTGAAGATGTTTCATAATAGAATAGAATAGAATAGAATAGAATAGAATAGAATAGAATAGAATAGAATAGAATAGAATAGAATAGAACCTTGGAGGTCTTCTAGTCTGGCCCCCTGCTCAAGCAGGAGAACCTATACCATCTCATACAAGTGACTGTATAGTAGTCTCTTCTTTAAAACCTCCTGTGATGGAGCACCCATGATTTCTGAAGGCAAGCTGTTCCACTGGTTAATTGTCCTCACTGTTAGGAAGTTATTCCTTAATTCCAGGTTGCTTCTCTCTAGCACTGATGATGTTACCTAGTGTGGGTAATAAAACATCTGCAAGAAAACAATCAAGCTCAGAGAGCACCAAGGACCCCTGAGAAGGACCCTTATTGATTGTCACCCATCAATTGTCAGATGATGGGTAACCTGAAGAGAACAATAGCATGACAACATACTGGGGCCATATGTTAATGACCTCCCTCTTTATATATTATACAGAAAAAAATAATCAAGGACAGATCTGCTCATGATATTTTATAGTTTTATCCAGGGCTTTTTTTGTCATAGAACGCACTGGAACAGAGTTCTGGCACCTATTTTCAATAGATTTTCCAGAATTGTCTTGAATAAAATCCTAGTCTTTTACATACACTAAAAATTGAAGGTTTTTTTCCCCCAACTACAATAGTAAACCTTGTAGGGTAGGCAAGGCAGGTTGTATGAAATGTGTGAATTCCAGCACCTTTTTTTTTTACAAAAAAGCACTGGTTTTATCAATTGTACATGTCAAGATAAATAAAATCAGAGTTGTGGTATTAAGAGAAACTGTGAACCTGGAGAAAGCCTTCTTGGTTCTTAAGTTGGTTACAGTGGACCTTTTGGCTTTCTTCTTCCTCCAATAAGCATTACTCCCCCTCTTATTTGGTCAGATAAAATGCTTGCAAAGCCTTTATTGTCACAGCAACACTGTGTCTGAGTCTTCAGAGATAAAAGGCTGAGTCATGCTCCCTTCATAAGCAGCGAAGGAGGTCCTTGGGCTTTTCAAAACTGTTGAAATTAGATAACGTTCCACTTCCTTGTAAAAGGCCACCCACCATCCATTTTTCTCCCTCCTCTTTAAGTAGCAACATAAACACTCTTGTTTTACAACTTTCACGTTTAACGGAGGAGTCCTGTTTCCATCATGATTAATCCAGATAAGTCTAGCTTTTCTTCTAAAGTTACTGAGCAATACCTAAGAGTCAGCATCCAGAGAAATGTTTTTTCAGCAGAGTTTCCCTGGCAACAGAGACTAAAGGCAGCATTCTGTCTAAAATATCTTTCCATTTCAGGGCCATTGTGTCAGTGCTGGGCACAGAGATTTTTTTTCTCCATTATGGAATGTTTATTTCTTTATGTATATTCATCTGAATTTAGGCTGGCAATTAAATGGCCAAAGAGACTGTTTTTAGAATGCTTGAATCCAAAATAAAATGATTTTAACAGTTTGGTTTATTTCTTTTCCTTACATCATTTTTACAATGATGGTGCAGTAAAGAAATTTGTTACCAACTTTATCAGTACCATAAGAGCCACCTATTGGGTAGCCAGATAAATTTGCTAAATAAATACACACCCAGTCCAAACTCTGTGTTTATTATTATTATTCTTTTCTATCTTTAAGGTGGGATAGACCACATTACCACCAGATGGATCTGTAGCTGGCTGACAAACCATACTCAGTGAGTAATCCTCAATGGTAATACATCCAACATGTAGAGAAGTAAGCAGTGGCGTACCACAAGGCTCCGTCTTAGGCCCAGTACTCTTTAATATCTTCATAAATGACTTAGATGAGGGAATAGAAGGGGAACTCATCAAATTTGCAGATGACACCAAACTGACAGGAGTAGCCAACACCCTAGAAGACAAGCTCAAAATCCAAAAAGCTCTTCACAAACGTGAACAATAGGCCTATCCAACAAAACAAATTTTAATGTGGAGCAAACCAAAGTTTTACATTTAGGCAGGAAAAATCAAAGATATAACTACAGATTAGGTGAGACCTGGTTCAAAAACAGTAACTGTGAGAGGGACCTTGGAGTCAAAGTGGGCGATCACTTGACTATGAGCCAGCAGTGTACAGCAGCAGCCAAAAAAGCTAATAAAATCCTGGGTTGCATAAACAAAGGCATAGAGTCAAGATCACGTGAAGTATTAGTACCACTTTATAAAACCCTAGTGAGACCACACCTGGAATACTGCAACCAATTTTGGTCACCATACTACGAAATAGATGTTGAGACTTTGGAAAAAGTTCCGCGAACAGCAACTAAAATTACCAAAGGCCTGTAGACTAAAACATATGAAGAATGGCTGCAGGACTTGGATTTGGCTAGTCTAAAGAAAAAAAAAGAAACAGGGGAGACATGATAGAGGGCATCAAACTATTCTCCAAAGCACCAGAGGGCAGGACAAGAAACAACGGTTGGAAACTGACCAAAGAGAGAAGCAACCTGGAATTAAGGAGAAACTTCCTAACAATGAGGACAATTAATCAGTGGAACAGCTTACCTTCAGAAATTGTGAGCACTCCATCACTGGATGTTTTTAAGAAAAGACTGGACAGTCATTTGGCTGAAAAGGTATAGGTTCTCCTACTTCAGCAGGGGGCTGGACTAGAAGACCTCCAAGGTCTCTTCCATATTCACCCTCCTAAAGAAGGAAATATTTTGGGGAATACTAAAAAGGCAGAATAGTATATTTCTCCAAAGGAATAATAATAATAATAATAATAATAATAATAATAATAATAATAATAATAATAATAATAATAATAATAATAATAAACAACTTAATGGATGCAGAAACCCAGCCCTATTCCCGCCCCAAGCAGAAATTTAGGAGGCCCGCCCTTTAGAAATGCAGATTTTCTAATCCATGCCGGGAAACTAGGGCAGGAAGGCTGGAGCTGATGGGATTAGAAAAACAAAGGCTCCAAGGACAGGAACATGACCTTTAGGACATAGTAGGATTAATCCTACACCCACTTCAGACTAGCAAAAGACAGAAAAGCCCATCTCATTGCACAACCCCCTGGAGCATTCCAAATACAAAAACACCAAAGAAGTTATAAAAGCCCACCTATCGCAACTCCATTCTGTCAGCCACTCCAGAAACATACTCTGTCACTGAAGTTTCTGACAACTAAATAAACAAGAACCTTCTTTACTAAGCAGCCTCCATTTTATTTCCAACGTCTTAGCCTCCATTTTCTTTACTCTCAGCTTGGAACTGGACCAGATGATTTTTCTTTCAACAGAACTGAATCAGAATAGGTGTTTAACTAACAATGTCTGAGTGTAAAGGAGCATGGTAATAATGGTACTTTAACTTGACTGAGAATTGGCACAGGAATTCTGAGCTTTCTCTTTAGAAAATGAATGATCTGTTTTCTGTCAAATTCCCTCCTAGCTCATAATGTTGGGAGATGGATGTTGCAGTCTCTCTGAATATACAATATGGTTCCCATGATAGTACTCAACACAGAAATGCAATCACATATTACAGATGTAAGAAAAGTGGGCAGTGTCCTTTTTATGTAAATATCTTTACCTAAATGGATTATACTGTAATACCCATAGAAGCTGCAAACTGTAGGTGCTGTTCTTTGTTGGAAAGTTTACATGTGGGAAATATTTGTCATACAAAATGTTTGGGAAAGTTGAGCTAACAAAACTTCAGCATAATATGTTAAGTACCTTGTATTACTTTGTATGTCCCTCCAGCTCTTTTATTTTCCCCATGTCTAACATCAATTGCCCTATGAGGTTTAATAGCTGTAATTGTTTACTTTGCAGTCTTTTAAATCCTAAAATCTCCTGGCAATTAGCCAAGCCTGGATGCAACATATAGCTCCCAGACTTCTCTACAAGCAGTAAATTTCTGGGGATCTCTTCCATTAGACAATATGATCAGCAGGCTGTGAAAGCAACTACAAAATCAGCTCTTTTTACCTTATCATTCCTTACCTTCATATCCATTTGTGATCATCTTACATTTACAGCAATCAGAAACAGTTGAACTAAAATTTCAGTTTCCACTGTAATGTGAATCAATCCCTTTAGTTTGTCCTTGCTATGAAACAATACATAACCTTTGCAGTATTAAATAAATAAAAAGCTTGAAATATTACAAGTTAAGTTGCATGTTAAATAGGATTCCAATACATTTTATCTCATGAGAGCAAAACAATCTGCAAAGGATTGGGAAAACTGCATAGAAAGAAATATGTTAGGGTTAATTGTATATGTAGGGATAATTACATTTTAAAGTATATGTATAAAATGTGTATAAAACTACAACGTATGTCCCAAATTCATTAATTCACTGTAAATTAGATTTTTAAAATGTTATTTTAAAAAAAGAAAAGAAAGGTGACATGTGAATATCTGCCACACAGACTCTATCCAGAGTAATGCTACTGTTACTATATTAGTCACTGACTCATCAAAAATCAAGTGAATCCCAGAAAGTTGTAGCAGAGAGTTGGGGAATGTATACAGCTGGTCCAAACTGGTAGGAGTTTGTTTTGAGAACAAGCAAATGTACTTGCATGCTAGGAACTGGAGGCCTGGTGTCTGTAATTGGAAAAAAATGCTAATTTAAATAAAATAAAATAATTTAAATAGATTACAGGAAAGAAGTAAGGGACTTCTTCTGGGCAGTGGAGCCTGTAAGGAAATTAGAAGGGAAGTTAAAGGTTGAGCCATTGAGTAAAAGGGGGAAAAATGAAACATAGTTGGGAAAAGATATAATTAGACTGTCATTCGAAGGCAGTTGACAGACAAGGGCTATGTTAGACAGAAGCATGTTTCACAGGCAATGAAGCAGAGGTTAGACTGGAACCAATGGGTAGATAAAGAAGGAAGAAGATACAGGTTTGGGGGGATTCAAAATGAGTGGAGACAAATCAGGAAAGGGTTGTTGTGCAATAATGATAGCAATAGCACTTAGACTTACCGGTATATACCACTTCATAGGGCTTTACAGGCCCCTGTAGGTGGTTTACAGAGTCAGCCTATTGCCCCCTACAATCTGGGTCCTCATTTTACCAACATCAGAAGGATGGAAGACTGAGTCAACCTTGAGCCGGTGAGAATCGAACTGCTGGCAGTTGGCAGAATTAGCCTGCAATACTGCATTGTAACCATTGTGCCGCCGTGGCTCATAATAATGATACCCCATGGAATCTTTCTGTCCTGGCATTATTCTGCAGATAATAATAATAAGAGGCAAGTTGAACCAAAGACCCATGTATGGCTAATCACAAAGGCTGGCCAACTGAATTTTACTGACGCCCTTGATGAACACTTTGGTTAATTTGGTAGCATTTCAGTTTTAGGATAGGCACACAATTATTTTAGCAAAAGAATACTATTGCTGGCAGAGAAATGATTACTCTCTGAATTATAAAGCAGTTAGGTCATAAAGCACCTTGCTGTATTTCAGGCTTCTTTAGAAAAGGTGTGATTGGTAGGTCTCTTTGTATGTAGAGCTGAGGTCCCCAACCTTTTGGGCACCAGGGACTGGTTCTATGGAGAGAGGTTTTTCCGTGGACAGGAGGCTGCATGGTTTTGTGTGCTGCCTGCATCCTGTGAATGGGGCTTTGCTTGTTTGTGCAGACCAGTTGCTGGCATGCTGTGGCCCGGTACTGGTCCATGGACTGGGGGTTGGGGAACCCTGATGTAGAGTATTAGCTGAATTAAGCTTGCTTTATTTATTCAAGTTGGAGGAGGGGGGGACAGTATTTCAAGAAACAAGGATGTCTTTCTATTGTTATGCCAAGAATAAAGAACTGGAATGGTTCACCATAAAGAGCTTATGCCTTCTATTTTGTTGGTCAATCCAGAGTATTCACAACAGTGCTGCTTGAGTGAGCTTTAGGGGATTTAGATGAAAGCTTGGAAGTTCACCAGTGAGAAGTGGCCAAGTTGTAAGGCAAGGCACTTGATTAAGGCTAAGCAGAGAATGAATACTTAGAGTAGACCATGGGTCTGCTGGCGAGGGATGATGACTGACAGAGTGAAGAAGGAAGAGAAGCAGATCTGGCCAAATCAGTACACAGGGAGGTCCAAAAGAAGGAGAGTTTTCATGAGAGTTTTGACATTGACTTTAGGTGATTCACATTGATCAGCAGCTGGGCCACTGCATTTTTACATCAGTTGTAACTTCTGTACTTTTCAAGGGCAAGCCCTGTAAAGTCATTGCAGTAATTGAGACAGTTTCTAACCAAAGCATTCTTAATTGTTGATAGGTCCAACCTGTTCATAGTAATGTAGTTTCTTGGTAATAAATTAGGACTTTCATTAAGAAGTGGGGTTTACTTTCCTCAAAGTATACTATTGTACACCACAAAGCTGTTGTCTGACCTGCTAATCTGCAAACAAATTAACCACACTAGCTGAGAAAGTGAACCTGTTTTGAAGGTTTTAATAAGGCTTAGCTGTGCGAGTTGGAACAAATACCTCTAACACCATTTTCTTGAGCACAGATTCTCCTCAGGGCTGTGTCCTAAGTTCACTGCTGTTCACCCTGTTGACCCATGACTTTTGTGCTAGGTTTGCCACCAACCATATTGTAGAGTTCGCAGATGATACAACAGTAGTGGGCTTTATTCATGATGACAGTGTGGAGGTTGAACGGTTGGTGAACTGGTGTAAGGAAAACAGCCTAGTTTTAAATACCGGAAAAACCAAAGAGATTGTTGTCGATTTCAGAAAAGGAAGGCACAGCCACACTTCTCTGTGCATTAATGATTCATCTGTGGAGATGGTTACCAGCATCAAATTCTTGGGTGTGCAGCTAACGAGTAGGCTGGCTTGGTCGCTCAACAGCGAGACACTGGTGAAGCAGGCACAGTAGTGCCTGCATTTTCTGCGTCGCATGAGAAAAGCACATCTTCCTTCCCCTGTCCTGACCACTTTCTACAGAGGGACAATTGAGAGCATCCTGTCATACAGCATCACAGTCTGGTTTGGAAGCATCACTGCTTCAGACCGGAAGGCGGTGCAGAGAGTGGTGAGGATGGCCGAAAAGATCATTGGCAGTTCTCTCCCTCCCATCCAGAAGCATTGCTTGAGCAGGGTCCATAAGAATATCTGGGACACTACACATCCTCTTTACAACCTGTTTTCCTTGTTACCTTCTGGGAGGAGGCTTCATGGTATCCGTAGCAGAACATCCAGATTCAGCCATAGTTTCATTTAATACAGCATTAACCTTGTGAACTCTCAAGCTTCCTCCTTCCGTTATATATTCAAGACGGATAGTATTTAATATTTTATTGTTACATATATGTAGGGGTGTGGGTCTATACATATGTTGTATATAGTATGTTTAGGTATGTGTCATGTATGTGTTTCACTTCGAGAGCGGGCAACTAAATTTCATTTTTGATATGTGCCGTTGTGCCCACAGTAAATAAATGACAATAAAGGTTATCTTAACACACAAATAGCCACTTTAGTCTCTGTGAACAAAATAAAAGAGGGGAAACCCATGTGGTCCTGCTTGTTTCAATCAGAACTTTCAATAGAATTAAAGAGGAATGGAAAGATTCTTGCAGATCAGGAACCAAAAAGCCAGAGATCACAAAATCAAAGGTCAAATTCAAACTCCAAAATGCATTGTATTCTTCAAAGTAGGAGTGTACAACATTTCAAACTATTTTTTTTTTTTTGCAAATTTGAAATGTCCTATTTCCAGAGTAATTCACATTGGAAATGAGCTCTTTCAATTTTGGAAGTACTTGAGTTTGAAAGGCTTCTGCTGTGATAAAGAGTGGCCCACTTCATATCCAAAACAGCTGTTTTGGACTCAAAACAACTGTTTCTTAATGAAAGACATGGGTTAAAGTTGAAGTAGTCAGAATTTCAAATGCTTTGCATGAGACCAATTCAAACTCAAGAAGTTGGAAAGGGAGAGAAAAGTATACTTTGATGATATTCTATCCATTAAGGTGCTTGCTATAAAGTTCTTTTCATATCTAGATAGAAATGGATCTGATTGATTTCAGGTAGGTATATTCTTATGTAAGAGTGTATAGAAATGAAGTCTTAAGCCAAAATATCATGAAGAAATATTGGATCATGCCTGCTTTTCCAGTTCAAGATTTTCATATTCAAAGGTCTGAATATAAGCAAAGCATTTACACTGGATTGGTTTAACCATGACGCAAAGGGCAGGATCCATGACTCTGATCTTATATACTCTATTATAGTTTGAGGAGAGAGTGGATTTCTGGATAAATGCATGGGGATTAGGAAAGGAAAGTCCATTGCTATCTTCAGACTGTGTATGACTAAACTTGCCTGAAAGTTTATATCTCCATGATATTTTAAATAGAAGTAGTGCATGTTTTTATATTCAAATTCTACCACATGATTCAGGGGCAAAACAATCAGTGATTAATTCCATTCAACACTTGACCTGAAAACATGGCGTATCATGACATTTTTTTGCTTTTTCGCAGCTAGGGTGGGCATGGCATGTGCATGACACATCCAGCCTGTGGGCCACCAGTTTGATACCCCTGTCTTAGCACACGGTCTGCTATAAAATAGGGATAAAAGTCTCTGATATTGCCCCTTGATTCTGGAGTTTTAGCACAGACCTGTTGATGAGTGACTTGGTTATCCTGGGGTGTCTCCGCTTGTTCCACTGGGATTCCCAATAACTGAAGGAAGATTTGTTGTCATCTGGCTTGGTAGGCTATGCTTTTGTGCTTCTGTTTAAATCTGTCTGCTAAAGTTAATAATAAAGCTTAAACTTTCCTTATTGATTTGTTTAATGTCTCTGGAACCTCAAAGAACCAATTGTCTGGCACTTGGCTAATGTCTGACACTTGGCAATGCAACCATTACAAAGCACAATATTATTAGCTTGCAGACAATTTGGTATTTGTTATCCATTTATTTCTTTAAATTAGAATAAAATCCCCTTTCCCTGAGTTATTGGCTGCTGTAGTCCTGTCAACTTTTTCAAGTAGTTGCTGGATGGCTTAGCAAGACACTTACAGTGGAATTCAGCTGTATTAAAAGTGTAAGCATTTTTCAAAGACAGCAAAAATATTGATTATATTGCAAAAACAAGAAAATTGTGTCTGTAAACTATCTAAGCCAAACATTTTTATTTTAAGAAAATCCAAATTAGGCTCTTCATTGTGAATTGTGGAAATAATGAATAGAACTATTTTTAAAAAAGATAAATCAATGATGTTTCTATAAGAAATACAGTTGCCAGATCACAGCATGAAAGTCTATGATATAGTCACTTTGCTGAAGCTAAGTAGATTTGTTTCTTTGTTTTAATCAACTTTGGCAGTGCCCAATTATAGGAATTGGCAAACCACTTCTGAGAAAACTGCCAAGAAAATTGCAGGGGGCAGTTCCCAGGAGTTAAAACTGACTTGAAGGCACACACAACTCCAGACTGACTTTGGACAACTCACAATATAAAAAAACAAAATGAAAGGTACATTAAAACAAACAAGATCGAAAATCAGCCCATACTAACAACAGAACATTTGCAAACATATCCAACATGGGATTCCATCCACTCTACCCAAGGCCTGGGGTAACAACTAGATCATTTAGCCCTTCCAGAACTTCATAAGGGTGGAAGCTGCCTAGATCTAAGTGAGAAACTGCAGTTCAGAAGACAAGTTCCAATACAGAGAAGTCTTCCCAACAGGAGACTGTTCAATTGAGAACACATACTGACAAAGCCCATAGAATAAGTACTGTGTTTCTCCGAAAGTAAGGCCTAGCCCGAAAATAAGACCTAGCTTGATTTTTGAGGGTGGGCCTAATATAAGCCCTACCCCAAAAATGAGCCCTAGTTTTGGGGTGAGGTGCACCTAAAAATCAAACTGGGGTGGGGTGTGTGGAGCTGCCCCATGCCCTGCACCTAGTTACCTTGCAGCCAGACCTCTCCTCGCCAGCCCACTTCTTCTGCAGCATCTTCTGCAGCCAGGCCTGCATTTTGCAGTCAGAGGGCTTTCCCAAAGGCCACTGCAGCTGAGTACCAAGCTATGGATTCAATCCATAGCTCGATACTTGGCTGCAGAGGCTTTCCGGAAAGGCCTGACTGTGAAATGCAGTCATGAATGCAGCTGCAGAATGAAGCTGCTCCTTTGGCCGCAGAAGAAGTGGACCGGTTGGGAGGGGCTGCTAGTGCTGGAGGTGAGTATAAAAGACATCCCCTGAAAATAAGACCTGGTGCATCTTTTGGAGGCTAAATAAATAAATAAATAAGACCCAGTCTTATTTTGGGGAAAACATGAGTAGTTCCTCCAATAATAGGCCCTATACCATGGCTAGGGGACTATGGCCCTTTTATGACTTGTGGACTTCAACTTCCAAAATTCCTGAGCCAACATGGCTGGCTCAGGAATTCTGGGAGTTGAAGTCCACAAGTTATAAAAGGGGCATAGTTCTCCACCCCTGCCCTACATCATGTACAGCTTCATACCTTGAATCACAACTGGAAGCATATTTGCAAACAATGCAGCTCTCCAAGGAGGGATATTGTATGCTGACTGTCACTGCTACCTCATTGCATTCTGGACCAGATGAAGATTCCAAATAGTTATCAAAGGAAAATCCCATGTAAAGCACATTGCAAGAGTTGAGCTGTCAAAATGGTGCTAAATAGAGGAATGACTGTCTGGAGCATCTCCTGATCCAGGGAGGGGTGCAATTGGTGGATCACATGCTCTATGCAAAGGCCTTCTGCAACATGCTCTTTGAGCAAGAGCTGTGGATCCTAGATTGCACACTACTACTGAATGGGGAAATGCAACGCTATGCAAATGTAGAGATGGAAAACTCTTAGAACTAGGTGGTCCCTTACATGTCTTGGTCAAATTGAACTAGGATTTTCTGGAAGCTGAGTCATGGTAACTGGACTTCTTTTCTTTTTGATTTCAAACTTTTCTCTACTTGTCTAAGTAGCTTCCTCAGACTTCTGACTGAAGAAGCTAAATTGACTGGAACTGATCCCAAAAGAATGAAAAGGACCACCATAAAAGAGGGCCCCAAATTCCCAGGCCTCAGAGCCGATCCAGAAGCATACCACAAGTCAACAGCAGGTACAACCATGGCTGTCACTGTACTGTGGCTGTCACTGTTCTGTATCATAGCCTGAAAGATAGATCTAGATTTGGGCTTTGATAGTGCCTGCATGGGAAATACTCTGAAAAACTCATGGATGCTGCTTTGAATTCTATAATGTAAGTAACGTGAAATATAAATCGCTCCATAAATGTCTGCAAGATTGTTGCAGTTCTATGAATCACAGGCAGTGCATACCTTGCTGTAGACAGTTTCTCTTCCCACCACAATCATCGCTAGTGCAAGCGTCTAGTCAGAGGAGCAGTGTAGCATCCTAAGGCTCATCTACTAAGAGGAGACAATTTTATTCACAGTAGAAAAGTTATCTCATCAGAGTCCTGCATTCCCTTCCAAGGTGTCATTGCTGGCGGAAATGACTACTTGTGCAAATGGTTATTGTGAGTGTTTTGAAATTGCAGGGTACAATCTGCTTATTTAAGTGTGCTCTATCAACAAAATCCGGGTCATTAGAAAAGTTTTTGTGGTTTGGATCCAGAGCATTTGAAAGATATATTTTTTTAAAATGGGACAACTGAGAATTCACTTCATGTCTCCCCCATCATCAGTGTTATTGCTGGTGATTCAGAACAATCGTGATGCCTAGATTATGAAACGGCCTCCCTGGAGTTTCATATTGCCCACACAATCAATGTTTTCTGCCAAGCTGTAAAGACCGTTATATTCCTCTGGGTTTAGCCATGAATGATTTTTACTACCTGGCTGTTTATGATCGACTTTTACAGTTGTACTGCTTTCCTGGGAATACATTGCTCACTGTGTGTTTATGTGTGTGTGTGTGTGTGTGTGTGTGTGTGTGTGTGTGTGTGTGTGTGTGTTTTATTTTTTTTGATAGTTGATGCTGTTTTATTTTGTTTACTTTTTTATTTTGCTTTGCACATTCTGTTTCAAAGACCTGTGGTTAAAAAAATAATCTTAGAAGGAGAAATTAAAGACAGCAACTAAGCTTGTAGCATTACAGCAATTACTTGGTCTATTGAGAGACCATAGGAAGCAACTCAAATGAAGGAACCCTACCAGCAGAATAGCACCTAAGCCACAGGAGTTTCCTTAGATGACATAAAAATTAAAATGCTGAAGGCTTTAAAGCACTACTGGCAATACTGTGGCAGTAGGGATGGCAGGGCTGAGTAAGCGTACCATACAGTATGCTGTGGATGGCTGAGGATGTCTCAAGAGTCAGCCAACTAGGACAGAACAAAAACTTAACAACTGACAAAAACTATCCTACCAGCTATAAGTCATTTCTTGCTTTTCCTCTCACATCAGCTTAAGCTAACTTGAGACCGGAGCAAAAGAAGTTTGATCCTCATTGCTAACTCTCTGGATTCAGCCAAGATTCTGCTTGGAGAATGTTGATTGCCATCCAACCACTGGCTATCTCTCTGGAAGGATTGTATTTAGGGGGCTTTTTTTCCATAAAGGAAGCTATAGGAGCAGCCTCATTTCAGGTGTTGTTATTTGTTTCTTTCTTTCCAAAAAAAGAATGAGTGTAGGTACTTTGAGGTGAAATGTTAGAATTTCTCCAGGATTTGGAGAAATTTGAACTCAGCAGGGCACTAGGTGGTGAGGGAAGAACTGAGGATGGAACCCAGAGCTATGGTAAAATAAAGTCTGTTGGGTGGAGGTAGGTAGAGCATTTGGGTAACGAGGCGGAATAACTGAGTCCAATTGTCTTGCTGTTACCTATGTAGCAGTGGTGATACTGCTCAAGTATCACAGTGGTATGCTGTGTCTAGTCATCCTATTCTGAGTAATAAGCAGTAAACTGGTAGAATAATACGCAGTAGACTGGTAGACTTCAGTAGACAAGGAGTCTCAACTCTCAATAAGGTCTTCTAGAACATGACAATAACTCGGCTCCTGGATCTGAGACAAAGCAGACAGACAAATGGAAGACATGGTATAGGAACATATTGGCAATAGGTAAGGATACCTTTGCAAGAGATAAATAAAATGTTCCATTATAGTGAAATATTCCACTACTGTATGATGATAAACTCTGGGAAAGTGTAGAAAGTCTGTTCAAAAGCTGGATTTCCCAGCACTTGGAGGCTTGCCAGGAAATCTTCAATCTGATTTAGAGAGGACAGATGCTATCAGTATATCTAAACCTTCATACTTAATCACCAAAAATCCCAGATAATCAGATCTATGGTCATACACAGGTTGAAATCTCCTGCCACAGGTGTTTGGTGCACCAGCCTCAGCATTTTCTCTCACAATTTAGGTTGCTTAAAAGGCAGCTGCAATGGTTACGAAAGCATTCTCAACCTCAAACAGAACTGTTTGTCATTGGTATGATAGGTAGATCTGTGGTGTTTGCCTGATTGTTTTAAAATCTGCTCAAGATATTATTTATTGTACATCTAGGGATGTAGAAAACCATGAAGTTGCAAATCAAGAAGATGAAAGATTAGCAGTACCTTGGAGATAAGATTGCTTTAAGTACTCTCCCAGCTGGGCTCACAAACCCATTAGGACTTCAGCCCAGCTTTTGTTGGCAACAAGGTAGTTAACTGTGTAAGTCTTGGAAGTACTTATAGCTTCCTCACAAGTCATCCACTTTTGCATAGCAAGACTTTATAATCAATTATGCAGATGATACTCATTTTTAGGGGGAATAGGACTGTGTCTGTGCATTGTACTGCCAAACGATGGTTCTAGTTCCAGTCCTGTATCCAGAAAGGTCCAAATTGGGTATGTGTAGTTTAATGAAGAGAAGGGTGAGGGGTGACATGATAGCAGTGTTCCAGTATCTCAGGGGCTATCACAAAGAAGAGGGAGTCAAGCTGTTCTCCAAAGCGCCTGAGAGCAGGACAAGAAGCAACGGATGGAAACTAGTCAAGGAGAGAAGCAACCTAGAACTAAGGAGAAACTTCCTGACAGTTAGAACAGTTAACCAGTGGAACAACCTGCCTCCAGAGGTGGTGAATGCTCCAACACTGGAGGTTTTTAACAAGAGACTGGACAGCCATTTGCCTGAAATGGTATAGGGTTTCCTGCCTGGACTAGATGACCTCCAAGGTCCTTTCCAACTTTATATTATTATTATTATTATTATTATTATTATTATTATTATTATTATTATTATTATTATTATTATTATTATTATTATTATTGTACTCCAGTGCCTTCTGTGCCTCTTGTACCAGCTGATTTTGCCATAAGCACTTTGATATGGATCTGTGATCTAAATGACTCCCACTCATATTTAACATATAGTTTTGTTGTTCCATTCATAATTAAATTGATATCTCTATTCCCCTGCCTTTACATCTATTGTAGGTTTCCCCTTAGTTTCAAGAGGAAGGTGAAACTAATGTAGTAGTAATGTACTGCTAACTGGTGAAAACTAAATACTACTTAGTTACTGTCTTAGTGATTAATCACACACTTTTATTTTTCTTATTTCATTTATTAATTCAAGATCTATACTGCTTATTTCTCTTACATTTTAAATCACAATACTTCATCTACTGTCATTATTACTAGATAAGCCCATAGATATTGATCTCCACTGCCCCATTATGGCTTTGTTCAATCAATGCTTTTACATAATGTTTTTAGTAAGGTAAAATGTTAGAGACTAAGTTACTAGCCTTAACCTATGTTACATGTGACATACCCTGCTAGCAGTATAGACAATACTGGTTAGGTTAAATAGATTTGACCCAGAATGACATAAATGTGCATCTTATCAACACTGAGGTATATACAAAGTATTGACACAAAAATATTTCTGCAAACTTTAAAAAAAACCATTTAGAGAGGGGCTTTTCAAACTTTTCACCCATTGTAGCACTTTGAGGATATGGCAACATCGGAGTACCACCAGTCGCCTAGCAAGGTGTCAAAAACTTGATGACCCCCCCCAAAAAAGGAAAAAAGTGATGAACTACAGGTAGACCTCGACTTACAACAGTTTGCTTAGTGACTGTTCGGAGTTACAATGGCACTGAAAAAAGTGCCCCCCAAGCCACAACCGAGCAAGACACCTGCCTGCCCACCCGGTGGCACTCTTCCTCCTGTCCGAGGCTTTCATTGTTGTGAGCATTTCTGTTGAGTATTGGCAGCGGGGGTGTTTGGGTTTTATTCCCCCCATCTGTTGGGTGGTTGCAACAGGTTTTGGTCACTTCACATGACCCTGGGACACTGTGACCGTCATAAATATGAATCAGTTACCAAGCATCTGAATGTAAATCACAAGACCCTGGAGATCCTGCAACATTCCAGATGATCTATGCTTCTGCTGGACTCAGAAGCGCCAGGATCAACACCAAGCTCCAGCTGGAGCCTGGTGCTGATCCTGGCACTTCCACTGAGCCCTGACAGCCCCAAAGAAGCGTTGATCCTGGCGCTTTCGCTGAGCCCTGACAGCCCTGCAGCTCCAGCTGTCTCGCTCAGGCTTGTGTGGTGCTGCCACCGGTTCAGCTTATTCCCCTCCCCCGCTACCACTTTTCTAGGATGGTCACGTACCACCTGCCAGCTGCCAATGTACCACAGGTAGTACCCATACCACTGGTTGAAAAGCCCTGATTTAGAGTAACATAAAGCTGCTTGATTTTGGATCAGAGTTTTATTAGCTGTGTGCAATAAAGGTCATATGACATAAGTTATTAAACCAAAAATTATTGGTAGGAAGTCCTGGAAAGGACATTTCTGAATGATGAAATTGTTTTGATAAAGAAAAAAATAGAAGGAACATAATAGCTTTTTCTAATATTGGTGCTCTCCAGATATGTTAAATTGTAACTCCTAGAAATTTAAATCACTATGCAGGCTGGATATTCTAGGCTTGGTAGTCCAATCTACTTTCTCTTAGAGAAAGCTGCAATAAGGTAATAAATGGGTTCCCATTCTTCTTAAATTGGTCTTAACGCAAAAGGCTTTTATGTTGAAAGAACCATTGAAGATTGGTGTAACAAGGGGCTAGATGATTGATAGAAAAGTGGAAATGATACCATGATTTACTTACAAAGGTCAACTCTATTAGCCTGCTGAGGCTTTTCAAACCACACAGATTATTTGTATAGCAAATGGCTGGTATTTAATTTCGTATTAATGGACCGCTATATGTTTGTTCTAGTACCTAGGATAATCTCTGTGTTATATTCAATTTCTTCCTAGTAATATGTTCCTCAAGAATATTTTACCTCTTCCAATCTCTTTGAATGTTAGAAAACATTCATCTTGAGAACCATAATTAATTGCTGGTGGCAAGGATATCAGGAGAAAAACCAGGGAGTGTCCAGTTTTCCTGAAAGAATGCTAGACATTTCAGGATAAAAGTAGTACTGTGGATTCTTGAGGACCTTCAATTACCAGATTTTGAATGACTTTTTTTATGTATCACATCATCCTTTCTGTTAATGACATTTAAGGATACTATTGGTAATGTAGCCAAAATTAGAGATATGGAAAATACATCTAATTGAAACATTTCAAAATCATAATGCTGTGTCTCAAACTTGAAATAATATTTCTGCTTGGTAAGAGTTTTTCAAATTGGAGAGCCAGTTAGATGTAGTGGTTAGAGTCCCAGGCTAGAAACTGGGTGATTGTGACTTCTAGTACCACCTTGGACACAAAGCAAATTGAATGACCTTGGGCCAGTCATTTTTACTCAGCCCTAAGAAACAGGAATGGCAAACCACTTCCAAAAAATGTTGCCGGGAAAACTGCAGGGACTTTCCCAGGCCATTGCCAGGAGTCTAAAACTGACTTGAAGAGGGAAGGGGTACCGGCCCTTTTGGAAGTGTTCTAAAATCAAAGCATCTGTTTCCTACTCAAAGCAGAGTGATTTTGAGTTCAGTATACTTCCAGAAGGATCAGACCAGCCCTGACTTAAAGAAATTATTTAAAGCTTGAAATAGACCGATTTCAGGTTGAAACGGCTCAAATATGAAATGTTTTGCATAGTCAGTGGTGGGATTTTAATATGTGAACAACTGGTTCTCTGTGTGGATGCCGCTTCCAGAAGTCCATTCTGGGCTTGAGCAACAAAAAAAATTAGCTACCGGATCTGCTGAAGTGGTGCGAACTGGCTGAATCCCACCACTGTGCATAGTGTTACGGAAAACAGCAGTAAACATATATAAGAAGGATGCAATAGGGACTTCCTGGAGAGATATGATGAACTGAAGACAGTTCTATGAAAGCAAAGCCAACAACTGTGGCAAAGATCAAGGAGCTACTGAGTAGACTTGTTCCTTGGAACCTCTCCTTGGATAAGGAGAGCACAGAAGATCACTCACATACGTTCTGGATGATTGTTCACAGTGAGCAGACCAGAGGACAAGATTTTTCTGTAGGTTTAAGTGCCAGAAGATATCAGGATCAGTCATCTTTACTCGCAATCACAGAGGACCCTTTTAAAGACCACAAAGTTCCCAAAATTTACTTTCTAATAACTTTGGGGAATTGTTTATTAACCATATTAAAGCCATTAGAGTCCTTTGGAACAACAAGTTTGAAAAGTCTTCTTTAGGTCAGTTTATCTTCAACTCTGAACAGAATAAAAACTAATTATAAGCTTAAGAATTTAAAGAATTTGAAATACTGCTAAAAAGCTAAATAAGATTTTTTTTCTCCAAAGGTATATCCAGATTAAATAAACAGTTTTTCATGGGAAATAGACTATTCTGGCTATTGCAAGTCATAACAAAGATAAATGATAATTTTAGAAACTGGACACTAAAGGGAACTAAAGATTTTAAGCAAAAGAAAAATAATATAAGCCTGTTCTTGATGTCAGTTAATACTAGGATATACAAAATTTCACAAAACCTTATAACATTGGAATTATTAAAGAAGTTATTTAAATAACGGAGCCAGGAATTAGTAATTGCAATATCAACACTATCGGTAATTATATTTGCTTCTTTGGGTAGACTGTTTTCTAAAAGATGTTAATGAAGGAATGACAGATGTGAAAGAAATTTATTTAACAAGTACAAGTGGGAGTACAAATGGCAGGCCAAGGGAATGATTAGGACAAGGAAGCTTTACAGTATATACAAAAGAAACTGGTTGCGGTTTTAAAAATCAAAAGGAAAATGCAAATGATAAATCAACAGAAACCGAAAAATATTTTCTTATTGGATCTACAAGAGGCTCATTAAAGCCCTGAGGAAATCTGTGTAATGGGATAAAAAAGCATTGAAGAGAAATCAAATCCAACAATATTTATTGTAGGATCCAATTATTTATTGTAGGATCCAATCTGAGTCAGTCACCATGGCTAGAACTTGTATTTGGTAGGAAGAAGTTCCCTGACGATGGGCTCCAGCACAAATCTAAAAGCTCAGAAGACTAAATCTCTGGTTCCAGTTACTGACCCAGATTGGATTCTGCAACATCATCCTGCGACATGTATATTTGCCTTTATTCAGAACAAAATTTAAATTTATATTTAATTATTTTCATATTCTAGATTAGGATTGCTACAAATAAAAGGAAAAAATATAAAGTGGGTTTATTTGATCAAAGAGACTGGCTCTTTCTTTCTTTCTTTCTTTTCTTTTCTTTCTTTTGGCAGACTTGATATGTTACTTTCAATTGGCTGTTATATAGATACATAGGTTACAGCCATTCCATGGTATTTCTTTGCTACTAATAAAAACATAAATTCATTTGCATATAATATTATTTGCTTATTCAGATTGTGCTATAATGCACCCTGTTAATGTTTTGTATGTCACTTATATTAGTAAACTGTTTTTCTTTACTCATTCTACTGTAAAGCTTACCTATTTCTAGGTAGAGCCTTTTTAAAAATCTTGACTTGTTTGGAAATTTGCATTGGTTATGCCAGATTATATTGATTCTTTCACTATATAATAAAGTAATTCCACTGAAATACATTATTGTTATGGTTATAAATAAATAAATCTTGGTATTAGGTTCATCCAAACTATGTAAGTGAAACTTTATTTGTGCTGAATCTAAGTTTAAGTTTAAGTTTATTGAATTTATATACCGCCCTTTTCCCATAGGACTCAGGGCAGTTTACAAGGTATTTAAAAATGTCAATACAATACAAAAGTTAAAAACAATTAAAAATAATTAAATTTGATCCCTGAAAAATTTAAAACCCCAATTAAAAACTCTCAGCCTGGGCCGGAGAGCTCAAAGAGCCAGGTCTTCAGGTCCCGCGGAATGAACGAAGGTCGGGGGCAGTCCTAAGCTCCACGGGCAGCTGGTTCCAAAGGGCAGGCTGAGAAGGCCCTCCCCCTGGGTGTTATCCGCCAGCAGTCTTTTACCGGCGGCACCCTGAGAAGGCCCTCCCTGTGGGAGCACACAGGACGAAGGGAACTTGATGTCGGCAGCAGGTGTTCCCTCAATTATCCTGGACCCAAGCCATTTAGGGCTTTATAGGTCATCACCAGCACCTTGAATCTCACCCGGAGGGCAACCGGAAGTCAATGCAGCTCGCGGAGTAGAGGTGTTACATGGGAGTGTCGGGAAACCCCCATCACAACTCGCGCGGCTGCATTCTGCACCAGTTGAAGCCTCCAAGTGGTCCTCAAGGGCAGCCCCATGTAGAGAGCGTTGCAGTAGTCTAACTGGGAGGTCATGAGTGCATGGGTGACTGAGCGTAGGGCATCTCAGTCCAGATAGGGTCACAACTGGCGCACCAGGCGAACCTGGGCAAAAGCCCCTCTGCTCACGGCTCCTATGTGATCTTCAAAATTGAGCCGTGAATCCAGGAGGACACCCAAGTTGCGAGCCCTATCAACGGGGGGTAACACCTCACCCCCCCATCGTTAAAGATGGGATAGTCTGGTTAACCTGAGATGCCGGTATGCACAGCCACTCAGTCTTGGCAGGATTGAGACGAAGCCTGTTTCTCCCCATCCAGACCTGGACCACCTCCAGGCAACGGGACATCACGGCGAGGGCATCACTAGGTTGGTTCGGGGTGGAGAAAAAAGTTGGGTATCATCAGCATACTGATGATACCCCACCCTGAAACCATGAATGATCTCACCCAGCGGCTTCATATAGAATGTTGAACAGGAGGGGAGAGAGAACTGACTCCTGAGGAACTCCACAAACGAGAGGCCTCGGGGCGGATCTCTGTCCTCCCGTCAACACCGACTGCGAGTGGCCCAGGAGGTAGGAGGAGAACCATCGTAAAACGGTGCCTCCCACTCCCAACCCCCTGAAACGCCGCAGTAGGATACCATGGTCGATGGTATCAAAAGCCGCTGTCAGATCTAATAGGACTAGGACAGAGGAACAACCCCTATCCCGAGCCCGCCAGAGATCATTCACCAGTGTGACGATTGCCGTCTCCTTGTGGTGTCCGGGCCTGAAACCCGATTGGTACGGGTCCAGATAACCAGTTTTCTCCAGGAACAGAGGAAGCTGATGCGCCACCACACTCTCAACAACCTTCGCCAAAAAGCAAAGGTTGGAGACTGGATGATAGTTATTTAAAACAGCCGGGTCCAGGGCAGGCTTTTTGAGGAGGGGTCTCACCACTGCCTCCTTCAAGGCGGTGGGGAAGATATCCTCCTTCAAAGAAGCAGTTATTACTGCCTGGAACCAGCCTCGTGTCTCCTCCCGGGCCGCATAAACCAGCCAGGAGGGGCACGGGTCCAACAAACAGGTGGTGGAGCTCAGCCTCCCCATAATCCTGTCCACATCATCAGGGGAAACAGGATCGAACTCAGTCCAGATAACATGCTCAAGACCGTCCGAATCCTCCATGTCAGACTCTGCCCAGTCAGAGTCCAAGCCGGTCCGGATCTGAGCGATTTTGTCCGTCAGATGATGACTAAAGTCCTCGGCCCATCCCTGTAAGGGATCCTCCCTCACCTCCTAATTAAGAAGGGAGTGATTATCTGCAGACAGGGCGGCTAGGCGATTATCTGCAGACGCGATGAGGGCAGCGAAGTAATTAGCCTTCACCGTCCTCATCGCCGCAAGATAAGACCTTATAAAGGTTCTTAGCTGCAATCTGTCAGATTCAGATCGGCTGGACCTCCAACCGCTCTCTAGACCCTGTCTCCGACGCTTCATCTCCCGGAGCTCCACAGAGAACCATGGAGCCCAGCGGGATCTGTGCCGGGTCAGGGGTCGCAAGGGTACAACATAGTCGAGTGCCTCGGTGGCTGCCCTTTCCCAGGCATCCAAGGCATCGACTGGGCTGTGAGTGAGGGCGATGGGTATAGACCCAAGCGCCATCTGGAACCGTTCTGGGTCTATTAGGCGCCTGGGGCGGAACCACCTAGTTGGTTCCGCAGCCCAGCAGCGGGGGGTGCCTAATTTGACAGACTGTAAATAATCTATCTAACTGATTTTAATAGGATGAAAATTCAATCAACTTAGTTTAGTTCCAAGTCAATAAATATTAAGGCAATGGGTTAGTATATATGTATGTTAGAAGGGCTTATGATTTGTGCTTTTCATGCAGCCCAATCTAATTCTTGAATTTATTTCCATTGATTTTAGCTTTGCTGAATTAAATAGCATAGTGCTGCAGCACTAGAGGTGATTTCTGTAGTGTTTTGCAACCTATTGCTATGTTTCAGTTTTTCTTTTCTGAAAATTTCTGTGCATAGTGGTTCAGCCATGATTGTTACTTAGTTTCCATTCCTTACTAACAAGAGATTTTATACACTTCTGTTTGTCGTGGCCGTGAGGCCCAAGAGGCCAATATGGCTGCATCTTGTCATTGTCACCCATTTAGCACTGCCCAGGGAGCACGTGTAACTTAAGGAATACTGTGGACATGGGCATCAATTGCTTACCATTAAATATATTGTGCACAATTGCCCACAATTCTCTGGTTTCCTAGAACAGGGATCCCCAACCCACTGTCCATGGACCGGTACCGGCCTGAGGCATGACAGCAACCAGTCTGCACAAACAAGCAAAGCCCCATCTGTGGGATGCAGGCAGCACACAAAACCACACACTCTCCAGTCCGTGGAAAAACCTCTCTCCACGAAACTGGTCCCTGGTGCCCAAAAAGTTGGGGATCTCTGCTCTAGAAGACCTGCACAAAGCAATGCCAGAGAGGATTGTCTGGATAGCTGAACTAGACATCCAATTATGAGGCCACTGCCATACCTCCATAGACGTTTTGTATATAGCTATATGGATTGTGCATATATGTTTACTTCTCTTTTATCATGTTCTCAACATACACTAAGAAAATAAATAACTAGCAAGAATAAAAAGAAAAGATGTACTTGTTGATAGCCAATACCACAAAATGATGCCGTTTTTACTGCTAACTTTATTCTTGGGAGTTCAAAGGAAAAAAGGAGCTCTTTGAATTAAAGAAGGACATACAGGTAATTACCAACTGATCAATAAATCCATAAAAATACCTTATTCTGCAGTAAGATAAAGATAATAAAGTTTAGCACTTAGGTCTTTTTGATAATGTAGAGATCAAGCTGTATTCTCAGTTTCTTAAGAGACAAACTCTGAAGAGCTCTGTTGAATTTGCTTGATTAGGAGGGCTTTAGATGCTACTTCCCAAAATGACTCAGAACAGCCTCAGACCTCAGCAAAACAAAGTACTGCTCCAGTCTTCATTAAAGCAGCTTCTTCAATTTGCAAACCTGGGGAAAAGACAGGTTTGTTTGATTGAAGAGTGCAGGGGTGCTGTGTTCATAAAACCTGGAGCACTTCTTCAAATCATTTTCAATACCTGCGCAGCCTTATTGAGGGGTCTTGTTGGATCTACTTTTGCCACTGAATTTCTGACTAAAATAAATACATAAGTGAAAATCTCTTTGGAAAATTTCTGATATGCTTAGGATTTAAAGGGGGGGGGAAAGAATGTGCAACATGTTTGCTGGCTGTGTCGATGTGAGTTTAGTCTGCCAGCCAGACAATGGATTATGTTCAAGTAAAGCTGCAAAACTCAAAATGACAGTCAAGACATATAACCAGGGCTTTCTTCTCATAGAACGCTCAGAACGGAGTTCCGGCACCTTTTTTGGATGGAACCTTGTAGGGTAGGCAAGGTGGGTTGTATGACATGTGTGAGTTCCGGCACCTTTTTCTTTTACAAAAAAAAAACACACTGCATATAACAAACTCTAACATACTGCAGCCTTCTTGTGCTCATCCATATTTTTGTTGAGCAGAACTGGTAGACTTATTTATGAAATCAAGAGTCCCTCATTCCGAGATATGCAACCAAGATGTTGCTTTTACCACCACAACCCAAATCCACATTCTATTGATTGATAGTTAAGGAGCAAAAAGAATACCAAGGCATTATAAAAATAGTGGTTGGGCAATTCATTCATTTCATTTCATGTGCTTTATGTGACCACCCATCTCACAAAAGTGATTTTATGCCTTTTTCTTTTCTGGATGTACACATTTATTACCCAAGGTAGAGCTGCAATGAATACAATAAGTTCATCACAAACTACTGGTTTATCCATTTTCAAGTGATAGTATGCCTATTTTTATGGTAAAAACAAAGTTTTACCATAAATTCAAAGGAAATGCAATTAGTAAAAGTCCAGCTGATAGCAAAGCAGTTTGACTAACCTTGATTTGTTCAATAATATTGACAGAGGAATCACACAATGACAAAGTTGGTGGTGATAAGGAATCTCCTTGAAAAATTCCTCTCTTGATATTAACCGGCAACTGTGTCTTCCATTGTGCCTTTGATTTTTGCATAAAGCTTCTGATATTTCCCTGATTCCTGTTTTTTTGAGGCACTTAATTATTCAGTCATGTGGCAGGGAGTTCAATGCCTTGTTTAAAGCAATCCAAGTTACATTTAAGTTGGTCTTCTTTCTCCTGCAGTTTTCAAAAAAGATCTTATCAATTAGGAGTTGGTCTTTCGTTCCTCTGTTGTTTGGACAGTTTCCTTTCTGCTCAGGTGGAAAGAGTTTATTTCCAACTAGATGTTGTTGGACTGCATCACTACCACACCAATTAGCAATTTGAAAGTTGTTGGTAAGCAAGTAATTGGCCTGTAGTTGCCAGGTATTGCTCTTTTGTTGGATCTTTCATTCTCAGGTAGGTTTTGCCAGAGGTTAACCAGTCTTTTACCTCCTTGCATTATGTTGTTAAACTGCTTGTCAATGAGCGGGTGTTGTTACGGTTATTGCATAGTCACCCAGATGTTTAGACTGGTTTTGGCATTTTTGTCCACCTATCGTGTCCTTCTACAGCAGACATGTCAAACTTGCAATGTCACGTGATGTCACGCGACATATTGGAGCTTTTTTCCCATTGCCAGGAATGGAGTGGGCGCGGTTTTGTCGCGACGCGTCCGGCTCGTGGGCCGGCAGTTTGACACCCCTGTTCTACAGGATCTGGGAGAGACAGATATTTTTGTTGGATGACATTAAAGGAGTAATTGCAAGAGGTAAGATGTCCCAGATAAAGCATTTTTTGTGCAAATTACTGGTGGTGATTTTGTCAAAGCTGATGGTGTTCAAATGGTACTCCAGTTGTTTTATTATTGTTTGTTGCACAGTCAGCCAAGCAAATGTAGTAATACCAATAGTAATAGGTGCTGTGGATGCAATCCCAGAATAACTGGAGCACCTCTTGAACACCATCAACATTGACAAAAATCACCATCAATCAACTGCAAAAGGCAGCCTTACTCAGAACAGCTTATATCCCATGACAATGAACTTTAACCCCATTAGCTATATCTGCCTATCCAAGATCCTTGGAAAGGACTCGATAGGTGGACAAAAATGTCAAATGTCAAATTCAGTCAGAACATCTGGCTGGATGTCATTCTATCTGCAGGTCTTTGTAGTATTATTAACTGCACAGTCAGCCAGATGTTTAGACTGGATTTGGCATTTTTATTCGCCTAACCAGTTCTTCTCAAGGACGTGGGATAGACAGATGTTGTTACTATTATTTTGAATTGTGATTTAATTGTTATCTTGTATGCAGTCTTGAGAGCTAAGAATAAAATATATTAAAAAGTAAAGAAATACATATCTTAGACACCCAGTGAATGTCTGAGGACAGAGAAGCAAAAGAAAATTGCAGAAAGGTAGATTTTTACATATTACCACATTTCTATTCTGTGATGCATTTGGCCAATGATAATAATAACTCTACAGGATTACATTTGCATGCATATCCACCTATGATCTTTTGGGGATAGAGCAGGGGAAAATTATCCCAGTTATTAAAAGAGAGGAAAACTTTTCCAGAAGTGTAAGTTTAAATATAAGTATAGTTTCATGTTAAAGTGGAGTAGGTTTATATTTTACTCACATTCAGGTTAAATTATATATTGAAGTCACATGGTGTTTGATGCATGTATGCAAGACATGCCGGCATAGTAATTAATAGAAAAATTGATATGGTGCCATGAATGCACTCTACCTAGCCTTATTATTTATTGCTAAAATCAGCTAGAGCCAGGATTTATTGCTTCTCACAGGCTTGACCCTTTCAGCCAATCAGAGCCGCACATATCTTCTAATTAAAAAAGTAATTTCCCTAGTGAATGCAGATGTTTTCTCACAACTGAGTTACACATCTGTGCAGCCGAGGAATAGACCAATTGCTCTTAATCCATCCTCCATAGATTTGGGGCTATGATTTTTATGTATTTTACCAAAGAGGAGACCAATTAGTTTGGGGGGGGAATCAATATTGCTAAACCTGGGTGTATTTATCATTCTGTAAATCCTTGGAATCACTGCTCAAATGTCGTTATTGCGACATCTCACCCTCCCTGCAAGGAGGAGTGATTGTGCTCTCTGAAGGATATAATCTGAGCTTGATGTTGTCAATGATCCATCACCAGAGCCTCTTAAAGTTGCAATAATACAAGGGCTATGAAAAGCGAAAGGGATGTAAGTGCCTTCAGCTTACAATGATAATGAGTACAACAGTTTGCAGGCATAGCCGTAAATCAAATGAACTGTAGCTATAAAAGAAGTGCTTTGGCACTTGGATGGGATCCTGGACCGCTTCTGCAATAAAAGAAACCGTGCATACAAATGAGAAGCCATTTATCTCCTATTTTGGGGGAAGCCACCTACTAGACAGTACATTGATAAGGTTGTCTGCACCAAGCTCAGCATCCTTTCTCTGAAAGTAACCCACCAAAAGTGATTGCATGGCAGGCCTTGATGTTTAAATGGATGGTCTGTGATAAAGAAGGCAGGTTCCATTTTTAGAATGTAAACGGAGCTGAAGAGATTTTCCATTTGCAACCTCATAACTATTTCCTTAGGAGGTACTTGATTGAGAAAGTAATAGGAGCTTTAAAAATTATTTTTCTCACACAAGGCTTGCAAGTGTAGTTATAAATGCATTAAAATCCAACGTTTAAAAATTGGACACTTAGTTCTTGTTGGTTAACTTGAATGTGTGGGTGTGTATAAATACAACATGCACACTATAGAGACCCATTTTCTAACAAATAAAAATCCACTGAGGTGGAAATTGGGAAATAATGAAGATTTTACAAAAGAAATAAAAGTGTCTGTGGAGGAAGGAGACAGTATCAGTCGAAAGATGCTAATATGGGGAGATATTAGGAGAAGATAACGTACACCTCACGATTGCTGTCAATTCGGCATTAATTGTGATTTGAATGGGGGTGGGTGGGATATGAATCTACACAGTATGAGCCCACAATAGTTGAAATATTAGCTCTTTGCACATAATCAGGTTCCCCACTATTTGGGAGATTAAGATTAGGGTTGGTGGGTGCCTGAGACAGGAGTTACAGGATTCCTTCTTTCATGAATGTAAAACAGGAATGTTTACTTATTAACATAAGCAGTGCCGTGCTGGATTGGGCTCCTCACCCATCTAGTCCAACAGTTTGTTCTCACAACGACAACTTATTTCACAATGAAGCCTTCTAGTCTCCCTCACAAAGACTTCAGAAGCCTGTCATCAAGGTTCTTCATTTTGATAGGCAGCCAAGCTCCCTCCCTCTAGTCTACTCCCTCTCTCATTGTCATAAGTCCAGGGTGGAAGACTAATAAGAAACACCAAGAAACAAATCCTTATGAAATGATCAACGAATTGCCTAAGAATTGACATTGCATGAGTTGTGTGTATAGTTGGGGTGGGCAATCCTTTCCCCACTGATCATGTGCAGCCCCTAAGACTGTCTCTGTAACGTAGGTCACTTCAGAAGCAAAACAATAAATTTCAGCAATGCCATTTTTCCATCTTTTCACTTTTTAAAAAGTGCTAAAATTGCCCCTTTAGCACCCCATGAGGATCCTGGTGCTTTGACCCATGCGGTAGCCAGCCAGAGAAAGTTCACCAATTCCTGTAATATAAAAAAAAACTGCATCTTGCCTCATTACAATGCTAAGTAGCACAAACTGAACAAGGAGAAAAATACCACAAGGAGAGCAACTTGCTCATGACCTCATCTTTAATCATATGCTGGCTGAGGAATTCTGGGAGTTGAAGTCCATGAGTCACAAAAGGGCCGAGTTTGAAGACCTGATATAGGATGGCAGACGATCCACAGATGACAGGAGCAGATGGACAAATATTTCACACCTGCTACCACTTCAACAGCCTGGATCCTGGCCCCTCTCAGGTTAGAGTCTATTAACCAACAGTTTTGAGGCTATCAATCCAGCAGGCAAACTATAACAGCAGGCTGCATTCAAGGAGACTGTAGTTCATGTGAGAAACATGTGCTTATTGCTACAGTTATGCAAATGTTGGGGTTTTTCAGAAAGCTTCATGGTGCGGATTATCTAAGGTTATGCAAACCCTTCAAAAGAGGCACTTTGCTTTGGGCATGGAAGTGCAAGTTAAATAATTGAAACAGCTGCATATTTTGCCACGTTCATGCAGCTACTTCAGAATTTGTTCCTGGTTAGTCTTGACATGCAGCAGAAAGCATTGCCACTTCACTTTGCTTTTTTTTCCCCTTACCACCCAGCATCTATACAAAATAACTGTTTTTTCTCCAAAATGGTATAAGGTTTCCTGCCTGAGCAGGGGGTTGGACTAGATGACCTCCAAGGTCCCTTCCAACTTTATTATTATTATAAAGAAGGTGTGTAGCACCACTATTTATGGTATAGTTTGAAGCAGAGTAGCCAGGCAGAAAGCCATGGAGAACGGTTCCAGCATCAGACTGCACTCTGTGGATCTTATTATGAGAAGCTCTTGCTTCAACTGGAGCACTAAGGTTGCTCTCCTATGTAGATCAGAAGTTCCTTTATTTTCCTGATCTTACCTCTTTATCTGTCTGTGGATTGACAGATTAATGCAAATTGGAAGGACCAGGTTTAGGAATTGTGGGCTTTGATTCCATCTTATCACTGCTGGGCTGGCATTCTCTTGGTCTCTCTTCTTGATCTTCCTCCTGATCCGAGAAACCAGGGATATGATATCCCACTGAACCAGACAACTCCAGTAAATAAGTATACTTTCAAAAAGAAGAAATAACATGGCAACTCTTCAACAGCAGCAAGAAAGGCTCATCACATGTAGGATGACTCCAGGACCAAAGATCCAAGGGAAGGTCCTTTCTTCATGATATTGTCAGCAGTGCCTATTCAAATCATGGGTAATAAATAGTGTACAACATTATGCCTGGAGACCTCTATCTATCTGGGGTGACATGTAAAAGAAGTGTTTCTCTTCTTTTTGCTGGATTTACAAAAAAGGTTTTTTATAAAGTATTGAAGACATTTGTAATAAGGATCAACAATTATTTGAATGGGTAACAAAGATTGTTCTGTTTAAAAAAAACAATGCAAAGTTGGTTTATTTGACCAGAGACATGCTGCCTTTTGGGATTTGTTGATATCTTGACTGGGGGAAAAAGTGGTATATTGGACTTGCTTATTTTTATTTATTCATTTTTATTTTTATTAAATTTAGAGACTGCCTATCTCACTTAGAGTGACTTTTACTTTTCACAAGGTGTTTAAGCTTTTCCCCATTATAGTTACTTTATATATCATTTTATTTTATTTATTAGATTTTCATCCTGGCCTTATTTATTTTATAAGTAATTCAAGGCAACAAATATACTTAACGTTCTTTCCTCCTCCTATTTTTTCAACAATCAGAATCCTGTGAGGTGGGTTTTCCCCTTAGCTGGTTTTCATGCCTAAGGCAAGACTAGAACTCACTGTCTCCTGGTTTCTTTGCCAGCACCTTAAACACTATACCAAACTGGCTCTGAGTCTTTTTACTTAAAGGGAAAAAAAATGGGGGGGCTTATTCTTCTTAAAAAAGAAATTATCCCTCTTTGTTATGCTAAATTTTAATCATTGTTTATATTAGGATACTGAGATTACTTTAATAAATGAGGATTAGTTTAAAGTTGTGATGTGGAATGTTTACTTGAATGGGATATGTTGCTACTTGGGGCCAGGTTCCTTTGGAATTGCTGGCACTGAGTGGAAAAATATTGTGTATCAGAGTTTGTCTCTTTTAAGGGAGAAATGATCCCACTTGTCATGTTAAACTTGGGGGGGAGTGTTATTTACATTAGGATACTGAGATCATGTTATGCCTTTTAAATGGGTTTTTCTTAAAGCTAAGAGCTGAGATTTGGGATGTTGAGTTTTATATATGTTAATTAATATTTTAGAGCTTTGCACTTGTTGCTGATAATTGGACTGGAGAAGACTTATTTGATTTGCCTATTGTGAAGAGATGGCTGATGGGAGGAAGAGCTTTATGTTAATTAAGATGTAAAGAGATTATGAAATTGAAATTGTTTATGCTTGTCAAGATGAGGATGGAAAGTTGCTTTGTACAGAAGGAGTCTTTTTATTTTACTTTTCTTTCCTACACTTTCTTCCCTTTCCCTTTCCCTTTTTTAAAAAAAAAGTACTGTCTTTATTGTTGTAATTAAAACTTAACCAAACCTATATAAACTTACCCTTTTGCTATAATGATGTTTCATTCTGCAGTTTGCAACCCAAAAATCATTCATAAAATAAACTATTATCCTTCCTTCTTAGCACTGAACTCCATTTTTCTTCTTCCATGGCAGTGTTTTAAATAATAAGCAATCTAAATGCAATAATCATGGATCAAATTACACTAACCAATTAGAGTTTATTAAAAAAAGGTTAACGTGATAGATCAGATAACGGAGTCCAATATTACTTACTCAATTTATATATTTCCCTAATCAAGATTCCCAGCACTTTACAAAAATAAGACAACTCTAAAATCAATATTAGTATCATAATAACAATATACAGCGTCTACTCATCCCCTAAATGCCCACAAGAACAATTTTGTTACCAGCGCCATACCATTTTCCATGTCATATTAAGAGTCCTAACTATAAGATTCCATATTCTTATTAAAGAGAAATAGACAAAATATTAAAGGATAAGAGCCACAACAATCTGAGACCATTTTTCCCCCAGCAGAGAGAGATTTAAGGCCCCACATCTTAAATCTTAGGACAGCCTGAATCCTCATGATGACTTGTCATGGTGGCTTCTCTCCTGGCTCCTTCAAAGCTGTAGAGCAGAATACCACAACCTTTTGAGCACCAGGGACCGGTTACGTGGAGAGGGTTTTTTTTTCTGTGGACCGGAGGGGGCATGGTTTTGTGTGCTGCCTGCATCCCGTGAATGGGGTTTTGCTTGTTTGCGTGGACCGGTTGCTGGCATGCCACAGCCCAGTATGGGTCTACGGACCTGGGGTTGGGGACCCCTGCTGTAGAGGACCAGGAGATACAAAATGGAGAAGTCTCTTCCTGGATGAGGTGAGGAATGAGAAAGAACCAAGCCCAGATGGAGAAGTCTATCTCTTCACAGCATTCTTTCTACCAATATTTCTCTTCTAAAGTCATTCCAAAGTCAGTTTGGTGTGATACGGGTGGCAAATTAATTAAACAAGAAAACAAACAAATTAAAGACTTCTAGGGTTGGAGAGCTGAGTATCTCAGATAGAATAGCAGCTCTTTCCTAGTGGAAATACATTTCACTGCAATCTTAAATAAATGCCGTTTTTATAAAATCATATTATGGCTATGGTTCTGTGCCACTGCAGGAGGCACCTGTAAAAATTCTATTTTTGATTTATCAGTGTGCTATAAATTAAGTGAGATACACTAATAGTGGAACAAGGTTAGTGAGTAGATTTGTTATGTACATCTGAAAGCCTAAACTGTGTTGCCAATGAATTTGAATCAGCAGGATAACTTTGCAGCAACAATGGCAAATTCAAGTGCTCCTCTAGGTTTTTGCAATCCAAATATGGTAGCCCTACTCTCTTCACCTGTTGTTTTCTGTTCATTTAAACTGAATCCTTTTTCTTCTTCCCCCAACTTCCTTTTTTGTTCTTCAGCATTCATCGAATTGTGGCAGTTCTGAATCTAACGAGCAGAATAAATTATGCAAAATAAGCATGATAATTGGATTTTAGCTGATCAAATCTCATAGCAGCAACTGCAGTATAAAAATAAATCTGAGTATTTCAATTTAATTGGCGTGCATTTGGAGATGCCTCTCGTGTTCGGCTGATTGCTTAGCAAATCTGCGTTGTGTGATGTTTGCTGCCTGTGTCTGGTTCACACACACACATCCACACTCTGTCACATACGTAGACAAGTCAGGATGTTTTGAGCGATTTGGCTTTTCTGCTTTGATGGAGAATATTGTCTGCCAACTAGGAAAGCAGGCAATTCATTCCAGAGTCTACCCAACCTTGACCCATTATTTTTCCATCAGATGCAACTAACCACAGTGGTCATTTGAAAATGATGTTACAACTAAATGTACAATTCATTGATTAGTATGTCTGAAGTTCATTATGGGAATGTGTACTTGCTATATGAGGTCAAACAACTTTAATTTGCTTTCACTTATCAAAACTTCCTTCTCCTCTTCTCTCCCTCCTCCTATAGTTTTTTGTCTCTCCCCCTCTCTTTACTCCCTGGAAATGTTAGTCTCTGAATCTCTTTAACTTTTCACATTTTAGAAATGCCAACAGACAAAGGCTTGCACTTTCAAGCAGGGCATGTGAAAATATCAGTAGTAATATGCAGGTGATAAATCTGTTGGGCCTTTTAACAGTTGTATTGATTTTTGTCTGGTGATATTTCTGTCAAGAAGAGACATCTAATCTAACAGAAGTGATGTTACCTTGTAGCTTGAACCGAAGCCACTTCAAGCTTCTCCTCAGCGATAAGTATATTTATGAAGTGGTGGCAACATAGCTCTGAAATAATCCCAGCCTATCAAGGAGATATTATTTCCATACCATCTCCTTCCCACCTACCTGTCACCATTCAAGAACTGAATTAGATTTATCGGTATTTCATTTACCTTCTTTGTACGTTTGGCTCTCTCGGGTTGATTAATAGGAGCTAAGCCCAAACATTTACTCTTAGGGTGTCACAAGAGACAGAGTAATGGGGATACAGGTGTCAATCTCCACTCAGGTGTGAAGCAACCTGCTACACTCCCTGAGTCTAACTTCCTGACAGTTAGAACAATTAACCAGTGGAACAACCTGCCTCCAGAAGCTGTGAATGCTCCAACACTGGAAGTTTTTAAGAAGAGACTGGAGAGCTGTTTGTCTAAAATGGTATAGGGTTTCGTCCCTGAGCAGGGGGTTGGACTAGATGACCTCCAAGGTTCCTTCCAATTTTATCATTATTGTTCTTGTTGTTGTTGTTGCAAATATTTCCAGACTGTGGCAGGCTACTTGAAAGCAGACATTGGCCCAGCTAAATAAGAACTTCTATACCCACCAGACTATTAAGAACTTGCTATGTAAATAGAATAATAAGGAATACATCATAAGAATTGTGTAGAAAAACAATGTCCTAAGGGGAGGTTTTTGGGGCTGAATATTAGAGCTTAACTGGGCTAACAGACAAAGTTCAATAGCTATTGTCAATATTGCTCTGTTTGTAGTCACCACACTCCGATCAAAATTTCTTTTCCATAGGAATTATGGACAGTTGCTGCTCTCCAATGGAGAGGAGGAACATCTCAGGGTCTGGGAATGAAAATCCATCTGCTTCCCATCCCTATCCCCACCCACCAGAGCAAGATCCCAAGAAGCCATCATCTTTTTCACTTAATTTTCCTGGAGTGGGCATCTATAGTGTCCTACTGAAGCTTTTTGGCCTCCTTGTTCATGGGATAACTTGACAAGTCTCTCCCATACCTTTTATTCCCAGAAAACATGAAGGAAAAATCCTTGGGCCCATGGTGATATTTCTAAACAGGCCACATTTTTTTTTCTGGCACTGTAGCAAGAGAGGAGATGTTGTATGCTATGCTGTCTGCCACTCTCCTCAAATCACTCTCATTCTCCCCAGCCTGATTGACAAGTGCAGTTGCTCAAAAATCACCCCATCTCACCCAAGAAAGACAGGCATGCTGACTGCAGAACTGTCAATTATAGAGGAGAGGCTGACCTTGACAACTGTCTCTGGTGTTGCTTCTTTAACTTCTCCAGGATTCTGCTGCCCTCCTCTGAACAACAGGGGACGCTAGTCCAAACATTTTAGGAATTAGGACAGTGATGGCAAACCTTTTAGAGACCAAGTGCCCAAAACCCGGCCTGCCCCTGGCCTGCTGTTTTTAAATGGCTTTAATTTTTAAAATTGTTGAATTATACCTTTACTTTATAATGCTTTTATCTGATTGTTTTATTATATGTCATCCAGTCCCATGCATGCGATGGGTGGCTGTATAAATTAAATTAAATAATTAAATAAATACATACATACATACACATACCACACACACACATACTTTCTTCCAAAACCTGGTACTGATTGTGACTCAGGCCACAAACACTTTCTTGCAAAATACAGATGAGACTGAAGAAAACAAATAAAATCAGCAAGATACAATGGTTAAAAAAAAAGAAGAAGAAGTAATGGAATAGATGGGATAGAGGGCCTGAAGAACTCATGACCAAACTTCATGACATCATTAAAGTTGGAACTAACAAGATTATCTCCAATGAATGATGAGGAAAAAAAGAAGCTTCAAAAAGTCATTTATTTTTGCTGTATTGATTAAAAAAGCCTTTTGACTGCCTGGACTCAGCAAGTTGTAGATAGTCTTTAAAAATATAGGTGTACCAGGCCATTTTATCTGCCTATTGAAGAATTGAATGAGGAGTAGGAAGAGACAATTAGAATGAAAAATGGAGCAACTTAATGGTCCAAAATTGGTAAAGGAATATATCAAGGTTTTATATTGATTCTATGCTTTTTATTTTTTTATTATTGTTGTTTGCAAGCTGCCTGGGATTATAATATATGGGGTCTATTATAAATCTTTTAAATAAATAAATAATATATTTAACTTAATAAGAAATGCTAGACTAAGAAGAAATAGAATACGGAATTGAAATCACTCATATGCTGATGATGGTGCTACTTTAATAGCTGGAGGTGAGGAACATGTAATGCCCTTTTTGTTGAAAAGTGCTCATTACTAAAGCAAACAAAAAATGCCAACTCAAATAAGCAGAAAAAAAGAGTAAATCTAAAGGAAGCTTTCTCTAGCTTCTCTCATTGGCCAGAAAACTCAGTGCTTTGTATGAATGTGAGCACGTAAGAAATTTTTTACTTGGGTCCCATCAGAACTCCATTTGGTCCAACCAGAAGCATTCAGGAAATTCACAGTTGTAGTTCTAATGAGGACAGAAGCTGGAAGAAGCTTCCTTTACATTTTTCATCTTTGGTAGCTGTCATTTATCTGTCAGTTGTTCTTTCTCATAAAAAAAATGGGGAGAAATCTCTCACAAATCTCTTTTCAGGCTTATAGAGGAATGGACAGATGCTCATTTTAAAAAAGTTTTTATGATAGCCCTATCATAAGAGCCTTGGTGGAGCAGTGGGCTAATGCCTCCTTAAGTAACACCAGCTGCCTGCAATTAGTGCAGGTTCGCATCCCACCAGGCTCAAGGTTGACTCAGCCTTCCATCCTTCCGAGGTAGGTAAAATGAGGACCCAGATTGTTGGGGGCAATTAAGCTGACTTTGTAATAATGCCGCTTGGGTGTGTGTGTGTGTGAAAGCCCTAATAAGCAGGCATATACATAGAATGAAGGCTACTGCTAAGCTTGTAAGCCGCTCTGAGTCTTTTGAGAAGGGCGGGATATAAATGGAATTTTTAAAAAAAATCTTCCTTTATCTTGACATTAGGATTGCAAAAAATTGATTTACTATCTCTGAGTAATTATAAAAATGTGAAAATGTTGCCTACAAGCATTTGATTTATTTCTTTTCTTTTCCATGAGAAAGACAATACTTCTAGTTTTAAAAGCTGGGAATGGAAATAGGGTAACCATGGTACATGTTAGAAAAAGACATCAGATCTTCCTAATTAGGTCAGATGAGAACAACTCATAAGCCACCTTATTACACCATTTTTTTGTGTTATCACTACATTTAACTTTTGGGGAGTATATTATTTTTGTTAAATTCTCCCTCAAGAAGTAAAATATCTCTCTTTTTTAAATGAACCATTTCTTGAGTGTTATTTTGCATAGATGGTAACCTTTATTCTGAAACTAGTTTTGACACAGCACAACAGATCCCATAGTAAGCTTCTCAAGTGAAATCAGTTGTCTTTCATGAAGCTAAACCAGCAAATACCATGCGTCTTAACGGGATCACTATTACATGGGGCCTTTGAGAGTAATACTGTCGACCCTTCAACATGACGTGGCATTTGTCCAGTTTGAATCCAACACATTTGTTTTCAAGGACTGAGATCTTTAGTTCTTTACTGCTGCCTGGAATGTACACAAATCTGAGTATTAATTGTTGTACATTCATATACTATAGAGAGGAGCTGGCTGTAGTAGTAGTAGTAATAGTAGTAGTAGTAGTAGTAACAATAATAACAACCACCATTAGTGCCAGTCAGTTTGAGTGTTCAGTTGACTGAGTTTCATGTTTTATGAATAAAAGTTTAATAATAATAATAATGATGATGATGATGATGATGATGATGATGATGTTAGAAGGGACCTTGGAGGTCATGTAGTCTAACACCCTGCTCAGGCAGGAAACCCTATACCATTTCAGACAAATGGCTCTCCAGTCTCTTCTTAAAAACCTCCAGTGTTGGAGCATTCACCATTTCTGGAGGCAGGTTGTTCCACTGGGAGTTGAAGTCCACACCTCTTAAAGTTGCCAAGGTTAAGAAACACAGATCTAGAAAATTGCCTCTTAATAAACCATATTTCCCACAAAGTTGTCTTTTCCAACAGCTTCCATTTGAAGCTATTGATGGTATTTACTACTCAGAACAGCACACATCTCTAGGGCCTCCTTAGTTTCACCTGAAAGCCAGTCACCAGAGATGGATACTGTCATTCTTTCACAGTCACATCAGACTCAAATGGAGCAAAAATCTTATCATTGTGTTAAGCGCTGACAGACAGAAACCTGTTATTATACAGGAGGGAAGCAAAGGCTCTCATCTTCTCAGTCTCCGTAATTGAAGCTATTAGAAACCATTTTGCAGCATCTCTGTTGTCACCAGACTTGTCTGAAGTAGCTTAAAAGAGAGAGAAGCATTGCTTTCAGACTAGCCTGCAATATGAAACAGAGACTTCCTCCTCGTATTTTAATGGGATTAATAAAACAAATTAGGATAGGGAAGATATTTGTGAAGGTAGTCGTATAGGTCTCTTTTTTTATTACATGGACCACATTGTCAGGGATTGGATCCAGGCCTTGTCCTCACAATCAGGTTATCCTCTTCTCAGTATCTGAAACTTTCCCCTCAGCAGCCTTTTGGATTCCATTCTGCCTTGCAAAAATGGAGATCTATGAGAGAAAAATTCTGTAAGAATGAGACCTATCTCGGCAGCGTTCCACCCGAAGATGCCCCAAAATACAATCCTACACAACACTATCCTGTCATCTAAAAATGCAATTCTATTCATGTCTACTCAGAACCTGATAATTTTGGTCAAGCTTATTCCCAGGAAAGTACATATGGCAGCCTTTCTCATCCTGATCACCACTCTCAGAAAGGAGATTTTGAAATACATGGACTTCAACTACCAGAATTTCTAAGCCAACATGGCTGTTCTGACATACAGTACCAAGAATGGAAGACAATGTGACTGAAGGACACCTGGATTGAGGATACAAGATTGCAATCTCCCTCTAGGACCAAAGAGAGCAAGATTTAAATCTTTTTGAACAATGAAAAACAGGCCAATGTGTCATAGGGCTGATGTGAGCATAAAAATGTCATGGGATCCTTGCTGAGCAGGGCTTCCTAGATTTTTTTAAAAAATGGAATCAGGGTCTTGAAAAATTTCAGGTCATCCTCTAAGGAATCGTTTGCCAAGAAGCACTATTGCAGATCTCTGGAAATGTTATGCCTAGGCCTAAGAACGCCTGTGACTCTAGAGGCATCCCTTATTAATGAGTTAATACAAGTGAGAAAAAGGAGCAAAGAGTAATTTCTAAATCAAGCACAATGTCTAATTAGTGCCGCATTTTAATTTAATGAACAAATAGTCTGGACAAGGGACATGCCTTCCATTCAGCTAGAATGCCGGACTTAGTATAAAAGAAGAAGTAAGGTAATATCATGGTACATTCCCTGGTGTCTAGGTAAAGCAGGTAGCTATCTAGGTTATAAAGTGTTCATCACAGTGCCAATTTATAAGAGAAGACAACCGACCATCACAGTATCCTTTATTCCCACAGGGTAATGAGTGGAGCTAATCCTTTCCAATCTGGAACCTATTTAGGAAAATTGATTATAACAGATCAACACAGTTGGAATGGACCTTGGAGATCTTCTAGTCCACCCCCCGGTATAGGAGACCCTACCCCTACCCGGGGTAGGCAACCTCGGTTCTTTTATGATTCATGGACTTCAAGTCCCAGAATTCCTGAATCAGCATAGGTGACTCAGGAATTCTGGGAGTTGAAGTCCATGAGTCATAAAAGAGCTGAGGTTGCCTACCCTTGCCCTATACTATTCCAGACAAGTGGCTGTCCAGGCCCTTCTTAAAAGCCTCCAGTGATGAAGCACCTGAAGGCAAGCCATTCCACTATTTAATTGTTCTTCATGTCAGCTTGACTGTTTATAAAATAATCCTGATTTGAAACAAAAGTTTGAATTTAACAGTTCTGATTTATCTTTGACACTGCAGCTATAGGAGATCATCCAGATTATGAGACACCATAAGAAATGTTCCCCTCATGATTCCCAGAAAATGTTGCAAGCTTCTGTTGAAGTATTCAACACTTGTGATCTGTCTTGTGTCATAGCATACCCTACACAGTGCATGAGATATGAAGACAGTGCTTTCCAGGAACAGAGGAGAATAATATGAAATCGGAAGCTTATTTCCACTGGCAATCCAAAAGAAGCAAGCGGGTAAAGTATAGTTTGTTTAGTGACTGTTTGAAGTTACAACGGTACTGAAAAAGTAACTGTTTTTCACACTTAAACATCGCAGCATCCCCATCATGGTCACATGATCAAAATTCAGATGTTTGATGTTTGCAGTGTCCCCGGGATCATGTGATCACCTTTTTCAACCTTCTGATAAGAGAATTCAAGGGGAAAGTCAGATTCACTTAACAACCGGCGAACTAATTTATCACCTGCAGTGATTCACTTAACAAATGTGGCAAAAAAAGAAGTATAAAAAGGGGGCAAAACTCACTTAATAAATTTCTCGCTTAGCAACAATAAATTTTGGGCTGAGTTGTGGTCACAAGTCAAGGACTGCCTGTAGTAACAAGTCAGTAATGTTTACAGATGTTGTGGACGGAGCCTGTCAGTCTGAAAGATTTTGTTCCAATTGTTTCGTAATGCACATGAATTTTGTCTCCGTAGGCAAGGGTATTTCTTTTAGAATACAGTTAACCTGGATCATCAGGTAATGCCCACAAATAGGTCATTGGTTTTTAATTACAAAGTAATTCATATGAAAAATTAGAAGAACAAAGCAAAACTGGGGGGAGGGGGGAAGGAAAAGACTAGGAAGCGACTCCCTTATAAATGCCGAGAAGAAAACTGAACTGTTTAAACGGTCTCAAAAGTGCTCAAATAAGGAGGCAGAAAAAAAACCTACTGGGAGAAGAACCACAGTAACAAAACAAAACTTGAAAATGTGAACTCAGTTGATAATGTCAAAAGAATTGCTCTGAAACGCCTATTGTGACGAACGCTTATAATATTTGTTCTAGACTCGCAGACATGTCAAACACAAGGCCCGGGGGCCGGATCCGGCCCGCGAAGTGGTTTCATGTGGCCCGCGAAGCCATCCTGGAAACAGTGAGGGAATGGTCCTCACTGCCTTGGCCCTGGCCCAGAGACCCTCCTTCTGTCAGAGACCCTCAGATCTGTCCCACTCCTGCCCAGGCCCCCATAGGCACCCTTGATGCGAACGATGTAGAGCTGGCCACGCCCACCCAGTAGGCCATACGCACTTTAGCCACGCCCACCCAGTAGGCCACGCCCACCCAGGCCACACCCACCTGGCCCCCTGAGGGCAACCGCAATGCTGATACGGCCCTCAATGAAATTGAGTTTGACACCCCTGAATCTAGAGCATTTAAAATATTGCCTCTACTGATGGGAATTCCTTGCCTTGCAGGGAAAATTTCAGTGTTGAAAAGTGTTTTGCTTCCAAAATAACGCCGCCTTTGTCAGGAGGTAACTGACATTCCGTACAGCTCAGGGGCTTGTAGAATGATCCACTAAAGTACCATCAGTAGGGAGAGATAAATAGATAAATGTGGGAGGAAAACTTTCTCAGTTTGAAATAATTCAAAGGAGGAAAAGAAAAATGACAAAGGGGCAGGGTCCTGCCATGAGAAGTAGCAGATGATTTTATCACACAAAAGCGCGGTCTCTCCCTGGTGTTTTCCATTCAGGAAGAAATAGTTACACATTGCTCTTGTGTCTCTAGAAGTACAGGTCATCGTCTCTTAACAACCGGTCACCATTTGCAACCTTCATGGGCAGGCTCTACTATGGTCATAAGTTGAGGACTACCTGTAGTGCTCACAACCTCAGTGCTAAGTTAATGCTCCCCTTAGAGGGAACAGCCTATAAATGTAACTGGCATCTCACAAGGGACCTGAAACACAAATACACACACCAAACTCCCGTTCCCATTACTGAGAGCTAGCAGAGATCTCTGTGGAACATCCTTGCTTTGCTGGGAGGTGTTGCCTCACTTTACACTGCTGTGTTTTATTGATTGATTGACTGACTGATTGATTAAATATGTTTGCTGCCCATCTCAACCACAGGATGATTAGCAATCACATTAAAAAAAATAGTTCATTCCTTCTGCATTAACATCTCAAGATGGCAGATTTGGTTCTCTCTGGAGACACACCGCACAATGGTGGGATTCAGCCGGTTCGCACCACTTCGGCAGAACCAATAGCTAATTTTTTTTGTGGCCCAGGCCCAGAATAGACATCTGGAAGCGGCATCCACACAGCGAACTGGTAGTTCACGTATTTGAATCCCACCACTGATGCCACAGATGCAGAAACCTCTTGGATCAATGCAGCTGAACCTCTCTGCTTCCTTTGCAGTACTCTTTTGATCTGAGCAGCCACTTCAAAAGTGTGTTTTCACTTGACCATCAATGAAAAGAAGGGTCTCTGAAGACCTGTCCACCCCTGCTGTGCAGAAACAGGCAACATCTAGCCCACAAGAAGTTTCTGAATTTCAACTATCAGCAGCAATAACTAGCATGTCCAAGGGTGAAGGAGGCTGGAGGGCCCCAGACTGCCATCTGTTTAAATCAACTACTGCCATTTTTCCCCCTCACTTTTTTTCTTTTTTGTCTTCTTTGCCATTTGTGAATTGTAAATGTACCTTTAATAGTGTCCCTTCCCACCCACAGGATAAAAAAAGCAAAGTGCTCCACAATGAGGGGGAGAGAGAGGACTCATTTATTTATTAAAATATTTCTGTACTTGTAGACTATCAGCACCTCATTTAAAAATTCACTGAGTTTTTCATCTGACAATAACATTTGCTCATTATTCACCATACAGGAAAATCAAAACCAAGACACTCCACTCCAAATATTGTCACGACTGAACACTCATGAGCATTTCTGTTTGGTAGGATCAGGAACTGGGTATATGAAGCAGGACAAATAACCATATCCTGCAAAGTGTTTGCTATCATACATATAAATACCAATAACAATAGCACTTAGACTTATATACCACCCCATAATGCTTTACAGCAGAAATGTCAAACTTGCTACGTCACATGATGTCGCGCGACGTATTGGGACTGTTTTACCATTGCCGGCAATGGGGTGGGCACAGCTTGTGTGTGACACTTCTGGCCCGCAGGTCTGGCAGTTTGAGACCCCTGCTTTACAGCACTGTCTAAGTGGTTTACAGAGTCATCATATTGCCCCAACAATCTAAGTCCTCATTGTACCGACCTTGGAAAGATGGAAGGCTGAGTCATTCTTGAACCCCATCAGGACTGAACTTCAGGCTGTGAGCAGAATTAGCTTGGAATACTGCATTCTAATCACTGCACCGCTTGGGCTCCTAGAATCCATGTATCTTTTTCTCTCTCTCTCAGTATGACCATTGGAATCTTGTTTTGATTGTGATGTTTTTAACTCTGGTTATCTACCAGATATGAGTGAACGGCTAGAACAGTTGAAATAACAAATATATAAAAATATAAGTAGGGGAAATGAGTCAGCACTCATTGGTCTCAAATATTTAAAAGACAATATGGAGAAGGGGCAGAGACGTTAACAGCCAGTAAATTCCTCCGAGAAGTGTTAAAAAACATTACACTTGCCTATGACTTGGAAGGTCAGCTCGAGATATTCCAGACACACTTGATGTCACATAATCAATCAATCAATCAATCAATCATCAGTCAATCACCTGCTTGATCCTATGCCCAGAAATATTTGGCCTTTCTGTAAAAGTCAAGCTTATGGATTGATTAAAGTTAAAATTCAGCAAGTGGTCCTAACAAAAGGAAATTAAGATAACCATTGCTCTCTCTTGACGTTCCTAACCATACCACTGAGGCAAGCAAGAGGACTATGTATTTTTTCACTATCTTGGGGCACTGATGTTCTACTTCATCTAAAATTATTTTTTATTTGTTTATTTATTAAATTTACATGCCACCCCTCTCACTGTCAGGAGACTCTGGGTACCTTACAACAGTATAGAAGCCTACTATAAAACAATAAGGACATTAAAAACAATAAGAAGATTCACCATGAAGAATTAAAACATGAAAATAAACCAAGAGCTAGATAAAATGGGAACAAATAGCTCACTATATTAAAATTAACTATACAAACAAGGAAAACTTGACAAAGATGCATCCACTTTACTGTATGCTGCCCTCCTAGTTGGCATTCCTTCTGTGACCCTAACCTGGTTAGACTGTTGTTGAACCTCTTTTGACAATAATAATAAGCTCGTGTTTTCCACTGCCCCTGAGGGCTGCAGGTTAACTTAAAGGATCTGGAGCAGGTGAGTTGACAAGCAAGGGTTTTGTTTTCCAATCTTTTACAGCAGCTCTTGCAACAGAATATACTGCCTCCGCTTATTACTGAACTCTACTTGATGGCCTCAGCCTTATTTCCATTCATCTATGAAGCTCACAGAGAGACCATTAGCCAGTCACCTCAATTTAGGTGAACCCAGCTCCCAGGATTATTACAAGGGTAACAGGGAGGGAAAGAAGAACCATTTTTGGTGTGTGCGATTTTTTTCAAGCTTCCTTGTGAAAGGTCAGGATTTTTAAATTTCAATGAATGAATGAATGAATGAATAGCAAGACCAAATGAGTGAAGAAAACAATCCATTAACATGTAAAAAAATGGTTTTGGAATTCAATAATAACCCTTCTGGATTCTCAGTGAATCTATTTCTTTTATATTTAGAATCAAATATTCCATGTTTTATAAATCCAAAATGCTATTGCAAATTCTTAATGGTTTCATTATAACTTTGAAACTTGATTTTTTGTTTTTTTATTTTTTTGTTACTGGTAAGAGCTTTTTAAAACTGTAGCAGAAAAGCTTCAGGACAATGGGGGTGATTTCTAGAATTGCTCATTGCACATCTACCACAAAGACTATTGCTTTTCTTTCTTAATGTGTCTTGTCTTTCCCAAGGACAATTAGTGAGAAAACAATGTTAAACTTTTGCTCTTAATGTCCATTTAGAAAATAATTCCCCTTTTTTCTGCATTCTCTCATTTCACAGGTAGTCCTTGACTTTTGACTACAGTTGGGACCTTAATTTCTGTGGCTAACCAAGGCAGTTGTCAAATGAATTATGTTTGGTTCGAATTGACGAGGACTCAGAGTGGTTAACACTGAACGAGTTTATTGAATACACAAAGTCAACTGTCAAATGTCAAATGTTGCAACCCTTTTATAGAGAAAGCGTTTGAACTGTAACCAATACAAACTGTCTGTTTTCCCGCTCCTTGGTTGTGGCGTCCAATGATTGCACCTTATTTTCCCGCTTTAAACCTTGCAAAGCTGCACAGTGTTTGCAATATCTTCTATGGCTTATTGCTAACTATTTACATACACAACACCCCTTACCCCCCAGTTGGTGTCATTTCTTTACAAAGTCCTTTAGGTATTTTGGTGGCCTATGTATTCTAGAAGGGTATCTGTTACTTTGGCTGCTAGGGGCCCCTTTTCCTGGTTGACTGCTTGGCTGCTGGTTACTATGCTGGTTACTACTGGACCTGGGCTCAGGGTTACTGGCTTCAGATGTACTGCCTTGTGTATTAGGTTGTGTTTGGGATTCAGTTGTCACTGGCCTACTTCGCAGGGGTATTTCCCAATCAATTGGACTGAATTGTTGTTGATGGGCATCTGGAAATATGTCATCTTGCCCCACCACTACACCACTTTCAGGCCTAATGTTATCTGTACTGTTTGCCCTAACTGAGCTTTGGTCCCCCTCAGCTGGCACACACCCACTAGATCTTTTCCTCAGCTGGTCTATGTGTCTTTTACAGACCCTATTCCCTTCCCCCTCAATGATGTATGATAAGGGACCTAAGATTTCAGTTACCACCCCAGGAATCCACTTATCCCCTTGGGCGTAGTTCCTGGCCCAAATCAAGTCCCCCACTTCAAATGTTCTGTTAGGAATGTCAAATTCAATGTTTGGTTGGAGTCGGTCGGGGTGTAGTCTGTCCAACTTGGTCAAGATTTTTCTTCCCCACCTCATTTCAGCTGGACTTTTCCCTGTAGCCGAACAAGGGGTTGTGTGTTGGGCCAACAAGAACTCAGCTAGTCTCTGATGCCAGTCACCTCGAATAATTCTTTTAAGCGCGTCCTTCGTGGTCCTCACGTTCCTTTCAGCCAATCCGTTGGTGGAGGGGTGGAAGGGTGCAGAAGTCTTATGCTTAATCGAGTTGGCCTTGAGGAAATCCTGAAATTCAATAGATGTGAATTGTGGCCCGTTATCAGACACTATTAAATCCGGCAACCCATGAGTGGCAAAGAGGCCCCTTAATGCCTGTATTGTTCTGCCTGCCGTTACTGAACTGACCGGTACTACTTCTAGCCATCTAGAGTAGCTGTCGACCACTACAAGGAACGTTAACCCCTGGAAAGGTCCAGCGAAGTCAATATGAATCCTGGACCAAGGATTCCTAGCTAACTCCCATTTATGTGTGCGGATGTGTTGTTGTTCAGGCCTGGAACGTTGGCACAGATGGCAATTGGCAACGCATTCCTCAATGTCTTGGTCCAATCCTGGCCACCACAAGTGACTCCTAGCTAAGGCCTTCATCCTTACTATTCCAGGGTGTCCTTCATGCAATTCAAATAGAATAGCTGATTTGTGGATTCCTGGGATTACTACACGAGTTCCCCAAAGTAAGCAACCCATATGAACTGATAGTTCATCCTTCCTTCGGAAAAATGGACTGTATTTTACGTCTGGGTTGGCGTTGGGCCAACCGCTCATGACCCAGGCCATTACTCTCCTTAAGATGGGGTCCTTATTGGTTGCCTCCGCTATGTCTTTAGCAGTTAGGGGCAGATCAGGAATATCTTGTAGGGACATTACTTGTCCCACTGGGGCAGGGTCCTCCTCTGTTGTGCTAAGGGGCAATCTGCTAAGAGCGTCTGCATGACCCATGTCTTTACCTGGTCGGTATTGGAGGGAAAATGAATATGCTGAGAGGAAAATGGACCATCTCAGCATCCTGGGAGACATAATTTGGGGAGTCTGTTTATCTGTGGTAAACAGTCCCAGCAGGGGTTTGTGGTCTGTCAGGATTGTAAAGTTCCTGCCATACAGGTAGTCGTGGAACTTTTTAACTCCTGCCACTATGGCTAAAGCTTCCCGGTCAATTTGAGCATAGTTCCGCTCTGCCTTGGTTAGTGTGCGGGAGTAGTAAGCAATGGGTCTTTGCATTCCCTGGGTGTCTAAATGGCTGATTACTGCCCCGACGCCATAAGGCGAAGCATCGCACGCCAGGTAGATTGGTCTATTTTCTATAAAGTGGGTTACAGTTGAGCTACTGGAAAGGATATCTTTTAAGGTCTGGAAACTCACTTTGTGCTTGTCTTGCCAATGCCAAGGGGTCTTCTTATCTAAAAGCCTGTGCAGTGGTTCTGCAATGGCAGCCTTATGTGGCACAAAAGTGTGATAAAAATTTACCAAGCCAAGGAAGGCCTGTAGCTCAGCCTTGTTCCTTGGTTCAGGAGCCCCTTTTATTGCTTTAATTTTTTCAGGGGTAGGGTGGACCCCGCTTTTGTCAATCCTGAACCCCAAAAAATCAGTGGATTTAACCCCTATGCTACATTTTTCCTTTTTTAATTTTAATCCAGCCTTTCTAAATCTACCCAGTACCTGTTCCAGCCGCTCTACTAACATTCCTTCATCTTTTCCAGCTATTAGGACATCATCAAAGTAAGGGCATACTCCAGGTATGCCCTTTAAGGTCCTCTCCATCACTTCTTGGAAGATGCCTGGAGCAGCTGCAATCCCAAATTGCAGTCTGTGGACTCGGAACGCCCCCTTGTGGGTAACAATTGTTTGCGCCTCTGCAGCCTCTTTGGAAACAGTCAACTGTAAGTACGCATGCGCCAAGTCGAGCTTGGCGAAGATGGCGGCGTCCTGGATCGTGGCGAGGACCTGCTTCACCGTCGGGACCGGGTAAGCATGCTTTTTCATTCCAATGTTGAGGGTCGCTTTATAGTCGGCGCAGATCCTCACATCCCCATTGGGTTTGAGGGGTGTGACGATCGGCGTCTCCCATAAACCGCCCTCAACGGGTTCTAAAACTCCGAGGCCTACAAGCCGGTCGAGCTCGGCCTCGATTTTTTCTTTTAAGGCAAAAGGTACCCTCCGGGCCTTTAGCCTGATTGGATTTACTGAGGGGTCTAGGTTAAAATTAATGGGGGGCCCTTTGTACTTGCCTAGAGATCCATCGAATACGTCTGCAAATTCTTTGCAGACGGATTCGAGGGTCTTATTTTTAATCACAGAATTTATTCCCCCTATCCAAATTCCCAGGGCAGGAAACCAATTAAGCCCTATTAAGCTAGTCCTATTCCCCTCCGTAACTACCACATCTAAGACCCCCTTAAATCCCTTAAAATTAACTCTAAGGCTGGTCTTTCCCTTTACGATTATTGGACTTTTTTGGAAGTCCATTAATTGAATATTTGTTGGGCTAAGTGGAATTCTTTTTCCACTTAGTTGTTCAATTTTTTTCAGGGTTTCAGTGGAAATTATCGACACTGAAGCCCCAGAGTCGATTTCCATTCTGCAAGGAACCCCTTGCAGAAGGACTGTGATTTTTAATTTTCCGTCCGGAAAATTGTGCCCCCTTCCCTGCCTTTTCCGATTGACTCGGGCCACCTCCCCTGGGTTTGAAAATTTCGCCCGGGATCTAGGGGTCTCCTTGCCACTAGCATTGGGGGTTACCTTACCCTCTGGCCACACATCGACTTCATTCAGACGGGAGTCCCGGACGCGGTTTCTGCAGATGGCCTGGATGTGGCCGGTCTTGCCACAAGCCCTGCACTTGGCGGTGCGGAATCGGCAGGAAGCGCGGGGATGGTTGCCGCCACAGCTGCCGCATCGGTTCTGGGTGTCGTTGTCGCGCGGTCTGGTTGCGGTGTCCCGCCACGGTCGTTGTGCCCCGGTCGGTGGTCTCTGCGGTGTTGCGGGTTGTTGCCGGCGGCCGGGTTCGGGCCCTTCGCTTCTAAGTTGTCTGGGTGCCATCTTCCCAAATCGCCTGGAGACTTCGGCGATCTCTTCCTCCCACTGCTGATCCACCTCCCCGCAGTCCACATAGCCCTCTTGGTTAATTTCAGGTGCTGTCGCCATGCTACTGCGGGGGGGGTCGCGATACCCGGTAGACTCATACGTTAGGAGTTCGTCGAGCACTTCCTGTAAATCGCCAGTAGGTTTGGCGATTATTCTGTTTTGTAATTGTTCATCGCGTAAGCCTAGCACAACTCTGTCCCGAATCCTAATTTCTAAATTATCGTATTTGCAACGAACTGCGGCTTCCCTAACGGCAGCGACGAATTTCTGTATGGATTCCCCCGGTCTCTGATTTCTCTTCTCGAAGATGCGCCGCCAAAAAAGTTCGGACCTTCGGGGAGTAAAGTGCACCTTTAGTTTTGCAAGGAGGTCGGCATAGGGCACGCTGGAGACTGGTTGTGGCTGGCACAGCCCGACAGCGACTCTGTAGACCGGTGTGCCGCAAATTGTCAAAAGTGCCGCCGCTTTTTTTCGGTCGTCGGTGATTCCGTTCACTAACAGGAATCCTTCGACCTGACCAATATATTCTTCCCAATCTTCGGGGAAGTTAGGGTCAAATTCCTTCAATGACCCGATTTGCGCCATTCGGAGAATTTTTTTCCTATTCTGCCGCGGCCGCTCGGTTGACTGTGACTCGCTCAGACTTTGCCGCCTTCACGACAATTCTTCCTAATCTCTGGTCTTCTGTCAATCCCACCTTCGTCGCCAGTTGTTTGGTTCGAATTGACGAGGACTCAGAGTGGTTAACACTGAACGAGTTTATTGAATACACAAAGTCAACTGTCAAATGTCAAATGTTGCAACCCTTTTATAGAGAAAGCGTTTGAACTGTAACCAATACAAACTGTCTGTTTTCCCGCTCCTTGGTTGTGGCGTCCAATGATTGCACCTTATTTTCCCGCTTTAAACCTTGCAAAGCTGCACAGTGTTTGCAATATCTTCTATGGCTTATTGCTAACTATTTACATACACAACAAATTACATCTGATTTTACGATCTTTTTTGTTACCCTTGTTTAGCACTGTTGTTAAGTGAATAACACAGTCATTAAGCAAATCCAACATGCCTCATTGATTTTGCTTATGGGAAGCTGGCTGGAAAGTTAACAAATAATGATCCAAAATGGTGTAACCAAAGTGTTTATCTTTGTAAGCCGTCTGGAGACATAAAGTGAATTGGACAATCATATAAACTTTAATAAAGACAGATAGATAGATAGATAGATAGATAGATAGATAGATAGATAGATAGATAGATAGATAGATAGTTTTAGTTTAGTTTTAGTTTTATTAAATTTTTATACCGCCCTTCTCCCAAGGGACTCAGGGCGGTGAACAGGGCATATGATAAAAATACAAAACTACAAAAGTTAAAATAGAATTAAATTAATGCCCACGATAAAACAATAAAAGATAGCAAAATTTAAAACCCAAATTAACTCCCCATCAGGCCAGGCCAGCTTGTTCAAATAGGTGGGTCTTTAACCCGCGCCGGAAGGAGCGGAGATCCGGTGCCATCCGGAGCTCCACCGGCAGCTGATTCCACAAAGCCGGGGCGCCCACAGAGAAGGCCCTCCCCCTGGGGGCCACCAGCCGGCATTCTCTGACCGGAGGCACCCTGAGGATAGATAGATAGATAGATAGATAGATAGATAGATAGATAGATAGATAGATAGATAGATAGATAGATATGCTACTTGCCAAGCTCCTGAATTTTGTTATCATGACTGGGGGTCGTGCAATAATCATAAGTGTATGAGAATTGGTTGTAAGTCACTTTTTTCAATGCTGTTGTTGCTCAATGGCTTATTGACTTGGTAGGCCGGTGTGTGGTGTAGTTGGTTCACATGGTGTGATAAGATGGAGGGTTTGTTGTAACTGTGTGTTGGGGGGAGGGAGCACGGGGGGGAGGCTCAGCTAATCTCAATGTACACATGTTGTACTTTGACAATAAAGGTTTATTATTATTATTATTGTAAATCAAGGACTACTTGCATTTAGGATTTGCAGTACCATTGACATTATCCAAAAGAATTGCCATTACCAACAGGAATGTGTGAGTCTGAGTTGGTATTACTAGAGGTACGCATTATTCTGTTCTATAACATTTTTATATAACTGATAAAAAATAGGAAAATTTACCACTTTTCCTCATATATGGAATTACGGATTCAGCTCACTCACACCCATATTTTAAAAAAATGTTGTTATTATTGTCTTCTGGCGGATGTTGTTTTCAGCCCATCCAATATCCAAAGTTTTCCAGGCCGATTGCCAAGTTCTGATGAAAGGTATAGAAAAAAATAAAATTAAATTCATAAAAACAATCAAACAAAATTAATCTATAGCACAGGAGAGATACAAAGCGTCTTAAAAAGGCTCTGATTAAATCAAAATGACTACAAAACCGTAAAAGTGCCTGGGAGAAAAAAAGATTGCATTGCAAAGAAATCAACTTATTTTGAAAATATTCTCCATGGCTCCCCAGCTGAGGAGTCACTTAACTTCTCTTGGCAGGGGTGGACCAAGGAGAATCTGAGAATATAAGTGACATTTCTGGGCAGGTGTATATGTGGAGAAATCTCCTTGGAAAAACTCTTCCTCCTTCACACCCTGCCCCAAACTGTCACAGGTTTCAAATACGCGAGTAAAGCCTTGTTTTGGGCCTGGAATTAGAGTCTCTCTCTCTCTCTCTCTCTCTCTCTCTCTCTCTCTCTCTCTCTCTCTCTCTCTCTCTCTCTCTCTCTCTCTCTCTCTCTCTCTCTCTCTCTCTCTCTCCTCTCTCTCTCTCTCTCTGTGTGTGTGTGTGTGTGTGTGTGTCTGTGTGATTCTCATTTTTCTGTGACAATGTGAGAGGAAAATGAGTCTGTTCATGGCAGCTTGGTAGTTCACTGTTGAAGCAGTGTACACCTGAGAGATTTGCATCAAGGCCATTTCCTCAATAATGATTTATATTCTGGTGTCATCCAACCATCATTGTATGATATAACAATAATGAGGACTGGCTTTAAATCACCTTGACGATGGCTTGGCGATGCCAGAAGACTCTATAAATCCATAGTGAGGAAATGGTTGAAATCACTCCTGTTGGAATTCATTGGCAGATTTGTTTAACATTGCTATATCACAACACCCTGACATCTTAGGTTTTAAGCCTGATCCCAAGAAACTTCATTTTGATTTATACAAGCCTTGCAAGGACATAAAGTACTAATCAAATCTTTCAGAGTCTGAATCTAATAAGAAATATTGTGGCAATTTCAGAGTCCATCTCAAAATAATTCTTGATGAAATCAGGGAGGATTCCACCTGAGTAACTAACTGCTAGTGCTGTTTGCTGTTTGGTAAACTGCATTTTGGTTTTTGGTTTTTAATTATATAATTCTTTTTAAAGTTGTGTAAGGAAACTTAAAAAAAATCAATCAATTTCTATGAGAAACATCAACTGAATTAAAAAGAAGAAAACAAAAATCTATCTGCAGATATAACATTATAGTTATAAAAGCACTTTCTATAATCAAGAGAACATCCAAGAGTGAGGTGTTGATCCAGGTTTTTTAGATTTACAGGTGAAACTCGAAAAATTAGAATATCGTGCAAAAGTTCATTTATTTCAGTAATGCAACTTAAAAGGGGAAACTAATATATGAGATAGGCTCATTACATGCAAAGCAAGATAGTTCAAGCCGTGATTTGTCATAATTGTGATGATTATGGCTTACAGCTCATGAAAACCCCAAATCCACAATCTCATAAAATTAGAATATTACGTGCAATCAATAAAACAAGGAGTGTACATAGAACAATATCAGACCTCTGAAAAGTATAAGCATGCATATATACTCAGTACTTGGTTTGGGCCCCTTTTGCAGCAATTACTGGCTCAATGCGGCATGGCATGGAAGCTATCAGCCTGTGGCACTGCTGAGGTGTTATGGAAGACCAGGATGCTTCAATAGCGGCCTTCAGCTCTTCTGCATTGTTCAGTCTCATGTCTCTCATCTTTCTCTTGGCAATGCCCCATAGATTCTCTATGGGGTTCAGGTCAGGCGAGTTTTCTGGCCAATCAAGCACAGTAATCCCACGGTCATTGAACCAGGTTTTGGTGCTTTTCGCAGTGTGGGCAGGTGCCATGTCCTGCTGGAAAATGAAGTCAGCATCCCCATAAAGCTCATCTGTGGAAGGAAGCATGAAGTGCTCCAAAATCTCCTGGTAGACGGCAGCGTTGACCCTGGACTTAATGAAGCACAGTGGACCAACACCAGCAGATGACATGGCTCCCCAAATCAACACAGACTGTGGAAACTTCACACTGGACTTCAAGCATCTTGCAGTGTGTGCCTCTCCATTCTTCCTCCAGACTCTGGGTCCTTGGTTTCCAAATGAGATGCAAAAGTTGCTCTCATCAGAAAAGAGGACTTTGGACCACTAAGCAACAGACCAGGTCTGTTTTTCTTTAGCCCAGGTAAGACGCTTCTGACGTTGTTTGTTGTTCAGGAGCGGCTTGACAAGAGGAATACATTTGAAGCCCATGTCCAGGATCCACCTGTGTGTGGTGGCTCTTGATGCACTGACTCCAGCCTCAGTCCACTGCTTGTGAAAGTCCCCAACACTTTTGAATGGCCTTTTCCTGACAATCCTCTCCAGGCTGCGGTCATCCCTGCTGCTTGTGCACCTTTTTCTTCCACACTTTTCCCTTCCACATAACTTTCTATTAATGTGCTTTGATACAGCACTTTGGGAACATCCAACTTCTTTTGCAATTACCTTTTGAGGCTTTCCCTCCTTATGGAGGGTGTCAATGATGGTTTTCTGCACAACTGTCAGGTCAGCAGTCTTCCCCATGATTGTGATTCCTACTGAACCAGACTGAGAGACCATTTCAAGGCTCAGGAACCCTTTGCAGGTGTTATGGCTTAATTAGCTGATTAGAGTGGGACACTTTGAGTCTAGAATATTGCACCTTTTCACAATATTCTAATTTTCTGAGATTGTGGATTTGGGGTTTTCATGAGCTGTATGCCACAATCATCACAATTATGACAAATCACGCTTTGAACTATCTTGATTTGCATGTAATGAATCTATCTCATATATTAGTTTCCCCTTTTAAGTTGCATTACTGAAATAAATGAACTTTTGCACAATATTCTAATTTTTCGAGTTTCACCTGTATAACTCAAATTACTTAAACAACTGCCAGAGTTCCACTTCAGATAAAATTTAAATAAAATCTTGTAGCTTTCTCCTCTGACAAAACCTCTGATAAAAATCAAAATTACACAGAAAAGCCTAGTACTATTTTGTAACTTATTGACACAAAATAAATTCAGGAGGGCTTTATGTAAGTAAAAACTGGTGAGTATATTGAGCATTTTACTTGCATTTTCTGTCATTTGTTTTTATGGAGAACTAATTCTAACATCTATCATATTATCTCTCTCTCTCTCTCTCTCTCTCTCTCTCTCTCTCTCTCTCTCTCTCTCTCTCTCTCTCTCTCTCTCTCTCTCTCCCTCCCTCTCCCTCTCCCTCTCCCTCCCCCTCTCCCTCTCTCTGTGTGTCTATATCATAACTGTCTGTCTGTCTATTTGTCTGTCTATCTATCTATCTATCTACTGTATCTATTTCTCATCTTTCTCTCTCATCTCTATCTATCATCTAGAAGTGATTATTTCTCACACCATTCTGAAGAAATGGGATATTATATCCACCTCCATTTTACGTGAAGATCTATACTGTGCAGATATTTACAGCACATGCCTAAAAAAGAGGCTGATAGAAGTATCTGTGTTTCATTATTGCTTCATAGAAAACCTCAGGCAAGATTGGGCCCACGTGGGATTGTTTAACATAGCAAAAGATTAATTTGTATAAAATCAGAGAAATACTTTTCTCGACTAGCTTTCTCCAGGTCTCCTCATTTATCAACTTACAAAGCTCATTGTCCCTAAGCAACAAGACTAGGGGTTATGAGGTCTATAATCCAACAAATCTGGGGATTGACAAATTGAGAAAAGTCAACCTAGACAAGATAGCTGGGGGGTCAAACCAAGTATAAATTAATTCGTCAATATGTGTTTTAATTTTCATTCAGTGTGCTCAACAATGCTGTTTGTTATTCAAAATGCTTCACCTCTTCAAGTGATGGTTGCTCCTTTAAGGCAAATGAGAGATATCTACAGAAATCACACCTATAAGAGATCTTAAGAGATCTCCACTGAATCTGATTCAGTATGCTAACAGCCAATCAGACATTTTAGGAATGTTCAAAAGTATAAACCATCTTATCTTTTTTGTTTTATTCCAGTTTTAGGCCTTCAGCATTATCACAGAGGGGTGCCTTTTGCTATTGGAGGTGTATATCAGATCTGGGTCTATTCCAAATTTAAACAGAATTGAACTGATTTAGAAAAATCCCAGAGATGTTTTTGAATCAAAGTGAGGATCCTTGGAGCACAGGGATTGAATCTCCTGATGTTATATTGGCGAAACAAAAAGTAAGTGATCTTTTTTCTTTCCAAGATCTGTACAAGGAAACAGAACAAAAAGAAGAAAAAGAAGTGGTTGTGCAATTCGTAGTTCTAGCTTTTATTACCCACGACTGGGTATACCTGGTTTTCTGCTCTCAGTGCTTTGTGGGAAGATTGCTAAAGTAAGAATGATTCCATTGTTCAGTATTCTTTGCTAGTTCTCTTCCCCAAGATCAAGAAGAGTAATAGGATTTTGGAGGCATCTTGAAGCTTCCTTTTGCACCATTAAAAGTTTTCCTTTCTGTTACCTGCAATCATTTCCAGTCCAGTATTTTCAGATATCCATTCCCAACACACAGTCTCTTATTCTTAGATTTACTACATTGATTCTGGCTCTTGTTTGACTCCTCATCTGTGGCTGTTCCTGTAAATGTCACTTCTGTACTGTATTCCCTTCACTCAGCTCCAGTTTTGACCCTAGCTGTCTAGTTTTTTCTTGGATTAAGCTCAGTGCTTTTGCTCTTGTTTAGCGTGTATACCAGGGGTGTCAAACTCAATTTCATTGAGGGCCGCATCAGCATTGCGGTTGCCCTCAGGGGGCCGGGAGGGTGTGGCCAGGGTGGGCGTGGCCTACTGGGTGGGTGTGGCTAGAGTGCGTATGGCCTACTGGGTGGGCGTGGCCAGCTCTACATCATTTGCATCAAGGGTGCCTATGGGGGCCTGGGCAGGAGTGGGACAGATCTGAGGGTCTCTGGCAGAAGGAGGGTCTCTGGGCCAGGGCCAAGGCAGTGGGGGCCGTTCCCTCACTGTTTCCAGGATGGCTTCGCGGGCCGCATGAAACCACTTCGCGGGCCGGATCCGGCCCCCGGGCCTTGTGTTTGACATGTCTGGTGTATACTAAGTGTTCTTCTGGACAGCCACATTGACACATTATCCATTGGTCCCTGACCATTGGAAAAAATATGTTGATATAAATGCTGCCCTTATTGCTGACCTCTAATCTGTAACAGTATTGGACCAGGCAATGGATGCTAACCTAGTTTTCAGAGCTAAGTTCCTGTCAGACCCAAAGAATCAAGAACAACACATTCAGTTAGCTCCGAGTAGTTTCTTTATTGTTGTTTGCCTATAGACAGAATCTTGCCAGACTAATGCAATTATCTGCATAACTATAGATATACTCTGTGAATTGCCTTGCTTACTTCCTACCCTTGGTTAAATAAATCCAGGTTTCTCCATTCTCTCCATGAGAAGAAACTACTCATAAGGCAGGTATTTCTATTGAAATAAATAGGGACTCTTTACAAAAACAAGTGGGACATTAGAGTAAACTAACCAGTAGATACCTGAAGAGATTGCTAAGCAGAGGTTATGGAACATCTGTAATATTTCTATAGTTATGTATAAATGCATTGCCCTACTCACATAAAAGCCCTAAAAATAGAGTTTTTTAAAAGTAGCTGAAATATATTCTTTGTATTTTCACTTATCAAAAACAGGCAAGGGATTTTTTGCATGCATTGATGTCCTTTCTAAATTATGGAGAGATTTATTGTTGAAACCTCCCTGCTAAAGTTTTTCTTTTCTTTATATTTGTACAGTGGCTCAGATTTAGATCAACTTTTTTAAATTTCAGGAAAGAAGCATGAGACAATGCAATAATACCAGGGGTCTGAAAAAAAGCTGTTAGTCCCAATTCTAGACAATGAAGCATCCAGATTGCTCTTTAGACAATGAAGCATCCAGATTGCTCTTTAGACAATGAAGCATCCAGATTGCTCTACACTTTCTTAAGTCTACAAAGAATGTGAGAATTGACAACCATGTCTGGATAGACTTCATGGAGATTCCATGCTTATGGAAAGTGGAACTTCTTGTAGAAATATAATGCCTGCCAAGATTAAAGGAAATAGCTGGTTAAATATCAAACAAAAAGCTATCTAACTTCAGGAAGCAAGCAACATACAGTCAGTGTTTTACCAAATGAAGATTTCAAGGAGGAGGCAATAAACCTGAGCTTAGTGCTTGTCTGGACAATCACTACAATATGAAAAGTATTGATTGTTGAAATGAACAAACTGCTTCCTGAACAACTTTTATTCTGTTTGTTTTTAATAAGATTTGCTTCCACTTAGACCATTGTTGACTTTCATTTTTTCTACTGTAGTTATGACCTCTCTCTGCCTATCTTTATTAAATCCTCATTTATTATCAAAGGCTTAGCAAAGTTTTAAGCTTGGGAAACATATGAAAAATTGGCAATATAACTTTCATAGTGGTGCAACAAGCAGAAATATTGTTTGCTATTGATGGTCCATTTTTTATCCTAACTTTTGTGCTACAAGCATGTTTTCATGTAGATGTATAAAGCAGATAAACTTTGGAATAATCCAGCTTTCCGTATGGAAATTAGGGGGACAAATCCAGGTATTATTCTGGCCATTTTAAATGTGATCAATGGCACCTTCCATTTCCTAGCAAGCTGTTTATGTAGAATTATCATAAGCAGAAAATCTAGATGATTTTGCATGCAAACTCATGTTTGTTGCCTAGATATGATAAAAAATAGTCTGAAAATTGGATTTAAAGCTATTGTATTGCAGTATCAGATCACCAGTTTGGTTGTCTCATATTTCCATACTATGTTATTATTCATTCTCTTTTTGTCTTGCCTAGGCTCTAAAAATGACTTGTTGCACAATATAATTTTGGTAAATTAGCATTGTTGAATAATAAACTATAAAAGGATGAGTTCAGTCTGCTCTGTGGTTGGCCAACTGCTTTGAATTTCAACCGTAAGTCCATTCTATTTCAAGTGGGTATTTGTGATTGAAAACAAAGAATCAAGCACACTTATTCCAACATTTTATCCTTTACTTATAGAGTACCTTTCTCACTGAATTTCCCATACATCCAAACTTTTTTTAGTTCAAAGTAACATATATTGGAGCATCTTTTGAGACAAAGGATTTACTGAAACTTTTATTATACTTGCCTTCAGGAATATATAACGAGATATACATTTGGGGGGAAGAAGGGCCTGGGTCATTTTATCCTCATATTGGGGTGATGTCAGTCTTTGGGAGAATCTAGACATGAAATGAAAACTTTTCATACCTTAATTGTAAGCTTACAGTAACAAAATCTTTCTAGTCTGAAAATACTTCCCTCCATCTTCCTTTACATTCCAAAGAACCAATGAGAGTCAGGTCTGAGATGCTTTCCCAAATTACATTTCTATCCTGGTGTCAGATTTCTCTTATCAGACCTACCTCCCAAGGTTATTCTCACATCCCACTACAGGTTGAAAAACAGCAACTGGAGAAATGTCATTCTAGTGAACTTCTTAAAAGAGGATTTTAACCTGGCTTTTCTCTGCCTTAGTTTCTATCCAACATTTAAACCAATCCAATAGGCTAGCACTTTAGACCATTGTCTTCAATTCCATTCTCAGTGCAAGAATTCATATTAAAGCATCCTAGACACATGGCTGTCTAGGCCCCATTTGATTAGTACATTAGTCAGGTGCTTTGAGGATGTCAAAAAATCAAGATGGTGGCCACAACTGGATGAAGTTCTGCCAATTTATTATGTGTATGTGATGCATGTTTAAAAAAAGGGGTGCACTTTGATTATGTGACTGCAGGTGCCCATGTTGACTTTTATGAGATCCTATGGATGCCCCTAATATTAGCCCAAGAACTGTGAATCAGTTCAGCCTATATCAGAATTTCCATAATAGTAGAGTCCTCCAATATCTCCAAATACATGCAATATCAAATCTTTTAAAAAAGTACAAAAATACCTACAGGTATCCACAGAGTGTTTCAACTTAGGGAAAGTGCAACACAATCCAAAGAACCACATTCATGTTAACTATTAAATATGATGGATTGGTGAATTTAAAAAATAAGTCATATCTGTAAACATTTACTGAAGATTTATGTGATATAAAGATTAAAATATTGGATTAGGATGAGAGAGACCCAGGTCAAGTTAACTCTTAATCAGACACACCCACTGGATGACTTTGGGCCAGTCACTCCCTCTCAAGACCAGTTATTGAACATGATGGTTGCTATGGAGATAAAATGAAAAGAGGAACTTATGGAAACCATCTTGTGCACCTGGAGGAAAAGCATTATATATCAAGCAAGCAAAGAAAGACAGCAAAGCTTCTTTGCTTGACTCCTTTTATAAGAAATAAGCATTCTAATCCTTTTCTGCATCAGACTGAAGTGCTATTGTTGCCATGAAACACATGCAATTTTCCATTTACTGAGTTTTTCACAAAGCAGACCTTTTGTTTACATCCTAACTCCAAAGTTCCATTTATATGTAAACTGTATATGTCAATAGATGTTCTGAGTAGAAAATTATTTTGGGATTTTCTGAGAAATGGGGAAATGGGAAATTGGTCTTTTGATCCATGTTTTTTCTTTCCAGGAAGAGCAGATGAAGAACATTTGCCTGAAAATTTGATGAAACAAAATCCTTGAATTTCCCTCCATGTTTGAACACTCACCGTTCGCCCAATGAAATAATATGCCAATACAACTTAGGTATCTCATCACATCAAGCCAGATTGGAGATAAATTCCTTAGGAAATGGCCACTAGAGTCTGCACTGGACCCAGCATTTGGAGGGCCTTGAGCATCTTTCCAAACTTCATTACAAATAGCCATCGTGCACTAGTGGTTTATGAAATATTTGATTTTGTTTCATAATTACATTTTTATTCTCCCATCTGTTCCATGGAACCCTAAACGAAATAACTTGCTGGGAAATATTGTAATTTGTTTTAAATCCCCAAAATATACAACAGGTAAAAATTAGAATCTGATTCTTGCCAGCTTTTTTTTTTAATCACCATTCCAATATATAACTTCATTTCTCCATATGGCCTTAGAAATATTTGGACTACCAGCCCTCTGGACCGAGTGAAGTATTTATGCAAGCTTTAATTTAGGTACATTTCAGTGTTGTTTCCCCTCAGGACTTGAATCCAAAACTTTCAGCTTTCTAAGTGGAAGAGAAGGGGTTGCAAGTATTGAATTGCTTCCATGCTCTACTGTAGGATCATTTGGGGGGGGGGAGTACCTTTAAGTCAGTTTTTGACTCCTGGCAACATCTAGACTAGAGGTCCCCAAACATTTGGCCACCAGGGACCGGTTCCGTGGAGAGAGGTTTTTCCATGGACCAGAGGGTGCGTGGTTTTGTGTGCTGCCTGCATCCCGTGGATGAGGCTTTGCTTGTTTGTGCGGATCGATTGCTGGCATGCCGTGGCCCGGTACTGGTCCATTGACCAGTGGTTGGGGACCCCTGGTCTAGACAAGCCCCTGCAGTTTTTCTGGCAAGATTTGAGAAGTGATTTGCCCTTGCTTGCTTCCTGGGGCTGAGAGACCAAGATCTGCATCAAGATCTCCTAGTTGGCTTTGTGCCAAAGGTGGACTAGAACTTAGGACCTCTCAGTTCCTAGCCTGATGCTTTAACCATTACACCATACTACGATCTTGCCCTGCCTTTATCACCAGGAAGTTTAGGACCGGTCCTCAGATCCACAAACAGCAAAATAATGTGACAAAATATGTTGACAAGTACGGTCAGAACTAATGGGAGATAAAATTTGGAGATATTTTTCCATATCTTTTTTTAAAAAGCTATAAAACTAAAATTTCTACTATAAAATTTCTTTTCTTTGCCATTTTAGTTTTCTCCTTGCAAAGAGAGCTTTTGGGTAGCATAGGAATTAATAACAAGTTTCTTTTGGGACAAAATATTAACACTAGCTCTAGGTGGAGTTTATAACTTATATATATATGTTTAAAAATAGTCAAATCTCATGACCTGGATTTATCACCGTAGAGTTGGATATTTTCACATGAAATCACTCATGGTAGTGGCATTAGCCTGAGAAACTGTGCAAGAGTATGATGGTTCATGCAAGATCCAGGGGAAGACTGCTGAAATTTCACAAGATTTGTTCTTGTTCTCATGAGATTTTAATATTTTCAATTATTCTCCTTTGGACCACTGAACTATTAAAAAAGCAACTAATGCTTTACAAAATGTTAACAATCCTGAGCTCAGTTATCAATCTAAATGTTTTGATGTCTAGCCCACCACGAGCCACTCTCAGTCCTACTGAGTGGCACTCAATCAATCTTTCCTGCTTGGTATCCCCAGGAGAAGAGATGCCAGTCAACCCTTGATCAGAGCACTATAAGAAACATCAGTGATTTGCAAGGCATTTTACTTAACTATTTATCTGAAAGGAGGAAAAACTCTGATCCAGTCAATGACAGGAGATAATACAACAGCTTCTCACACTGTATTATTTGTGCCTCTTTTTTTCTATTCCATTCACAAATATTTGTTGCAGCCCAAGTTCCCCACCAATCACATTTGTTGGATACACACAGAGATACTCTCAAGAGCCAATCTCAGAGCTAAAAGTATGATATATTTGTCATATCACCAGTTACTAGATTCAGTCTTTGAAACCGGTGTCATTGTCTCTGCATAGCCATGATCCTTATCTTAGGATTCTGTAATGCAGGGGTCTTCAAATGTGGCCCTTTTATGACTGGTGGACTTCAACTCTCAGAATTCCTCAGCCAGCATGCCTGGCTGAGGAATCCTGGGAGTTGAAGTCCACCAGTCATAAAAGGGTCAAGCTTGAAAACCCCTGCTGTAATGCAAATTGATTATCCCCAGTACTGATACATCAAGGGTCGACTGGGGAGAGAATGTTGTTGTGTAGATTGTACACCTGCTTACTTTATATCAACCCCAAGATTCATTTCAAGATATTCCGAATTTGACCAGCTTCTTGACCATTACACCAAACTACCACCCTGATAATAATAATTGTATACTATTATAATAGTAATAGTATGTTCCCTTTATTTGCATCACTTTGAGAGCTGTTTCATTACAAATTATTTGGTATGTTCATAGCACAAAATATGTTTCAAGTATATCTGCCCATTTACAAATATGTAGTATTATAAACTTTCCTGGACCAAGAGGCTTTAGTAATGGTAATTCATATTTTTATGAACTGTTGTTAGGATGTTTGTGATTTGCAGCACTTGTAGATGTTTCAGGAAACTAATGCAACTGCCTGTTTGCTGACCAATTGATGTTACTAACACACCTTAAAGCTCTTACTACCACAGCGTAAATCTGCTCTTACATAAATTTCAAGGTTGGGGTTGTGTAGGAGAAGAGCAGGTATAGCCTGGGAGTAGAGATAAGTGAGTCATAAGTCTAGAGTCATTATGTTCTCACAAATGGTCTAAGTTCAATTCTTTCTGAATTCCATTGACGCTTATCTGGCACCAATTTAGCATTATAGATTAGTTGACTAGATTCTTGTATATAGGTTTGAGAAATAAATCTTCTGAAGTGTAACTTACATGTGACCCTGATCCTTCATGCCTGACAGGTTAATTCCTATAGAAGTCTTGTTTCAGATTTCAGTGTCTTCAAGGCCACTTGCTCCATTTAGAATTTGCTTACTCAATGCATATAGGCTGAGGTGGAAGTTGTGGCTTCCTCCTCCATGTGCTAGTAAGGTCTTCAGGAAGACTTTCTTGATTATTGACTTCATCAGTTTAAAATAGACCCTTGTTATTATTTTCCAAAAATAGTAAAAAACAGTTCTTATTCATAATGCAATGCTTCTCAAACTTCATTATTCAAAACTGCTTATCTTGCCTCCAGAAGCTCTGGGTGATCCCCAACTTTTATGAAGAGATAGGACAACCATTTGTCCAGAATTGTGAAGGATCTCCTGCTTAATCAGACGTCCTTTCCAACTCTGTTGTTCTATAACAGTGGTGATGAACCTATGGCATGTGTGCCAGAGGCGGAACTCAGAGCCCTCTTTGTGGGCACACGTGCCATGGCCCGGAGATGGCAGCCATCCCTCTTCAATTAGCTGTACAAGGTCCCATGTGGCCAGATGCATCCTGGCACAGCTGGTTTCCCTCCCCCATCTCATCCCTCCTGGCCTCGCATGCTATCCTTTTCCCAGCCATGACCCACTGCATCACCTCCTCAGCTGTCGGCCATTTGTCCAGCTCAGAGGTGGCTTGTCTGAACTGCTGGCGGTGGGCTATGGAGCCCCAGAGTGCGCTGGTTGAGGAGCCGGCAGGCTGTGGCTGCTGACGGACACCATCGGCCCCATATGCTTGGCCTCTGTGTGCCTTGCTTCACCCCACAGGACGAGCCTCTTGCCCACTGCCCCTCCTGCCAGAGACCTCCTGGATCTCCCCCAATCCTGCCCGGCCCCCACAGGCATCCCTCCCCATGAGCAACATCGAGGAGACCATGCCCACCTTGGCCACACCCACTCAGTCTGCCATAACCACTACAGCCACGCCCACCCAGTGGGCCACACCCAGACGGCACCCAGCAATAAATAAGTGGGTTTGGAGTTGCAGTTTGGGCACTCGGTCTCTAAAAGGTTTGCCATCACTGTTCTATATTATAAAAATATCATTGAATAATCTTCATGTGATTTCAACAAAGTACCACTGGTAATTTCATTGATTTTTCAACTTAGTAGAAACTTTGGGAGATTTTCAAATATATTTTAGTACATGTGGCAATCTTTAAGCCAATTTAAATGTCCCTGTTATGAGTAGTGGGTAGTGGATTCATGTGTTGTTACCCAAAGAAAAACCACTTTTACCCAATTTGGGGTAATTTAGCTAGGTTTGGGAAGCACTGCCATAGACCAGCAGTGTCAAACTGCCAGCCCACAGGCTGGATGCATCATAGCAAAACCATGCCCACCCCATTGCCGGCAATGTCAAAAAAAGTCACAATATGTCGCGACACGTTACGTGACATTGCACGTTTGACACCCCTGTCATAGACTCTTCAGAAAGAAGGATGAGAGAATGGGGGCAATTTATTAATTAGGGCAATTCATGAAGTGAACAATAATTCAAAGATATAATTTTATAATAGGCTTCCTTATATTGATATTTATTGATACCTTTTGTAAGCTATCTAGAGGTGTTTTTAATAAGGTGGCATACCTAAATAAATAAATAAATAAATAAATAAATAAATAAATAAATAAATAAATAAATAAATAAATAAATAGCAGTTGGCTTCCCCCCAGTGTATTAATTTATAATATACTCCTACTACTTGTAATTTAACATGTTGTGGGAAACCAGCCATTCCAGTTGGTAAAATGTAGTTTATGATTTAGCACCAGGTCTGAGCTCAGCCAGTTGAGTCTTATTTGACAAACCATAGTTAAACATTGGTTGTGTATAATGTATGAACCCACTTCTTTGGTTACAACAGATTTTCAGGCACACTAGTATAGAATGAAAAAAGACAATATGTTTGTTTTGAAGATGATTATACCCCAAAGCAAAGTCTAATTGGATAATGGAAGAGATTTTCTATGATTTTTAATGCCAATGATAGAATTTGTTTTCTTAGTTGCTCAGAAGTGTCATGAGCTGCTGACAGCTAAAAAGATGTTTCATACCACAACCATTCTCCCCTCTGTATCTGAAGTTCCCATATGTATCCTGAGCGTGATCCATTAGTTTATAGCTATGTTTATAGCACTCTTTGGGTGCATGATTCAGTGATATAAATCAAATGCAAATATTACTGCAGATTATTATCCCTAAAATAATATGTTTGTACAATGAAATATGAGAGGATTTATATTACCACTATTGGTGAAAAAATCCTTTCTCAGATATGTCTTTGATAGCTACCTAAATTACTACTTGTTACAATCCAACATCAAGAGATATAGCATCTCTATTATAATAAAACATTAAAAAAATCTGTTGCAACAAAAAAAACAGCAACCCTCATTGTCTCGGAACATATTTTATTCAATACACTCAGTTTATCACCATCACATTCATATATTTAGGACTTCAAACCTTCTAACAATTGAACTAGGAATGATTAGGTCATATAAATGGATGATGTTGCTAAATGCTGAATTAATCTAGAAAAAGGCAGTGGCAAAGCACTTTCACAGTTACCCGGATTTGAGCAGGTTAATAATCAAACCAATCATAACCATTCGTACAAGAATTTGGTAAAGTTTCATGTTATAAATGTAAAACTGATATCATGGATTGGCTAGGATTGAAACACTCCAAGCATGAAACCCTTCAGAGATTGTTGAACTACGTTGATGAGTATGGTCAGTCTTCAGTCTACAGATTCCAATAAAGGAGAACAACTGTAGCTCAGGATTGAAATGAGGGGTCCAGCACCAGCTCTCTGGTCTTTGTTGTTTTCTTGTTTCATTATCCAAACGAGGTAATATGATCAGTGCTAGTAAGGAGTGGGATTTACCCTTGGTTTGTGCTTGATTGTTGGTCTGGTGTTGATCTTGGAGTAAATATATGCTCATCTGGGTGCTGATTGCTGATGGGGAGGTGTTTTGGTCTTTTTGTTCCCTTTTGACTGGTTGATTGTCTCTTTTCCATAGTATATAGACATTGATTATGTCTATGTGTCTATTGATGGCTAATTGGTCAGAGTCTAGGCTTCTAGAAATTCCCTAGCATTTTTGGACTTGGCTTGGTCTGGGATGGTCATAATTTCCTAATTGAAACCATGGCTGAGTCTGACCATATGTTGTGAAATTAAAGAGTTTTCATTATGTCTTCTGATTGCTAGTTGGCATTCATGGATGTGTCCTGCCAGTCTTCCAGCTGTTTGTCCTATGTACTAGGAGTGCTGATAGTCTCGTTGCAGAGATTAGTGGCATTATTCTTGTCCCAATAATAATAAATATACAATGAGTTCAGCTAAGCTGAATGCCAAAATCTGCTACATCAAATGTTAAGTTAGTCACCACAGGGAGAGGAACTTTTCAAGGTAAGCATCTGAATTGTACACAGATTACCTGTGGAAGGGGGGGGGAATCCATGCAGGTTGTCATTTAGTAGTCTCACAAGGTGGTTGTAAATTAAACTATGTTAAACCCTCTATTCCCTTGACTACTCTATGCCAAATAATATTCAAGTTTCAAAGATCTATGCCTTTGTGCAGAAATTAACATTAAGTTTAAAAACAATGTTTAAAATTAAAAATAAACAGAGGTTAAAATGCTAGTTACCTTTACAAAACACAGGCATGTGTATCTTCAAGAGATCAAGGAGATTACAACAAAGCTCAGGGAACCAACAAAGGAAAATGAGCCTTCTATAGTGCAAGTGACTATAGAGCAGGGGAGTCCAATGTTGGCAACTTTAAGACCTGTGGACATGAACTCCCAGAATTCCCCAGCTGGTCATGGAATATTGGGAGTTGAAGTGCACAAGTTTTAGAATTGCTAAGATTGGACCTCCCTGCCCTAGAGGATAATAATATCAAAAATGCTAGTTTATTAAGTTTGTTGGAACATACCAGTTTTGCAGTTCTGTTCCCCACTCAGTCAGGCACATCCATGGGGAATGGGGGAGTGGGAACACAAAAAGCTAAGAAGGCAGATGAGACCACATAATTAGGGACCCACCTCTATGTAATGTAGTGTTAATCACATATTAATACCATGACATGAGGCTTCAGCATGCAATCGTGCTCACCAACTGAGGTCTCCTCCATGCCTTAGAGCAGACATGTCAAAGACAAAGCCCCATGGGCTGGGTCTGCCCCGATATGTGGTTCTGCCCAGCCTGGGGACCTGCTCTGGAAACAGCAAAGGATCGGCCCGCCGCACCTCAGCCCAGCCCAGGACGACCAGGCACTGATCTATAATCTGGTTGCATCCATCAAAGCCAGAGCATACTCAGCCTTAGATCCATGGGGCAGCAGAAGCAGAGTCCAGCATCCCTAGGTCTGGCTGTCTTGCCCCACAAGCTGACTTCACCCAGGACGCCGGCACTGGTCGTCTCTTTTGCACACACCCAGGGGACGGGGCAGAGGTGGCGAGGCAGCTCCTTGCTTATTCCAGGGCTGCCCTGTGGAACCTTCATTCCTTCATTTCTTTTGTAGTGGAGACGGGAGTTGTGGGGAGATTGGCGCTGGCTGGGAGGCTTTGCTGGAGCTCTGCAGATTCAGCAGAGAGGTCAGCAGCTCCGGCAGCCTCCATGGTGGCTAGCGGCAGGGCAGGGCTCTTGGGGAGGGATTTTTAAAGGTGAAGAGGAGATTGACTGGGGGAAGAAGATTTTATTTTCTCTTTTCCGGAGAGGCAAGCCAGAAGGAGGGAGACCGAGGTAGGAAGTTGGCGAAAAGGCTTTTTTTTTTCTTTCTCTGGAGAGAAAGTATCCCTTCCTTGTGTGTTGCAAACAGCCATTTCCAGTGGAGAAAACAGGAGAAAGCAGAGTAGGGAAAAATATATTCCTTTGCTATATTTACAGTCTGAATTAGACCATGGCAGGGTCCCTGCAGGAGAGCTCTTTTAAGGATTATGTATTAATAAAAAAGCAACTAACTTCCCTCTGTTCCTAAATGCTAAATCTGTTGCACATAAAAAACAGAGAAGCTCTGATCAATTATCACAGCCACCATTTTGACAGTTCTGTGGACACACACCCTACACACACACACTAAATGTAAACCGCCCTGAGTCCTCAGGGAAAGGGCGGTATATAAATGTAATAAAATAAAAATAAATAAATAAATAAAATGCAAGCATAGGATAAACTAAGCCTGGTTTTTTCTTGGTCTTTTAACTGGCAACAAACTACTAGCAAAAGTGGCATTTGATCACAAGGCAAGGAGGCCTCGAGAAATGTTTTCCCTTTTGCATTTGAGCATCCAAGAAGGGACAGGAAAGGAGAAAGGGAAAGAGGAAAGACAAACAAAAAGAAGGAAAGAGGGGAAGGAAGAAGAAGGGAAGGAGAATGAATAGGGAAGGAAAAAGAAGAAAGGGGGAAAGGAAGGAAAGAAGGAAGATAGATAGATAGATAGATAGATAGATAGATAGATAGATAGATAGATAGATAGATGATAGATAGATAGATAGATAGATAGATAGATAGATAGATAGATAGATAGATTATAATGAGAGAAAGGAAGGGTCTGAGGAATGTCCTACCTTAGCACTTGGCCCTGATCAGCCCTGCTGCCCTTTTGCCATCCCCTTATCCCCTCCTCCTGACCTCTCCTGGTGGTCTCCCATCCTCTTGCTGAGGATGCTTTGGTTACAAAGCTGGGTCTCCTCACATGGAGAGGAAGATGGCTTCCCTCTGACCCAGACATTTTGCCCTCCCACAACACCATGAGCAACTTGGCCAAGGAAAGGGAGCACTGCAGCAGCAGCCTTGAGGAGGAGGTAACTGCAGGTGGGCACCCCTTTGGGGAAGTGGGGCTAGGCTAGGCTGGGCTGCGGGGTCCCTGAACTCAATGGTTGGGCACTTGACCTCTTCTGCCCAGTGCTCTGGGCAGCCTGCACCATTTTTCATGGGCCCCCCTGCACGGCCTGAGAGGGATGGTGAGGCTCCTCCAGTGGGCCATGCCCCAGCGCTCACCCCGGTCTCACCCTCCTCCGGAGACCCTCGGTTCCACCCCTGGCTTGCACAGGTGCCCATGACGCAAGTGATGTTAAGCTGGCCACACCCACCCATTTAGGCCATGCCCATCCCAGCCACACCCAACCAGTCCCCCCCGAGGGCAACCACAGTGCTAATGCAGCCCTCAATGAAATTGAGTTTGACACCCCTGCCTTAGAGAGTCTTGCTCCTAATCCTTTCTCTGCTTCCCTGTTCATATTCTGTTTTTATACCTTCATCCATTCAGGTTTCTCTGTAGCTACTGTATTATGGTTTGGGCAGATGTAAGACTATATAAGTTCCCCAACCTTTCCTTCTTAGCAACCTGGCCCAGCAGAGGGGAAGCGTGTTAGTGGCAGGTGTGTGCACGTACGCACAGCTGCATTTGTGTGAGCAACAGGCACCCTCCGCTCACACAAATGGAGCTTTGCGTGCAAGCGGAGAGTGCTTGCTCTCAAGTACGAAGCTCTCTACTCATGAGAGTGGGGGGCACTTGCAGTTGCATGCAGAGCTCCACTTGCACAAGAGGAGGGTGCTTATGCATGAAGCTCCATTCATACAAATGGAGCTTCGCGCCTGAGCACAAGCGCCCTCCACTCATGTGCATGCGCTTGCCAATCTCTCCCACAGTCTGGTTTCAAGCAGGCCGCAGCCCAATAGTGGGCCATGGCCAGGAGTTGGGGACCCCTGATATAAACCACCATTCTTGCAAATACAGTGTTCTTATACTCTGCAACTGCTTGGCAACTGCTTGGTTCTATGCTAATATCATTGAACAAATCATCTTTCTGATTAATGGGAGCTATTTCCTGTAATTTAGATATTAGATTTCTAGAAAAGCATTATCAACTAGTACACGTGTAAGAATTTTATGTATGTAGGTATAATAAAGATTTATAACTTGTCCTTCAATCAAAATTCCAACTGTGCTTTGTCTCTGGCACAATGAGTCCTTGATCATCAGCTATCAAGTCATTGTTCGTGCATTTAGTTGTCTGACATTTCTCTCTCTCAGGCAGCACAAACTACAAAACAAGAAAGGAAAAAATAAAAGGTATTCTGGCTAGAATTAGAAGATTAAAAACATTCTTTACCAAATGGACACATTTGTATTCTCAGAAGAAGATATAACCAAGATTGTAACAGGAGGAGGAGGAGGAGGAGGAGGAGGAGGAGGAGGAGGAGGAGGAGGAGGAGGAGGAGGAGGAGGAGGAGGAGGATTAAAACTGGAAAATCATTTTATATATCCCAAAGAAAGATGATCTTGAATCTAATCTAAACATCTCCACTCCCCAGAATGTGTAAGAACTAGGTCTTAAAGTTGGTTTATCAGTTTTGATGTGGTTACAAATGGGCCACAGCTCTCTTGCTGAGTGTATGGTACCAGGTTCGGTTCCAATTAAGATGAGCTATGTCTGAAGCATTGTAGTGAACAGTCCCATTTATAATGACATAAATACCTTGACTGATAGCAGAAACTTTCTTCTAAGCTTCTTAGCAATGAGGGATCTCATACTGCCTATTGGCAGAGAAAGATTTGTTTTGAAATTCAGAAACTGATGAGACGTTAGAACACAAACACAGAGACTGTGACAGAATGAATGCCTACAGCAGAACTTCTTCCCACTAGTTGAGGAATGCTGACTTATAAGCACCGCAGTGTTGCAATGGTTAGAATGCAGCATTGCGGGCTAACTCACTGTTCACTGCCAGGAGTTTGATCCTGACCGGCTCAAGGTTGATTCAGCCTTCCATCCTTCTGAGGTCGGTAAAATGAGGATCCAGATTTTGTTGGGGGCAATATGCTGACTCTTTAAACCGCTTACAGAGTGCTGTAAAGCACTGTGAAGTGGTATATAAGTCTAAGTGCTATTGCTGTTGTTGCTATTCTGCTCTATCCTAGGACCCTCCCTTAGGGTAAACTGCACTGTAAATTCACATCCACCCAAGTTTAAATGCTCTCAGTTTGCAGAGTTTATTTAGGTTGCAAAATTAAGATTTTGTCAAAGCAAAATCTGATTTTCTGGGCTCCACCACTTTTATTGCTTAGCTTCCCTAAGGCTTATCTTTGTTGGAGAAAAGCAACAATATTTTAGCACGTTACCGATCCATATAGATACAGTCTAAAAAGACAGATGCCTTCCTCTGAATTCTTACTCAGGAGGAAGCTATTAACAAAGCTATTTAATTTGGCTTCTGCCTCCTTCCCCTCAAAGTTTTATAGCTTGTATTATGATTTTTTTTAAAAAACAAAGTAAGTCAATAAGTACTTTTGACTTTTCTATAGAATGCATTTATTTTATTTATTATTGAATTATACTCCACATTCTTATTTATTCCAGCATTTGAAGTGGCTTCCAATAATATATTAGTTGCAGAATTATGTTAGCATAAAAGAGATGGATACAAGGGAACACCAGCATCTTATCCTTTTTTTAAAACAAATTATGAAATTCGGAATTGGTAACAGGCATAAATAGAAAAGGGTGATAATACACTTGGCTGCAGGACTATAGAGCCACCTACTGGTCATAGAAAGTTTTCCTTCAGAAATGCTGAAATTTTCTTATAGCATCATCATCTCTTACTTTCTCTTGGCAATTATATCACACGTTGCAACCAGATGAGCTTAGTGGAACCACTATGTACACATCCTTGCTATAATTTATTTAATAATCATTCTATAATATTCCAGAATACTATGAATCCTTATTAATGTACTTAATGGGACATAATTTCAACAGTATCTTCGGCAAACCTCAGTAACATCAAAATGACGTATGTAATTCACAATCAGTTGTGGGATAATATCGCATTATGTCACTTGCCCTGTACCCCACCTGCAAATATCTTAATTTAAGATATGAGTGTACAGAACTGTAATCCTGAAGTATTAGTTCCCCCCACCCCCAAAGCAGATTTATCTACTTATTCTTACATTAGAAGTAGCTTCCTACCATCTCTCAGAGATGGAACTCCAAAAGGATGAAGGGAAGAGTTTCCTTCCCTAGTAACCAACAAGGGCACCTTTTAGGACTCTGCAAAAAGTACAGAATCACACAAGTCTTAGTGTGCTTCCCCCCTCTTTTTATCTCCATGTGAAATACGAAGGGCCCCATCTGAGATGTTTTCTCAAGTTACTCTCTAGACGGGGCACAAGCTCCTCTTCTCTGGCCATTGCCTCAGTAGCAGCTCTTTCTCCTGTCTTTCTCCATCTACACCAGGACACACAGCTAGAACTGCACAAAGCGATAATAAATGCATGGGCAAGGAGAGAAAGGGGATTTGTTGGGGTAATGATCGAGCAGTTTGGGCAGAAAAAATTCATATTTCCAAACTTTGGGTACAAATTGACCATGCTGGCACATTATTCAATAGCATACGTTTTACATAAAGAAAATTATTGAGTGAAAATTATCAGTCTCATAATAACAAATTTGCTTAAAATGAGAGAAATCTATAGTTACCACAAGGAGAGTTATGCCCAAACTTTCTCCTTTCCCCCTGCCTAGCTCACTCCAGATAATGGTAACATTATGAATTTCCTGCCTCCATCAGTGACAGCCAATATTAAGAAAAGAGTCAGAAAAATAGATGTCATTGATATTACGCACTTGAGAAATGATATAGACTAAGCTGATTAGTTTTCCAAGTCTGCCTTACTTTTTAACATTCAAAGTGGTGGTTAGCTTTCTATATACTTAAATAAACAAAAAATCACAGTTTGGGGACACCGAATAGGAAATACTGCTTGTATTATGGAGAGGAAAAACAATACTTGTTTTGATAGGGGATCCATACTTCCCTTAATGAATTAACTGCCAGAAGGTCCTTGGGGGTAGGAATGGGTATTTATTGACTGATTTGATCTGATTTATATTCTGTCTTTCTTCCAGGAGTCAAATTGGCATACATATTTCCTCTACTTTAACTCTCATAATAATTGTCTAGTAACATAGTTTGGGCTAAGAGAGAGATTGGACTATTAGCCAATCAGCTTTCATGGAGGATCTTAAGTGTATCTTCCTAGACTTACTCCAACATTGAAGTCAATGTTGGAGTTGGAATTATAGGTGTAGATTAACCTACGTCATGCTTTACATTCATTTTCCAAAGCAGCAAAGAAGAGAGTTACCCAAGTCTGTTGAGTTTCAAAATGCCTGTGCATTATGGCTAAATAACAGACCCTTTATGAAGTGTGTATAGGGTACTGGACTATTGCTGATGCAGTTGTAAGCTATTAATTACCCTCCCGTTCTCCTACTTGAAGCCCTGGTAATATTTATTATAGTATACATGTTGAACAAATCAAAATCGCACAGAGAACTGTGAGTGTATGTTTTGTAACTTGTCTCTCATACTGCAGCAACAGTGAGAAAAGGTGGAAAACAATATGATTAAAATGACTATCAAACTCTTGCTAGCTAGGCTGTATTTGAAGTGGTGAAAATTACAATATAAATGCTCCAGTGTGCAATTGGCTTACTGAATATATTAATGCAAGTCTAAGGAGAATCGATAGTTCCTCATGCTGTATTTGTTTCCTTGTTGATACATGGTTTTTGTAATAACAGCTCAGGGTGATTACAGTAAAATAAGATAATATTTTAACTTTTGGAGGAGTTATAGATTGAGTCCATATATATTTGGCCAAGTTTCCAAAGAGATAAATCAGAGCAGCTGTCAAGACACCAATATAGAGCTAATTTGTTTCCTTGAAAATGCAATGATGTGATTTCAGATGGCATCTCAGTGATGAATAAGCCACATTCTGTAATCAGTCACCCAACTTAAACTATTATTTAGGAACTATTGGAAAGTGAGCCAGCAAACATATGTTTCCTTTAAACAGTACTCATAATGGCTATGGAAATACATTATTATTATCTCAATCAACATTAGAATACCGTACGTCTACATTTCTGCAGGTGCTGGCTCAGCTGTAAATTCACAAATGCTATAAATTGAGAGTAGTCTAGGTGTTTCCTAGGCATGTATGGACTGCTGTGCATGTACTCAAAAACATACACAGTCACCATAATTTCTCCCATAGAGTAAAAGTAACTTATTTTTAGGGGAACATTAATTGTTCATTGGGCCATTAGTTCTTTGCCCATAAGTCTCTAACATGAACTGCCTTTAGAGGAATATAATCTGCTGACATCTTAGTTTTGATATTTCCAAATATATTGGACTTTTTTCATAATCCATTCTAATTCATCTGGAAGATCCAAGAAAGAGGAAGTTTATTTATTTATTTATTTATTTATTTATTTATTTATTTATTTATTTATTATTTAAACTTATATACCGCCCTTCTCCCGTAGGACCCAGGGCGGTTCACAAGGCGATTAAACAATATAACAATACAAAAGTTAATAACAAATTAAAATAAATTAAATTATCCTTAATTAAAATCTAAAACCCTTAACTCTAATTAAAAAACCCAATTACAATAGGTTAAAAATTAAAAGTTCTCAGTCCTGGCCGGAAAGCTCAAAGAGCCAGGTCTTCAGGTCCTGGCGGAACGAACGAAAATCTGGGGCAGTCCTGAGCTCTACGGGTAACTGGTTCCAAAGGGCAGGCGCACCCACAGAGAAGGCCCTACCCTGGGTGTCGCCCTCCGGCAATCCTTTGCTGGTGGCACCCTGAGAAGGCCCTCCCTGTGGGAGCGCACAGGACGAAGGGAACTTGATGCCGGCAGCAGGTGTTCCCTCAGATATCCCGGACCCAAGCCATTTAGGGCTTTATAGGTCATCACCAGCACCTTGAATCTCACCTGGAGGGCAACCAGAAGCCAATGCAGCTTGCAGAGCAGAGGTGTTACATGGGAGTATCGGGGAGCCCCTATCACAACTCGTGCGGCCGCATTCTGCACCAGTTGAAGCCTCCGAGTGGTCCTCAAGGGCAGCCCCATGTAGACAGTGTTACAGTAGTCTAACCGGGAGGTCACGAGCGCATGAGTGACTGTGTGCAAGGCATCTCGGTCCAGATAGGGCCACAACTGGTGCACCAGACAAACCTGGGCAAAAGCCCCCCCTGGTCACGGCCCCTATATGATCTTCAAAACTGAGCCGCGAATCCAGGAGGACACCCAAGTTGCGAGCCCTATCGACGGGGGTAACACCTCACCCCCCATCATTAAAGGTGGAATAGAATGATTCACTTGAGATGCCTGTACGCACAGCCACTCAGTCTTGGCAGGATTGAGTCGGAGCCTGTTTCTCCCCATCCAAACCCGAACCGCCTCCAGACATCACGTTGAGGGCATCACTGAGTTGGTTTGGGGTGGAAAGAAAAAGTTGGGTATCATTGGCGTACTGATGATACCCCACCCCAAAACCATGAAAGATCTCACCCAGCGGCTTCATATAGATATTGAACAGGAGGGGAGAGAGGACTGACCCCTGAGGAACTCCACAAACGAGAGACCTCGGGGCGGACCTCTGCCCTCCCGTCAACACCGACTGCGAATGGCCCAAGAGGTAAGAGGAGAACCACTGTAGAACAGTGCCCCCCACTCCCAACCCCCTGAGACGTCGCAGTAGGATACCATGGTCGATGGTATCAAAAGCCGCTGAGAGATCTAATAGGACTAGGACAGAGGAACAACCCCTGTCCTGAGCCCGCCAGAGATCATTCATCAGTGCGACCAATGCTGTCTCCATGCTGTACCCGGGCCTGAAACCTGATTGGTACAGGTCAAGATAATCGGTTTCCTCCAGGAACAGAGGAAGCTGATGCGCCACCACACTCTCAACAACCTTTGCTAAAAAGTGAAGGTTGGAGACTGGACAATAGTTATTCAAAATAGCTGGATCCAGGGCAGGCTTCTTGAGAAGGGTCTCACCACCGCTTCCTTCAAGGCGGCGGGAAAGACACCCTCACTCAAAGAAGCAGATATCACTGCCTGGAACCAGCCTCATGTCTCCTTCCGAACTGAAAAAAACAGCCAGGAAGGGCACAGGTCCAATAAACAGGTGGTAAAGCTCAGCCTCCCCATAATCCTGTCCACCTCCTCAGGAGTCACAGGATCAAACTCAGTCCAGATAATACTCTCAAGACTGCTCGATTCCTCCCCATCAGACTCTGCCCAGTCAGAATCCAAACCAGTCCGAATCTGAGTGATTTTGTCCGCCAGATGCTGGCTAAACTCCTCGGCCTGCCCCTGCAAGGGCTCCTCCCTCACCTCCTGGGAGAGGAGGGAATGAGTTACCCTAAACAGGGCGGCCGGGCGATTATCTGCGGACGCGATGAGGGCGGCAAAGTAATTAGACTTCGCCATCCTCATCGCCGCAAGATAAGACCTAGTGAAAGATCTTATTCGCAATTGGTCAGATTCAGACCAGCTGGATCTCCAACAGCTCTCCAGACTCCGTCTCCGACTCTTCATCTCCCGTAGCTCCACAGAAAACCATGGAGCCCATCGGGATCTGCGCCGGATCAGGGGTTGCAAGGGTACAACCCGGTCACGTGCCCCGGTGGCAGCTCTCTCCCAAACCTCCACCAAGGCATCAGCCGGGCTGTGAGTGAGAGAGATAGGTATAGACCCAATCGCCGTCTAGAACCGTTCAGGATCCATTAGGTGCCTGGGGCGGAACCACCTGGTCGGTTCCGCAGCCCAGTGGCGAGGGGTAGCATATCGGAAGACCAGCTGTAGGAGGTGATGATCGGACCATGACAGGGGGACAATATTTGGTGTACCCCCTCCCAGATCATCAAACCACTGCCCAGATAGGAAAACCAGGTCGAGAGTGTGGCCCCCTCCATGGGTTAGGCCCTGAATTATCTGGGTCAGGTCCATGGCCGTCATGGAGACCATGAACTCCCATGCTAACTGACGACCCGCCCAGGGATGGAAGGTTGAAATCACACAGAACCATAAGTCTGGGAAACTCAACCACCAGCCCTGAAAGGGCGTCGAGAAGCCCGGGCAGGGTTGTTGCAACACAGCTGGGCATCAGGTATGTCAGCAACAAACCCAACTGAACCCCAGAGCCAAACCTCAGGAGGAGCGAATCACTCCCGCCAATCTGTACAACAGTAGTCTCCCGCGGACATAAGGTCTCCCGTATAACCACCGCCACCCCCCGCCCCTACCCTGAGCCCGCGGCCAGTGCAGCACGCAGAAACCTGGGGGGCAGAGCTCAGTCAGAGGGACACCTCCCTCTGAGCCCAACCAGGATTCTGTAATGCATGCCAGATCCACGCATTCCTCCTCGATCAAGTCTCGGACGAGGGGAGCTTTGTTCACTACGGATCTGGCATTAAAATACACCAGCCTAAGCTCAGGGGCCCGATTTCCCTCACCCCCGGGTAAACAGGTATCAACCGGAGGGTTAGAGCACACCACTGCTTGATGACAGCGGGGGCGTGATCCCAGATGTTGATATGGCCCTCCACGCAACCACCTACTACCATTCCCAATCATCGTGGGGATTTGAAACCCCACCCCACAACCGGAGGAACCAGCAATCCCTAACCCCAGGCTCGTCTCGCCGGGAACCAACTCCGGCCTGGATTGATAGCCGGTTGATAAAATACCCTTATCCCTCCCACCCCTATCATTCACCCCTCTCCATAGCCCCCTAAAACAACCGGCTAAAAACATAGTAGGGGCTTTTTAATCCACTTCAACCAGCAGCCCCTATCTAAGCCCAACCACCTCTCAGGGTCCCAACAATTTGGTTTGGTCTAGACTCTAGAGCATGGGTATCAAACTTGCCACATCACATGACATGTTGTGATGTATTGTGACTTTTTTTGCGGTCCTGGCACAGGTGATGGGCACAACCTCTGCATGATGCAACCTGCCTGTGGGCCAGCAGTTTGACACCCCTGGCCTAGAGCTTTTCCCATTTTTAATTTAATTTGTTAGCTATGATTAGGTTATTCTGATAATAAATCCAGATGCTGCCCCCAAATTACTTGTGATCCTGCCTTGTCCAACATACTGTATGTTTCTAATTAATATATATAGTATTCAATTTCACCCCCACCCTGACTTTTGTCAGCTTTGCAACTGCCCATTTAAAAGAGACCCAGCTAAAGGCATTAACTGCTAAGAGTCTTTGCTGCCACAGCTGATTTCTAACCAAGTTATTGCTACTAAAAGCAAAACAGCAATTCAGGCAGTTGACCACCTTATTTAGTATACATTCCAAAATGCTGAGCTGCCTTGTGCTTGCAGCTGGAGTTCAGGTTTTTTGATGAGATACCAGGGGAATAGGTGGAGGTATGTGAAACCAGTCAGGAAACAAAAGGATGTTTTCTCAACATTCAGTGGAGTGGAATGGTGTAAACCTAGATTGAAGATGGCATGTCCTAGCCACATGAATCCTGTATAACTTTGCTTAGTCCACTCCTAGTGACCAAAGTAGCATCCAGTTAAAGATATAGAACAGTGACCTTTTAGATCTCATCAAATTATTTCCCCATGTGAGTCGAGGCTACAGTAGTACTGCAGTGTTCACATTAAATGTTCTTGTCCACAATCCCAAGCTACTTTTTACTCCACAGCTACAGTATTCCTCAGCAACAGTTGTTTGAAGGAATGAAGCTTTATAGAAATTCTGATAAATCTTTAGCATTTCAGACTAGCATATTTACCATAGTTTCCGGTGTATAAGACGACTTTTTAACCCATGAAAATCTTCTCAAAAGTCAGGGGTCGTCTTATACGCCGGGTGCTGAAACTTTAGGGACAGGGCTGGCTGGAAAACCTGGAGCAGATCTTCCATTTAGTCTGCGCAGGGAAAGCGGGACCAATTGGAGTAGAAGCTGCAGTCTGTGATTTTTTACAGGCTGGGGTCTGGGTGTCTTTCCTTCTAAAGTTGAAGAGCAGCTGTAGGCAGGAGGGGAATGCAAGAGCAACTTGAAAGGCAGATGGGGAATACCAGAGCAGCTGCTTAGCTCTAAGGACACATTTGACTCAGGAACTGGCTGGGCTGGCTGGAAAACCTGGAGCAGATCTCCCATTTGGTCTTTTTTTTAATCCCATTTATATCCCGCCCTTCTCCGAAGACTCAGGGCGGCTTACAATTTAAAGCACAAATCAATGTGCTTAGCAATATCCTTCATTCTATGTATATGCCTGCTTATTAGAGCTTTCACACACACACACACACACACACACAAGCAGCATTATTAAAAAGTCAGCTTATTGCTCCCAACAATCTGAGTCCTCATTTTACCTACCTCAGAAGGATGGAAGGCTGACTCAACCTTGAGCCTGGTGGGATGAGAACCTGCACTAATTGCAGGCAGCTGGTGTTACTTAAGGCTCTGCGCAGGGAAAGCTTTAGAGTGAATTAGGAAAAGTGAAAAAGTGAATTAGGAAAATAAGAAACGGTTGCTGGAATTGGGTATGTGTAGTTTAATGAAGAGAAGGGTGAGGGGTGACATGATAGCAGTGATCCAATATCTCAGGGGCTGCCACAAAGAAGAGGGAGCCAAGCTATTCTCCAAAGCACCTGAAAGCAGGACAAGAAGCAACGGATGGAAACTAATCAAGGAGAGAAGCAACCTGGAACTAAGGAGAGACTTCCTGACAGTTAGAACAATTAACCAGTGGAACAACCTGCCTCCAGAAGTGGTGAATGCTCCAACACTGGAAGTTTTTAAGAAGAGACTGGACAGCCATTTGTCTGAAATGGTATAGGGTTTCCTGCCTTAGCAGGGGGTTGGACTAGATGACCTCCAAGGTCCCTTCCAACTTCTTCTTCTTCTTCTTCTTCTTCTTCTTCTTCTTCTTCTTCTTCTTCTTCTTCTTCTTCTTCTTCTTCTTCTTCTTATTATTATTATTATTATTATTATTATTATTATTATTATTATTATTATTATTATTATTATTATGTTTAATCCACTTGCACTGTTTTATGTTTACATGTTTGATGACAAACAGCCTTATGTTTATAAGTGACAGTTTTCCTACTAAGTACCTGCATGTCATAAGCATTTGAATTAAAATTACCATATTAAAATCAAATCTGATGTTTTTTAATTTTTATTTGGTGTGCGTTGGAAGAGGGGTAGTCTTATACGGCGAGTATAGCCCAAACCTTATAATTTAACATGAAATGTAGGGGGTCGTCTTATATGCCCAGTCATCTTATACGCTGGAAAATACGGTATATTAAACAGGACCAGAAGCTCAGGGGCTGAAAACAGGTTATCAGCATTACTTATGCATCTCCATACTGGAGATGTTACTCCTTCCTTCCTTCCTTCCAGGTAGTTGCAGAAGGCAACACACAGGAAGGAAAAAATGTGTATGGTTGCAGACTTGGGTTGCTAAAAAAAAGGGGATACTTGCTTACAGAATGCAACTTTTTCCTAATGCCTAAAATAGGGATTATCTCCCTTTTTTACCTTTGCCTCTTCATCCATTCTTCTTCTTTTCTTCCTCTCCCTTCAAGGCAATTCTCCCAATCTTCACCCTATCTAATTCTTTTATTTTGCTTTTTGCTTAGAGATGCTTCTGAGGTTAGAAGGGTGGTCCCTATGTCTGTATATAGTGGATGAAAATTATTTGTATTTAAGAGAGAGAACAATAGTATATGCAAATAAGGGATCAATTAATATTTTATAAGTAATTGTAATTAATAATTCAGTTACTCTGTGTGTGCTCATGTGCATTTATGTGTCTACCTTTCTTTGGGGTAGAATTATTTAAATTCAAAGTCACCACCCTTTTGGGTAAATAAAACATTGTGAGGCTAATTTTTCTTTTGTTCTATAATGACCATGAAAAATAGTGGGGTGTCCGAGGGGGGGATGTCAGAGAGAGAGATGTTGTCTAGGGGTTGATCAGGGGACTGGAGGCTAAAACATATAAGGAATGGTTGCTGGAATTGGGTATGTCTAGTTTATTGAAGAGAAGGACGAGGGGGGACATGATAGCAGTGTTCCAATATCTCAGGGGCTGCCACAAAGAAGAGGGAGTCAAGCTATTCTCCAAAGCACCTAAAGGCAGGACAAGAAGCAATGGATGGAAACTAACCAAAGAGAGAAACAACCTAGAACTAAGGAGAAATTTTCTGACAGTTGCAACAATTAATCAGTGGAACAACCTGCCTCCAGAAGCTGCTTCCTCTAGAGGTTGATCAACAGCCATCTAAGCAAACTATGGCACAGAGCATTGTAGAAGACATTGGGGCCCATGGACAAAAGAAATGTGGAAAAAACCCTGAGAAGTAATGCATGTGTCATGATAGTGACCAGGGGGGTCTTTCCCAGGTTCGCCTGGTACGCCAGTTGCGGCCCTATCTGGACCGAGATGCCCTGCGCACAGTCACTCATGCGCTCGTGACCTCCCGCTTGGACTACTGCAACACTCTCTACATGGGGCTGCCCTTGAGGACCACTCGGAGGCTTCAACTGGTGCAGAATGCAACCGCGCGGGTTGTGATGGGGGTTTCCCAATACTCCCACATAACACCTCTACTCCGCGAGCTGCATTGGCTTCCGGTTGCCCTCTGGGTGAGATTCAAGGTGCTGGTGATGACCTATAAAGCCCTAAATGGCTTGGGTCCAGGATATGTGAGGGAACACCTGCTGCTGGCATCAAGCTCCCTTCGTCCTGTGCGCTCCCACAGGGAGGGTCTTCTCAGGGTACCGCCGGTAAAAGATTGCCAGCAGACAATACCCAGGGGGAGGGCCTTCTCTGTGGGTGCGCCGGCCCTTTGGAACCAGCTGCCTGTAGAGCTTAGGACTGCCCCTGACCTTCGCTCTTTCCGCCGGGACCGGAAGACCTGGCTCTTCGAGCTTTCTGGCCTGGACTGAGAGTATTAACTGGGGTTTTAATTGTATTTTAATTGTAATTGGGGTTTATAGTTCAAGGTTAGTGTAATCATTTTAATTGTTTTTAATTTTTGTAACTTGTATTGTTTTTAACAAACCTTGTGAACCGCCCTGAGTCCTCCGGGAGAAGGGCGGTATATAAGTCTAATAAAATAAATACATAAATAGTGGGTGACTCCCCTTCATTTGTCTGAAGGTAGAAGAATGGAGTAATCTGTACCTAATCTTTATCAACAATGGAAGACTTGGTTGAACAAGTAAAGGTGAGTGACACCTTGTATAAAGTAATCATGCTGCCCTTGAATTTGAGATGTTCACAAGAGATGAAACTGACCGGAATCAGAGTATTTGCAAAGATTGGAGTTTGATGAACTCCAGGAGAAGGTAAGTCAGAGTTCAAATCCAAATTGGTCCTGAAGGAGTTAGTGGAAGTGATGGACAACCATTAGAATTCCTGAGGACTGACAAGGTCCCAAAAGATCGGGGGGGGGGGGAAATATCATTCCCACCTTCAAAATGGAGAATGAGAAGAACCTAGGAAACAAAAGACAGGTCAGCTTGACTTTTATAATAAGGAAGGTCTTCAAATTGATGATCAAGCAGCATATTTGTGAGCACTTTGACAAGCATGCTACAACTGATAAGATAAACCAGTTGTGCAAGATTAACCTTAATGCCTTTTTAATAGAATTACTAGCTGAGAAGATCAGGGAAGTACCATAGGCATTATATACCTGAACATCAGCAGAGCCCTCACAAAAGGATCTCTTTATATCCTCCTTCATAAAATGGTAAAATATACAGGGAGTGCAGAATTATTAGGCAAATGAGTATTTTGACCACATCATCCTCTTTATGCATGTTGTCTTTACTCCAAGCTGTATAGGCTCGAAAGCCTACTACCAATTAAGCATATTAGGTGATGTGCATCTCTGTAATGAGAAGGGGTGTGGTCTAATGACATCAACACCCTGTATCAGGTGTGCATAATTATTAGGCAACTTCCTTTCCTTTGGCAAAATGGGTCAAAAGAAGGACTTGACAGGCTCAGAAAAGTCAAAAATAGTGAGATATCTTGCAGAGGGATGCAGCACTCTTAAAATTGCAAAGCTTCTGAAGCGAGATCATCGAACAATCAAGCGTTTCATTCAAAATAGTCAACAGGGTCGCAAGAAGCGTGTGGAGAAACCAAGGCGCAAAATAACTGCCCATGAACTGAGAAAAGTCAAGCGTGCAGCTGCCAAGATGCCACTTGCCACCAGTTTGGCCATATTTCAGAGCTGCAACATCACTGGAGTGCCCAAAAGCACAAGGTGTGCAATACTCAGAGACATGGCCAAGGTAAGAAAGGCTGAAAGACGACCACCACTGAACAAGACACACAAGCTGAAACGTCAAGACTGGGCCAAGAAATATCTCAAGACTGATTTTTCTAAGGTTTTATGGACTGATGAAATGAGAGTGAGTCTTGATGGGCCAGATGGATGGGCCCGTGGCTGGATTGGTAAAGGGCAGAGAGCTCCAGTCCGACTCAGACGCCAGCAAGGTGGAGGTGGAGTACTGGTTTGGGTTGGTATCATCAAAGATGAGCTTGTGGGGCCTTTTCGGGTTGAGGATGGAGTCAAGCTCAACTCCCAGTCCTACTGCCAGTTTCTGGAAGACACCTTCTTCAAGCAGTGGTACAGGAAGAAGTCTGCATCCTTCAAGAAAAACATGATTTTCATGCAGGACAATGCTCCATCACACGCGTCCAAGTACTCCACAGCGTGGCTGGCAAGAAAGGGTATAAAAGAAGGAAATCTAATGACATGGCCTCCTTGTTCACCTGATCTGAACCCCATTGAGAACCTGTGGTCCATCATCAAATGTGAGATTTACAAGGAGGGAAAACAGTACACCTCTCTAAACAGTGTCTGGGAGGCTGTGGTTGCTGCTGCACGCAATGTTGATGGTGAACAGATCAAAACACTGACAGAATCCATGGATGGCAGGCTTTTGAGTGTCCTTGCAAAGAAAGGTGGCTATATTGGTCACTGATTTGTTTTTGTTATGTTTTTGAATGTCAGAAATGTATATTTGTGAATGTTGAGATGTTATATTGGTTTCACTGGTAAAAATAAATAATTGAAATGGGTATATATTTGTTTTATGTTACGTTGCCTAATAATTATGCACAGTAATAGTCACCTGCACACACAGATATCCCCCTAAAATAGCTATAACTAAAAACAAACTAAAAACTACTTCCAAAAATATTCAGCTTTGATATTAATGAGTTTTTTGGGTTCATTGAGAACATGGTTGTTGTTCAATAATAAAATTAATCCTCAAAAATACAACTTGCCTAATAATTCTGCACTCCCTGTAGATACAATTATACTACTGTTAGATGGACTTATTGGCTGAATGACCATACCCAAGAGTATATCTTAATACTACATTTCAGGTTGGAGGGAAGTATGAATAGTGTGACATAGGGTGCTATTATGACCTTACACTGGTCAGCACCATTACTGATTACTCAGAGGAGTCATGTAAAGGTCTGCAGATGACACAAAGCTGGGAAGAATGGCTAAAATTATAGACAAAAGAGAAGATTCAAAGTGATGTAGACATTCCTGAGTACTGGACTAAAAAAAATAAAATGGAATATTAACAGGGAGAAATATAAAGTTCTGCACCTATAAAGGAAAAAATGTAAGTCATAAGAACAGGATGGAGGAGACCTGGTTTCACAGAAGTACACATGAAAGGAATTTGGGTATCCTTGTTGACTGCAGGTTAAAGATAAACCAGTAGTATGATGCAGCTGTTAAAAAAGGCAAAGCTCTATTTGGGTGCATTAAAAAGATCAAAGAGTCCAAGGAACTAATAATTCCATTCTACATTATATCTGAAGTATTGTGATTAGTTATGGATACCACAATTCCAATGGGACAATGATAAACTGGAACAAGATCAGAGGAGGACTACCAAGTTAGTGAATGTTGTAAAAGCTAAGCCCCATGAGGAATAGGTAAAGGATCTGGGAACGACAACTCAGAACCAGTGAGTTAAAATCACAATGAAAGAGGACAAGACTATTATTAGGAAGAAGTACCTGACTGTACAAGGTGTCAGCCAGGGGAGCAGGCTATCATAGCATGGTTAACTTTGCTGGAAGTCTTCATATAGAAACTGAGTAGTCAAATTCTCTAATACAGGGGTCTTCAAACTTGACCCTTTTATGACTCATGGACTTCAACTCCCAGAATTCCTCAGCCAGACACGCTGGCTGAGGAATTCTGGGAGTTGAAGTCCATGAGTCATAAAAGGGCTGAGTTTGAAGACCCCTGCTCGAATGGATCAATAATTAACAGAGAGTTGGGCTAGATAATTTCAAAGATACCTTCCAATTTTATGATTTTAAGCTGCACATAATTCATACTCTATGCATGCAGAGCAATTGAAACTTTGATGAATTAATATTGTAGCCAAAGTAACCAAACTTCCCACTTTTACATTAGGCATTTTGATATTAATGATGGCATGACGCTGAGCTTGTCGATCAGAAGGTTGGCAGTTTGGCGGGTCGAATCCCGAGTGCCACGTAACAGAGTGAGCGCCTGTTACTCGTCCCAGCTTCTTACTAACCTAGCAGTTCGAAAGCACGTAAAAATGCAAGTAGAAAAATAGGGACCACGACGGTGGGAAGGTAACAGCGTTCCGTGCACCTCTGGCGTCCAGTCATGCGGGCCACATGACCACGGAGATGTCCTCAGACAAGCGTTGGCTCTTCGGCTTTGAAACGGTGATGAGCACCGGCCCTTAGAGTCGGAAACGACTAGCATGCACGTGTGGGGGAACCTTTACCTTTACCTATGTTGTCCATACATGTATGTTTTTATAATGATTATTAGAATTGAGAGATAAAGGCAACTCAAGCCTGGAAGATGTGATTTCTTCAAGAAAGGAAGAAGCCCTACATTCAGTTTGGCCCTTCCAGCCTGAACTAGAAATAAAGAGTCAATGTGGGTTTCTGTTTCCCTTTCCTGTTGCTACTTTTTCTGCACTTTTTCTTTCTGTGCTGCCTTCATTTTGAATGCATGCTAACTCAGATATTTTGCTGCCCTGCATTTTCTGATTGCTATAATCACAATCTTCTACAAGGGATTTAATTTATTCTGATTATCACCTGCTTCCTGTTACTCACATCATCCAAGTCCAGAAACGTGATGTCCCGCTTCCAGTGACCCCACCTTCAATTATTAGCTTTTATTGGAAAAAGCAGTAATTTCAAATCATATGCCATAGTCCAATCAAGGCACAAATTGTGTGTTATGTTTTTTTTATACTCTGACTCAAATTATACTTATTTAAATGTCATAAGAATTAGTCAGGTCCTTTCTTTCCCCTTATTTGAAACTCTTTTCACACTTAGCCTATTAGAGATGTGACAAAGTCACCCAGACTTTGGAAAATATAGGTCCATCTAGCTTCTTCTTCTATCTGTCTCCCTCCCTCTTCCTTTCTCTCTCTTTTAATAGAGTCTCCAATTAACTATCTTATTTGACAGACTTGGATTCTTATTTTACATATTCAGTAAGAGAACAGAGCTTGGTACAAGTCTTGTTTAAAAGAGTGGCTGTTTTGTCACCTTAAGGATGAGTTTGCCACAAATATATTAAGCTGGAGAAATTCATTGAGACATGTTGCAGTGCTGGCTTACAACCAAAGGTCAGGAAAACAGATTTAAATTCTATTCTTCTGCCTCAGAGAGGAAAATATCCTTTCAAACATCTAAAGCAAAGTTAAGTCAACAGAAGCTTTAGAGTTCTTCTCCAAAGTGCTCTATTCAGAGAGGAGGGGGGGGGAAAGATGTATTTATTTATACAATACTTTACTGTCTGTAAAATAAGAGTGTATAGGCCTCAATAGTACTTGTTCCAATCAGTTTTGATACAGATAAAAACAGTGAACTGACTGCCTACAAATATCAATGCAGCCATTCAAGGGAACCAGCTGGTATACCCCTTGTTCAGATCTGAAGAGCAATCCTGTAAAAACCTCTAGAAAGTTCTCTGACAATAAGGGACTGCAATGACAAAGGTTGAGGAATAAAAACAAAGGAGACTGTTATGTATTGGCTTTAATTACTTGTAATCTGTTGAATGATTGTTAACTGCTGTGTCTGTTTGAAGTCCAGACTGCTTGTCTCCAGGACTGTTAACTGTGTTTTGAACGGGAATTAATGCTTTAATCCTATTGGTCACCACCTAGCGGTGAACCGTATAAATAGTAGTTAAGCAGCAGTTAGTGCTGCTTCTGTTGTTACTGAGTAAACGTGTTGCTGTTTCACCATTCTGCCACATCAATGCCTCACCGATCCCGAAACATAACAGTGGCGATGAAGGTGGGATGTGCTGCTTAAAGAAGACAGACAGAAGTCACTAGGGGTGAGGCCAGGCATCAGAGTCCTAGCAGGAACTACATTCCCCTCCTCTGTCTGCCAGCAAGCCATGCTGGAGACAACCATGCCCTAAGGGATCCATCCTAGGGCCAACACAGAAGCAAAGCAGCACAAGGCATCACAAAGTTGGAACAACTCACCATGGCCAAGGTTGGCAAACTGGCAGAATTTGACGTGGCGCATCCTGAGAGATGGAGTTCTTACATTTCTCACATCGAGAACTATCTGCAAGCTAGCAAGTTAGTGAAGATGGCTTGAAGGCCACAACACTCCTGTGTGTGTGTGGCCAGGCAACGTTCAATATAGCCAAAAACCTAGTTGCTCCTGCTACACTAGAGTCGGTCGCCTATGCAGATCTTAAGAAGAAGCTCAAGGATCATTTTGAGCCAAAGCTCTCCGTCTTTGCATGGAGGCATGCATTCAAGGAGTGGGAGCAGCAGCCAGGAGAGTCTGCCACCAAGTTCATAGCTGTCCTATTACAGACATCCTGGATTTGCAACTTTGGAGACCTTGAAGAAAGACTGAGAGACCATTTGCAAGTTGATGAACAGGGATCTCCAGCAGAAGTTATTCACAAAAGTGACCCTCATGTTCCAAGACACCCTGAAGGAGGTGATGGGTGAAGAAGCTGCCAGAGGAGCCGTCAGAGCCTTGCAGCCCTCCAAGAACACTCCCAGCCCAGAAACCGTCCACCATGAGGACACCGAAAGAGCAGAAGACTCTGACATGGACCATGAGATCAATCGGCTGCAGAAGCAACCAGAGAGGAGCCAGCGGCCATTTGACAAGGCAGTTCCCTTCACTCGATGTGTGGGCTGTGGAGGCCAACATAGACACTCTGAGTGCAGGTTCCTCACAGCAATGTGCTGGGCATGGGGTAAACAAGGCCACATTGCCACCATCTGCAGAGGTCACGAGAAGGATGTACTACAAGAAGAAATATTCAGAAAAGAGAAAAATGCAAGATTGGGGTAGATTCAACTGAATTCCTTAGGTTCCACATAGATGCTGCAGGCATTCATCTGGTGGATTCCAAGCTCAAAGCAATTCAGCAGGGTCCCAGTCCTAAGTCTAAGGGGGAGCTTCAGACCTTTTTAGGACTTCTGAATTTTTACCATGCCTTTCTTCCACACAAGGCCACAGTGGCAGAGCCGTTACACAGGCTCTTGGGCAAAAAGGCACAGTGGCAGTGGATGAACGTCCACGAGAAAAGCTTCTCGGCAGTCAAATCACTGCTGTCTTTGAACTCAGTACTCACCCACTTTAATGAAAAGCTGCCTATCTGCATCGCTTGTGATGCATCTCTGTATGGGGTAGGGGCCATGTTGAGCCATTTGATGGCTGATGGGAGGCAGGCTCCCATTGCTTATTATTCTAGGACTCTGTCTTCAGTGGAATGCAACTATGCACAAATAGACAAGGAGGCACTGGCCATAGTGGCCGGTATAAGGAAGTTTCATGACTACTTGTACAGCCGCCATTTCACGGTCTTCATGGACCACAAGCCATTTCTGGGTTTGTTCACAAAGAACAAACAGACACCTCAGATTTTATCTCCATGGATGCTGAGGTGGTCTATCTTCCTTTCACAAACTGGGCAGGGAAATGGGCCATGCAGACACCCTCAGCAGACTGCTCCTGCCACATTTAGAGCCAGACCCCACTCCAGCTGCACACATCCTGGCTATCCAGGATTTACTGGAGTCTCCCCTTCATGCTGGGGATGTGGCTGCTGAGACAGCCACTGACAAAACTCTTAGCCACGTGTTGAATTGGGTGTACACAGGATGGCTGGAAAAATGTCCGGGACCAAACTTCCAGAGATTTTACATGAGAAAAGAGGACCTCTCAGCTCATAAAGTTGCATCCTTTGGGGGAGTTTGGTCATAGTCCCGAGCTCTTTGTGGCCCAGGGTTTTAGAGTCTCTGCACGAGGGACATCTGGGAATAGTCCAGATGAAGGCACTCGCGAGGAGCTGCCTTTGGTGGCCTGGGCTGGATAAAGATACAGTATTGAGGCCCAAGTACATAGCTGCTACACTTGCCAGCAGTCCAGGCCCGAGATGCCTCAAGCCCCTGTCCACCGATGGGAAGCTACGCAAGCCCTGTGGTCAAGAATCCACATTGACTTTGCTGGGTCATTTCAGGGACAGCTGTTCCTCATTGTGGTGGACAGTCACTATAAGTGGTTAAAGGTCACACCAGTCCCAACTATGACTACTGGCAGGACCATCCAGGAGCTGTGTAGGATCTTTGCAATGCACGGGTTACCCAACATGCTAGTCTCAGACAATGGGGCTCAATTTACCGCTGCAGAATTTCAGTCCTTTCTGAGGGCTAACCTGATAAGGCACACCACTTCAGCCCCCTTTTACCCAGCCTCAAATGGTCAAGCGGAATGCATGGTCCAAACAACCAAAGAATCCTTAAAGAGGATTGTAACTGGTGACTGGCAGCACAGGCTGGCAGATTTCTTACTCTGCCAATGCACAACACCCTGCACTTCCACAAGCAGAAGCCCAGCTGAACTTAGATGGGGACGGCGCTTAATTACTAAGCTGGATCGGCTGCATCCAGACCAAGTTGCCTCAGACACAGCACAGCCAAAACCACCACGAAGTTTGTAAGTTGGTGACCAGGTTTGTGTCTGGAATTACTGTCAAGGGGAATTGTGGGTGGTAGCTGTGGTTGCTAAGGTGTCAAAGCCACTCTCTTACGAAGTGGTGCTGGAAGATGGTCAAGTACTTTGCCGGCACATCAACCAACTATGCCGGAGGCTAGCGAACCGGACTCTTGTGAGGGCCAACACCAGGAGTGGCACAACAGCACCCCGACAGCAGAGTCTGCATACACTGACGATACTCTCAGCCGTAGACATGGGGGGCTGGCTGTAGACAAATTTTCCTTGAATGCAGAGACTGTACCCATTGAGTGGAACTGGCAAGCGGCTCCAAATTCTAGCATGGTGGAAACTGTTCCCCCAATGGACTTTGGCTTGGGTCTGCTGGGACAGACCAGCCAAAGGGACTCAGATCACCCTGAAGCAAACGGGTCTCTTAGTCCTGGTCTACCCAGCCTGGCAGGCGAGCAGGTAGACCGGGAACCTTCCTCAGCTCTGAGATGTTCGGAACTGTTGTGACCCTGGCCCTGGAGGGTGCTTTATCTTCACATGCTGACTCGGAGGATGACTCGGAGGATGATATGGAAGAGGAGGAAGCTGACATGAGCAACGTGCCAGAGGGGCTGACTCCCCTGGTGAGTTAGCAAGAACTGACTGTGGCTGACGTGCCTATGGACCCCAGCCAAACAGAGGAGGAAACAGAACAGCAAGGAGAGGCCGGCAGCAGTGAGGGGGAGCCCCTATTGGATGCAAGAGAAAGACGTAGGATACGTCGACAGCAGCAGCAGCAACTATTGCAACGTCCCAAGAGGCGTGGCCGGGAGACGTAGGGCTACACCCTACAGAGCATAAAAGGGGTGTGGCTGTGCAGGAAAGGCGTGGTGAACAATTTGTTGGCATTTTAAGTACCGTGTAATTACAAACTGTTTTTGAAATTTGTAATGTGTCTGCCTGTCTACATCTGGACTTTGAAGCTGCTGACCGTCTGCCAAAGACCTTGGAACATCGCCTGGTAATTACAAAAGGGCTATATGATTCAAACTTTGGGAAGAGTTTAACTGTTAAAAGACCAGCTTCCATTTATTCAGCCTGTGTTTGCTTCTGCTGGACTTTTGAGCCTCTTTAAGGCTACTCATTGGGAGGGGACAGAACAGGAATGGTCACGAAGGCCGCCAAAGTATTTACAGAACTATGTTCAATATTTGAGATTGTGAACTCTCTAGGGGGAAGGGGTGTTATGTATTGGCTTTAATTACTTGTAATCTGTTGAATGATTGCTAAACTGCTGTGTCTGTTTGAAGTCCAGACTGCTTGTCTCCAGGACTGTTAACTGTGTTTTGCGTAGGTATTAATGCTTTAATCCTATTGGTTGCTCTCTAGCGATGAACCATATAAATAATAGTTAAGCAGCAGTTAGTGTTGCTTCTGTTGTTACTGAGTAAACATGTTGCTGTTTCACCGTTCTGCCTCGTCAATGCCTCACCAATCCCTAAACATAACAGAGACCATTATCAAACACAGAGAAGTGGACAAGATTATTTGCATATTTTTCTTCACTCTTCTTGGCTGTTTTGGAAAATAAGCCGAGTTCTTAGAAGCTGAGGTGGAAGTTTATTTCAAGCCAAAGCTGCATTTTCTTGTAAGCTAAAAAGCCACAACTTCCCTCAGCTGCCTGGCTCTGCCCACGTCGCCCCACCCCCCCACCCCCACCCCAGTCGACCTACCGTGGCTGTCCCTCCACTGCCACTCCTCCTCTGCTACTTCTTCCATGGAAGTGGCAGGGGAAGAGCGACAGGGGAAGGACCACCACAGTGGGTCAGCTGGGGGGGGGCTGGAGTAAAACAAGCAGGACCAGGTGGCTGCGACCAATTGTCATAGACACCATGCAGATTCCCTAAGTGCTTTCCTCCAATTGTTATATTACCTAAATTCAGACTATTGTGGGGTAGAGACTCATTGTTTTTATCTGATGAAAAATCCAGTTCCCAGTCAGCCATTGTTAAATGCTATACTCTCTTTGGCAGTTAATTGAGTTGCTTTCATTTATTTATTTATTTTTTTAAAAAAATCCATTTAATTTGGACATTTTCCAGGGTACTAATTTAATCCCAATAACACTTAATTGTAATGACTGCAACTTTAATAGGTACGGTAATTCTAGGAGATCTTTAAGTGGGTATATCTGTGTTGCTGCAGGGGTATAGTAGGTAGAAACATAATGTGGCAGATTTAGAGGCTCTAAGAATTGGATGACTAACAATTCAGCATTGGACCTGCCTGACTGACCAGCTAATTGTATCTAAAGTTACTGCTATAAAATTGTCTTTTTCAAGCCTTGAGGAAATGTTGGGAAGCAACATAGAAGCAGGCAACCAACCTCAAGAGAGAGAAGCTAAAGCAAACTCCATGCTTACATTATCTACTTTGATTTTTACGAGAACCTGGAGATCCATCAACTGAAATGTAGGCTTAGTTTAGTATGAATTGAAGCTCACATTCCTTCTAAAGAAAGTGCTTTGACATCATAGCAATGTATTGGTATTCTAATAAGCTCAGTCATGGCACGACGAAAAAAAATTCTGATGATATGATGAATATTGAAAGTCAACAATGCCTGACAATGCAGACCTTTTTTCCCCCTTTTCATTTCAGGGTATAATGTAGGATAAGAGGAAATCATGTTGTTCCTGATGTTAAGTTGTTGGGAATCAAGAAAACCTTTTGATTTCCTCTGAATCATCCAGAGCAGACATGTCAAACTCGCGACGTCACATGATGTCATGCAACATATCGGGATGGTTTTGCCATTGCCGGCAATGGGGTGGGTGCAGCTTCTGGATGATGCGTCCAGCCTACGGGCCGGCAGTTTGACACCCCTGATCCAGAGATTGACCAGTAAATCCAGCTGTATTTTCTACCCATCTTTACTGTAGAAGAATCAAATGAGAATGTAGCTCTAAGGCCAAATGAAAGCTTCAACCTTTAGCTAATTAGATTCTGCTCACCAGAATTCAAACAGGGAATTCAAATGCATTAAACTACTGTTCAGACTATTAATGGAAGCAACACAACTAACAAAAAGTTGGGTGAATCCAATAAAATAGCAAACAAATTTCCCCCTTAAATTAATGTTTTAATTATTTTTAATCACATTATATTATTTTTAGAAATGTGAGCTGCTTTGAGTGCACTTCAAGATAATAATAATAGTACTGAGCTTATAATGACAATAGTTCAATAGTAGCAGTAAAAAGCATCTCAGATCTTATTTGCTTAACCTTAGGGAACACTGCCCAACAAATTATAATAGCTTGGTAAAATGCCTGAAGGCTTTTCATATGCAGAACTTTGAACCAAAAATTAAGGTTCCAAAAAAGTTATATTGCAGGGCCCATGTTTTTCCTAACTTCTGGCTTGACAAATCTGTGAACCTGCGTCTTTGAGCGAACAAAAGTACCTCTCAAACAAGCCAACTTTATTTTCAAACTCCCCTCCCAGCTGTATCTGTTCAGAGCTCTAACTCCATGTGGCTTGATTTTAGTTTGAAATTATTCAGCAAGTTGGAGCAGCTTTCATCAAAATATTAGACTCCAATTCATGCCTCCTTATTTTTCAAGGTTGTTGATTATGTCAGTGTCTTGATAGCCTGCTATTCAAATGGAGGGTAAGGTAGTTTAGATGCATCACTTTTGACACCAAAGCCACACATATGACAGTGAAGAATGAGTAGTTAGGGCCGATGCTGGAATTAAGGAGCAGATCACATTGTGTGTGAACTGCTACTGCTGTGCCTGCCACTGGATGCTAAAACTTGTTGCCATGGTAAAACAATATGACTAACAAGGTTCAGCTGAAAACAAAGCCATCCGGCATAACAATCAAGGAAATTCACTTAATAGTGGCAATTAGTTTACTGCCTCTGCCACCATGAAATATCATAGTTTTTAGCCTCCTCTGATCCAAAGTTAAGATAAGTATTGAATTTAAGAACTGTACTTATCTATGGACATTTAAAGATACAAAGTACCATGGGCAAGTTCTCCTTAAATCACAAGAATGAATAATTCATTATTTAAATACAACAACCAATAAGTGGTGTTGGTTCAGTCAGATGGTTTTAAAAATAACTGCAAAAGCTTGCAGTCTTTTTTTTCATTAAAATGGTTTTAAGTTCTTTGATACTCTAAGCCTTTGTTGTGGCTACCTTGCCTTCAAGAACACTATTCACTGCAGCTGTTGGTTAAATTGCTATGACAGAGATGGAAAATCTTTGGCCTATACAGAGATTTCTGAACTACAGTTCCCAGCAGCTCCATCTAGTTTGGCCACAGCTGAAGGATGATGGCACTTGTAGTTCAGCAACAGCTTCAGGACTCCAGTTTCTTTACTCCTAGGTTATGGCACTTCATGGTATAAATTAACCTTCTCACAGTGTGGAATGCTCAAAGCTCATAGGTGATACAGAGGGAAGATTAGTCTGGCTATAGAAGGAAAGAGCTTGGTGGTAGATTGAATTTGTACATGTAGTGAGATGTACTGTACTTTACATACATGTTTACTTGCTTTAGGGACGCGGTGGCTCAGTGGGTTAGGACGCTGAGCTTGTCGATCAGATGGTCGGCAGTTTGGCGGGTCGAATCCCGAGTGCCGCGTAGCAGAGTGAGCGCCTGTTACTCGTCCCAGCTTCTGCCAACCTAGCAGTTCGAAAGTACGTAAAAAGGCAAGTAGAAAAACAGGGACCACTACGGTGGGAAGGTAACAGCGTTCCGTTTGCCTTTGGCATCTAGTCATGCCAGCTACATGACCATGGAGACGTTCTCAGACAAACGCTGGCTCTTCGGCTTTGAAACAGAGATGAGCACCGGCCCCTAGAGTCGGAAACGACTAGCACGCATGTGCGGGGGAACCTTTACCTTTACCTTATACTTGCTTTACCAGAGCCTACTATAATCGATCAATCTATGAATGAGTGGGCTTCTTTCTTATGATATGCATATGATTATCCCCAAACTGACTTAGTAATGATCTTCAACTGTTTAGATATATTCTCCTACACAATATCGCAAACTTGAAAAGGGCTACATCAGTTCCTCTTCCTGAGAAGAAGAAAAGCTATGCTGATAGATAATCCAAGACTCCCCCAACAGCTGGGTGTTCCAACACCCAGTTTCAAAGGATTTTACCTCCATGGGTTTCATCTAAGGCAGAAGTGGGAAACTATGGCCCTTTTATGACTTGTGGACTTCAACTCCCAGAATTCCTGAGCCAGCTGGCTCAGGAATTCTGGAAGTTGAAGTCCACAAGTCATAAAAGGGCCATAGTTCCCCACCCCTGATCTAAGGTCTCACATCCAGTAAGGTGCCTTTAGCCACCTCACTTCCAGAGAGATCATTGGGCAGACTGGAATTCCTGGTTGTTCTTTTCCTGGATCCAGCTCTCCTTGGTTGCAGTGGCTTCGGCCAGCCTCACTTTCAGTTGGCACTGCCCTCTGAATCTCTCTTTCCTGGCACTGAAGGGGCTTGTTTTGCAGGTGCTGGGCTGGATTATTGATGAACCAAAGAGCTTGCTTTGGTCTGCTGGGATAGATTCTACTACCGACATGACATCTCCATGCCAAGCCCATTTTCATTCTTTGCCATATATGATGCCTGGGAGGAGAAGACATAAAGTGGGCCTCCATTTGATACCAGAAGAGCAGGAGGGGAAAAACACATCAAAAGCACTCACAGAATGAATGCATCTGGTATATCTAAATGGATTGTAAATATACTTGAATGCCCTGGGAAAAAAAATACATGAGAGACAATATTCAGTGTTTAAATCCACCCACAGGATTTATTACTCTGCCCACTTCTAACCTGAACGCCCTATTTCCTTTAGTATTTGGAGTCAGTGAATCACTGGGCTTGCAGTGTTTTCAGCAAACATGAATTACTCAAAGAAAAACAACAATGCCACACAACAGATTAATTTCCTCCTGCCATTCTCTCTAACCTGCCACTTTATGGATTTCTGACAATCAGAGCTGAAGTGGGCAAATGTAGGGAGTAATTTGGAATAATTACATCCCTTGCTTATGTACTAGTTCAACATGATAAATATTTACCAACCAGGAGTCATAGGAGACAATAACATATCTGTTTAGTGCTCAAGAGACAGGCTTCATTTAATTTCATGTTGCATTTCAATGATGAGGACATTTAAGGAAAGAAAATGAATAAGCCTTTGCGACAGTTCTGCATGAACTGTTTGATGGAGGAAAAAAAGAGATGGTTGATTATGAATGCTCCAAGTGTACTGAAACCCATTCATAAAGTTGCCAAGATTCTATCTGAAATTTGGTTCAATAGAAAGGACATCTTGTTTCTGTGGCTGTAGATGGAAGAGGCAGTATATGCATGTATAATCAGTTGTGACTGCAGAATACTAGCTTCGGGAGGACTGAAAGGATACTCTGCACGTAAAACTTTTTTTTTAAAACAGAGAAGAAAGGACAACCTTCAAAAGTCCAGTCCTTGCTAGTGTTTCTAAAATGGAGCTCTTTCATAACAGATCAAGTGATTTGCCAAGTAGCAAACTGGAGGCTTCAGTTGGGAAAACTCCCAGCATGACATGAAAGAGGGGTCAAGTGGGGAACTAGCCTTTTGTCCTAGCCCAGTCACCAGAGACATGAGCTTCACCCACACCCCAAGTTCCATGACACCTTATCTGTTGGCTCTCGGGGGAATTCCTGCAATATAGGTAGAATGCAATAAACTAGCTGACCTGGACCTTTCACAAATGGATCTGGTTGTTTGTGCCTGACACTTTCAGACACAAAGTACTGTAGCTTTTTCAGTTCAGAAGCAAAGAGCCATTAATGCAATCCAAGACAAAATCTTTCAGAAACGCTTGGTCTGCAAATTACAAATAAGTGTACCCTAAGCTACGTCCAGGGACGCGGTGACTCAGTGGGTTAGGACGCTGAGCTTGTCGATCAGAAGGTCGGCAGTTTGGCGGGTCGAATCCCGAGTGCCACGTAACAGAGTGAGCGCCTTTTACTCGTCCCAGCTTCTGCCAACCTAGCAGTTCGAAAGCACATAAAAATGCAAGTAGAAAAATAGGGACCACTGCAGTGGGAAGGTAACAGCATTCCGTGCGCCTTTGGCATCTAGTCATGCCGGCCACATGACCACGGAGACGTCCTCGGACAAGTGCTAGCTCTTCGGCTTTGAAACAGAGATGAGCATCGGCCCCTAGAGTTGGAAACGACTAGCACGCATGTGCGGGGGAACCTTTACCTTTACCTTTAAGCTACGTCCATTCCACATTTGCCCCTTTTCACTTCCTGCAAAACTGTGTGTCAGTGACAGTGATGCCACAAGAGTAAGATGCTTCCTCTTGGGATACATTAAATCCTAAACTTACCACCAGGGAGACAAACATCCCCAGTGAATGTAGTTTCCTCAGGCTTCTGGGCTCTTAGTAAGGACTTGGTATCCATATTTGACATGTTCTAAGGCAAAAAGGTCTTTGTACTTGGAACTCTCTCTTTCATGAAAGCACTCAGTCCCAAAATGGAATTTCCTACCTTCTTTTACAATCTGTTTTTGAAAGATACAATTTCAGAAAACATGGCAACTCCTCCCTTTATATCAGTACTAAACTATAGGTCCTTTTGATAGAATTACTCAGAGTAATTCATGCCATGAAGAAGGATGTATATGTCAATTCTTCTGGGAGATGGAGAGACTTTCAAGACCACCAGAGCTATGTACTCCATTCTGTTGTCCTGAATTAACTGAATTAAATTCCTTTCCTGGAAAGTGAAGTGGAATAAGATAGCTCTTGAATCATTAATTCCAGGCACCGAGTTATCTTTTAATTATACCATTAGGACTTTCATGCCTTCCACTGAGGACCTGTATACTGCATGAGCTAGAAAGAGGGCTGAGAAAATATCTTCAGACCCCCTTATATCCTGCGGGGCAGGGGGTCTCGACTGTTTCAACTCCTCCCTTCAGAACGCGGCTATAGAGCACAACACTGTCTTATGCCTAAGGATATTTACCCATGTAGTGGGACTGTATTGTTATTATTTTTCTCATCTTTCCTATTACCTTCTCCTATTGTTATCTTATGATGTATCACTTTGTTGTTTGTATGTACACCGAGAACATATGCTCTGGAGACAAATTCCTTGTGTGTCTAATTACACTTGGTCAAATAAAGTATTCTATTCTATTCTATTCTATTCTATTCTATTCTATTCTATTCTATTCTATTCTATTCTATTCTATTCTATTCTATTCTATTCTGTTCATATTTATATTCATCTTTCTAGCCTAGTGATTCTTAAAATCAGGACTTGAGTATACCAAAAAGCCCAGTTGGAATTGGAGCTTTCTTCTTCTCTAAATAATCTTTGGCTACTCAGAGGACTCCAATCAAGCTAACTCTGTTCGTGCTATGGTAATGAAAAAGAGAGATGATGAATGGGTGTTCTGGTTTGTGTTTGTTGTGCAACTGCTCAGTGTGAAGTCATCAGCAATAAGATAGAAAAAATGCTGCTTTGGTTGCAGAAGTTCAGAGTAATTTTGATTTGAAGAATAATTTTATGCAGGACCCCTGACAGAGGCAGGGATGCAATGTAGGAAGTTGAAAACTGGGACAATAGCTGAGAATTGTATGTATGAGATTTAAGGAGATATGAGATTTAAGGAGATATGAAGAAACAGAAAAGAAGGGATATCAGCAAAAGGTTTTTTACTACAGGTCTGCACCATTTGCAATAATGTAGAATTTTGTAATGTATTTCTGAGTTCAGGAATGGGCAAAGTACAGCCTTCTGCATTTGGCTGAATTACAACTCTTACTATTTCCCTCTATTGCCTATGCTTACTAGAACAATTAGATACAGCACTATCAGGAAGTCAGAAGTTAAACTCTCCTGTTCATCAGTATGATAAAGTAGATTAACTCTGAATTCAAATCAACCCTGGATAATAAAATTTATCTTGCAATAAGGGTAATCACATGTATTAAAGAAAATATAAATAGAAAGGTGGCACATAAATCTAACAAATAAATAAAATTTGCCTATTTAATGAATAATTGGACAAGTAGGAAGTATTAAATAGAGGGTTCTTTGGTGCAGGAATGAAGATGCGAAGCTGAGTACAAGGTAACTCATAGTTTATTTCATGCAGAAACTGTACTGGGGAAAAGGCTGCAACTAGCTGCAATATAGTCTAGCCCTTAGGTGGCAGCCAATAGGTTTGAATCAACCATTGCCACCTGGAGATAGCCAATTGCAGCATAGGAGACTTGTAGTCTGGGTTGCTGGAGAGCCGTTAGCTGCTCCAGCAACCCACGTGGTATTCTTTAAGAGCCTAGTACATAACACCCCTCCCCTCTTAGACCAGACCATAATAACACCAATTAGTCTCAACAATTGTCAAGACTCATTATCCAAACACTAAAATAAAAGTGATAATAATAATAAAAGTAAAAAAACAATGTAGGTTACAATGTTATTAAACAACATCTCAATGAATAGGCTTCAAAAATGGCACTATTAGACAGTTACATCATAGCACTAGTTTCTGTAGTGTAGTGGCAACAGGAATTACAACAATATATAGCTCTTTATTTTACAACGTAATCTGCAAAATATGAAGGAGGCTTTTGTGCCCTAGAGGAACGTCTTGGAGTTCCCATCACTTTGTGGTCTACTAGCTTACCCAGTGGGCTGGGTAGACTTGTGTCCCTTTGTGCTCCTGAGTCAAGGGGATTCGATGCACTCTGGCTGGCCTCTCCAGGTTGGCCCACCCCAGAGTCAGACTGTTCGGCAGAGTAGGCACAGCAGTTGCTGAAGTTCGGTTGGCTTGCTCCTTCAGGGGACCCATGTTGCACTCCAGGGCTCCCCAGTTCTCCCTCCAGTTCTGCCTCAGTTAAGAAGGAAAAGTCCTGATAGTCCATGTGAGGAATGGTTTGGCCACAAGTTTGAGGACCTTGGGAGGGATTTATGATGCAGTCCTCACTTAGTGGCCATTCTGGAAACCGTTTCCTGAGCTGATCAATGTGTCGTCTGACAACTCACCCTCCCTCCAACCCCACTTCCTAAGATAGGGGTCCAGATGCCTTGGTAATTTGACCAGGAACCCATAGTTTCCCATGACCATAGTTCCTGGCCCAAACCCAATCGTCCATGTGCAGCCCCCTCGGGGGTTTTGGTCAAGAGGCTTCTGCTGCCACTCTATCTGGATGCAACCTGTCCAGTTTAGTAATCAAATGCCTCCCCCAACGTAGTTCTGTAGGACTTTTGCCTGTAGCAGTGCAGGGCGTAGAATGCTGGCAGAGTAAAAAAATCTGCCAATCTGTGATGCCAGTCATCTGTGACAATGCGCTTGAGTGCTTCCTTCATTGTCCTCACCATGCATTCAGCTTGACCATTAGAAGATGGATGAAAAGGCGCAGATGTTGCATGTCTGATGAGATTAGCTCTAAGGAAGGCCTGAAATTCAGCAGCAGTGAATTGGGCCCCATTGTCTGAAACTAAGACATCTGGCAACCCATGTGTAGCAAAGAGTTTTCTCAGCACCTGCATGGTCCTAGCAGTAGTCATGTTAGGAACTGGAATTACTTCAGCCATTTTGAGTGGCTATCCACTACTATAAGGAAGAGCTGTCCCTGAAAGGGCCCAGTGTAGTCTATGTGAACCCTAGACCAGGGAGTGTGCATTTTCTCCCACCTGTGAACTGGAGCCTGTGGCATTTCAGGCCTAGATTGCTGGCATGTATAACAACCATGGACTTGAGCCTCAATGGCCTTATCAAGGCCAGGCCACCAGAGGTAGCTTTTAGCTAAAGCTTTCATCCTGACAATGCCTGGATGGCCTTCATGTAATGATTGTAAAACCCTGTCTCTTAGGGAAGTGGGAATTGTGACACTGTTTCCCCATAAAATGCACCCTTTATGGGCAGATAACTCATGCCTTCTGACAAAATAGCTCTGAAATTCTGAGCCTGGACATTTATCCAACCAGCCCGTGTATACCCATGACAAGACTCTATTCAGTATTTTATCTGTGGCAGTTTCAGCAGCAATGTCCCCTGCATGGAGGGGAAATTCAGGTATGTCCCGTATGGACAATATTCTAGCAGCTGGAGCTGGATCAGGATCCATTAGTGGCAGTGGTAGTTTGCTGAGGCCATCAGCATGGCCCATTTCCTTGCCCAGTTTGTGAATTAATTTAAAATTGTATGCAGATAAGAAAATAGACCATCTCAGCATTCTTGGAGATAGTAAGTGGGGGGTTTGTCTGTCTGTTGTGAAAAGTCCCAACAGAGGTTTGTGGTTAGTGTATACCATGAAATCCCTGCCATATAAATAGTCATGGAATTTTTTTATTCCAGCAACGATGGCCAGGGCCTCTTTGTCAATCTGAGCATAGTTGCACTCAGCAGAGGACAATGTCCTTGAGTAAAATGCTATAGGAACCTGTTTCCCATTTTTTCTATGTGACTTAAAACTGCCCCAACCCCATAGGGAGATGCATCACATGCAAGACATATTGGTTTAGGTTTTTAGGTTTTAGGTTTTATTATATTTATATACCGCCCTTCTCCCGAAGGACTCAGGGCGGTGAACAGGGCACATATAAAAAATACAAAATACAAAAATTAAAAAAGAATTAAATAGTAGCCCAGCTAAAACAGTCAATAACAATATAAAAATCCCCATTAAAACCCCAACATATCCCCCATCAGGCCAGGCCGGCTTGTTCAAATAGATGGGTCTTCAGACCGCGTCGGAAGGAGCGAAGCTCATCTTCCGTGATCTGATTGGCCCTGAGGTAGTTTTCTACTTGTGATAGATATGATGGCCATTCCTCCAGGTGTTTCACGTCGAATTCTCTGTTTCCCAACCTTCAGCATTCTTTTGTTGGTTCCTGTGTTCTTCCAGATCCTGCTTCCAGGCTCAGGGAATGAGTCCACTGAGCACGAGGTCGCTAGCGTAGCTTGCTAGTCGACCTTGAGAGGGGGGGAATGCCTTTTCCCTCCAGCGTGTGCTGCCTTTCCCTCGTAGACTTCAACTCTTAATCAGTGAAGCAGGATCCCACCTTCGTTGCCACTGTTAAATAGCAGGTTCTTTGGCGCAGGAATGAAGACGCGAAGCTGAGTACAAGGTAGCTCATAGTTTATTTCGTGCAGAAACTGTACTGGGGGAAAGGCTGCAACTAGCCGCAATACATAGTCTAGCCCCTAGGTGGCAGCCAATAGGTTTGAATCAACAATTGCCACCTGGAGATAGCCAATTGCAGCACAGGAGACTTGTAGTCTGGGTTGCTGGAGAGCCGTTAGCTGCTCCAGCAACCCACGTGGTATTCTTTAAAAGCCCAGTACATAACAGGAAGAATTATGGAGCATTAAGGCACTGGCCTCCTTTATTAGGAACCTACTATTCTGAAGCAATAATCATGATGAAATGTTAAAAGCTGCATTCTGAGAATCTGCTGTGGACTTTCAGTGCATTGCCCAGAAATACTGTAGCTGCTTTGTTGAATGCAGAAATAGTGGCCGCAAAAACATAATCAGGATAAAAGCATCATCATTTCACTCTCAACCAAAATTAGTAGGCTGCCATTTCAGAAGGTATATGAAGTAACAAGGAGACACAGAAATAATAGAAGATATTTTTTCTCCCACTTGTATTCTTTAAAGTTTATAGCGAAAGTGGGGCTGAAGATCCCTCATCAAACTGAATGATGTTACCATGAGGCATTCATTTGAAAACATTTCTAATTCAGTGGAAGCACTGAGTTGATGGTTAAGTATCTCCCATATAATCTGAAAGTTTGATAGGATTGTGCAAAGAAGTTGCTTTCAGACTTCATGGAGGTGGATGGAATTCAGTTCTTTTAGAGTAGAATATTATTCTCCCAAAAGCAAATCAGTCTTTTTAAATTTTGCTATTCATGTTAAGGTGACTAGAGTACAAGTTGTGCTGCAAGGATGGAGTGAAATGGCTGTTTTCCTTTCTTCTTTGTCTATTTATGAACAGGTTTGTATTTGTGCATTCTCATATACATCTGCAGTGCCTAAGTGCACAATAGGAGCTTAAGAAGCAAAGGCATTGTCCTAAATCCTTAAATATTTCAACCCTCACATTGGTTTGCCTATGTTAAAAAAAAGTAATGGTAAATTTGCCCTTTGCAAACAGAATGAAGTGTCCCTAATTCTAATACTTGAAAAATAAGGATGAATTGAATTTTATCATGTACAAGTTCCATGGCATTTTGAAAATCTCCTTGGTCATGTACAGCTCCATCTTCACTTTTTGGTTGCTTGTTTTAATTTTCAAATCCTGAAAACCCATTTTTTTTATTTCAGCTTATTACTAAATAACTAATATCCAGAAAATAATACAAAACTCAGACCTATTCTTCCAGCCTCTCATCTAAGAACTCTGTCAATTAAATTTCTATGAGTGTGAATGCCCCCTGCTTTGATTCAAAATATGTTCTTAAAAATCTCATCCCAAACTTGCAACTCATTCATCTTGAAACGTAAAAACCATGACTGAGTTTTTTTTCTTAATTTATGCTTACATAAAAAGGTGAAAAATAAATCAGAACAATGTAGATTCTGAATTTAATGGTTAGCATTCAAAAGTACAAGGAACCTACAGTATTTATGTAGTACAAGGCCAAAATAGTGGGGAAGGTCAAAGATTCTGTTTGCTGCTCTCCAAGGTGCTGAAACTGACAAGCCAGGGAATTAATTTACAAATTAAGAAAGAGATTTTTTAACGTGTTGGTTTACACCTCCAATTGCATTAAAAGCCAATTTAGTGCCCCCTTATTATGTATAATAGAGTTATGCTCACTAAATGTCATGGATACTTATTTTGTCAATAGAGTCTCCTTCCTCATATGTGTGATAAGTGAGTGGCACTATATAATGCTGGTGATTATGAAAATGATCTCCCATTAGAAATGGGTTAATAATACAAAACTGGGCTTCTGTTTTGTGCGCGCAGTGCTTGCGGACGTTCAGGAAGAGCCCTCTCCCTGCTGTACAATCTTTCTTCCTTGGAGGACCCTGAAAAAGGTCGAAAGTTGCCCTGGAGGGGCGACCACCACAAGGAGGCCCTCCCTGTGATTGCGGAAGGGCGGAAGCCCTCTGCTCGATCCAGAGCAGCTCCTTTGGCCCAAAGAAGAAGAGATCGGCCATCTTAAAGAAGAGATCGGCCATTAAGCTGTTGCCTGCTGAAAGCTGAAAGCACTAACAAGCACAACGAAGCAATCTGGAGGACCTGGGTGAGATTTTACCTTTCTTATTCCCCTAACTACTTTCCTGTGGGACTTTTCCAAAAATTTCCTCCCCCTCTTTTGAAAGACCAGTGACTGCATACTTGGGGAATAAACTTTAAAGCCTTAAAAGAAATCAAATGGCAAAGCAAAAAAATTAAGCAACCTTATTTGTACCTATTAAAAAGCATTTATTTTTGTAGAGATCTACTACCCTATTTTCTGCTTAAGCTGTGAAATAAGGGAAAAATGGATTAATTGAATAAAAGCCTTAAAAGTCTGGAAAAAGATTTTACATTTTATTCTATATGCTATTGATGACATCTTGTGGTGAAACATGGTATAGCAAGTAAAACTTTTTTTTTATTATTTTGAGAGCTGACTGAATAACAGAGCTGTCCTTGACATTATCTGTGAAGATAAGAATTGGGAACACCTGGCACTGAAAACAACCTTTAGGAATACTGGAGGTGGACAATCATTGACTCTTATTAAAACAGCCTCCATGAAAGACCTATCTCTAAACATCAATGAAATGGAGGAATATATCCCACCACTTAACTACAAACTGATGCTTGAAACAATCTTGGCAATTACTGAGCAAATTAAAGCCAAACTGCAAGATAAATCTGACAGCTTAAAGCTACCAAATCAAACTTTGACCTTAAATGATGAATTGACAATCCAAAAACAAACAAAAGAAGTGGAAACTAACACTAAAATAGGAGACTTTAAAGAACAACACAATTTATTGAGAACCATGAAGCCCAAACCTCAACTTCAACTATAAAACCTAGTGTCACGATGTCCTCGACGATTGAACCACGAACACACGAAGGTACGGGTGACAAGGTTTATTCCTCCAACACAAACAAACCACGAAAAAGTCAGTGTTGACGGCATCCTGCCTCAACGCTCTTTTTTCATGCAGCACCACCCTAACCCCACCCCTTCAAAGCAAACCGTCATCCGCCCACCTCCCCATAAAGATCCCACCCATCACCTTGCACACCCACCACTCATTGTGTGTGTTGCCGTGGCCCGCCAGGCCATCCTCCAGGTAAGTCCCGTCCTTCCCCTTCCCTATGTCCCCCTAGCCGTCCCATTCCTGCAACTGCGCTTGCCCCCCTTGGTCCGCCCGAATGCTCGGCCGATGAGAGAGGCAGCGTGGGCATGGCTACCATCCAGTCCACACCTGCATGCAGCGGGCTAGTCCTTCCGGCTGTCTGTCTCTTGCTCTCCTCTCGCCCCGGCTCCGGCTGCAGCAGGCCAGTCCTTCCGGCTGTTTCTCTCTTACTCTCCGCTCGCCCCGGCTCCGGCTGCATCTGAACACCCACAGGGTGCTCTGTTGTTGGTGTTACTGCCGGCCGGTAGGCGGGCAGCTGGCGCTGTGCCCAGGGCCCAGATGCAGGCGCGTTCTGCGGCTCCGGGGCTGGTTGCCCGGGTGCCGGGATTCCATTTTGCGCAGGCATGCCCGTTAGCTGGCTGGTAGGTGCCCGGCTCCGCCCTCGCCGGTTGGCTGTGAACGCGCCCGTCAGCTGTTCGGCAGTGACATGGCGCTGCTTCTGCCCCTCGGGTCTGAGCACGGCCGGCTGCCCCAACGCCGGCTGCCCCGATGCTGCGTTGTCAGCAGGTCCCGGCGTGGACGTCAGCTGGCTGGTGGTGAGCTGCTGCGGCCCCAGAAGGCCGGCAGGCTCTGGTGACGGGTGGCGGAGGGAGGGGGGAGGAACCGCTTCCCCATGTTGCTGCTGAGGGCGGCAGAGACAGTGAGGACGGCGAAGCCCAGATGGGTGGCAAGCTGGCAGGGCTTGACACCTACAACTCAAAAAACAATAGTAGCCGAAGAAAGCAACACCAAGAGGGAAGATATTAAAGGCCTTCAAATACAGTACGTTGAGGACCCAGCCAATCAAATGATAATCATAACACCAGTTACTACTTATTACCTAAGCCAGATGGAATCAGAAGAAGAAAAAGACCAGATTGAATTAATGACAATTATATTACACCAAACATCAAAAATTGAGCTATTAAAGCAACACTTCAATGATTACAAAGGAGACACTTTCTTTGCAAAACTGATATTTGGATGGTCTCCCTGGATTCAAACAATGTGTGTAGGAAGAAAGGGAGACACATCTGAGAATCTAAAGGCACCAATATGGAAGCCTGATTGGAACAAAAAGAATGTGAGAGTTAGATTTTAAAAATTAGATTTGTCTCTTTTGTTGGGATTTGTAATGGTAGAGCTTAAAAAATTTCTTTTAATGGGCTAAGGGGAATCTTTAAAAAATATAAACTGATTGTATATTTAGGTTTTAGATTTTTAAGGGGAAAACAAAATTAAGCTATTAGAACATAACTCTGAACTATATTATAAAATCTGGAATGATATAATAAAAGACATTATTTTAATAATTGATGAACTATTAAGATGATATATAGAATATATTTGTTGTAAAGATACAGATATAAATTGATTTTATATTTAACTCAGGTGTCTAAGGGAAAGGAAAGTTGGATATTAGAATTGATTTATATTTTAGAATTTGGAAGGATATAACAAAAGATATTTTTCTAATAATTGGTAAATAGAATTTATTTAATGATAGATGATAAATAGAATTTACTTGCAAAAAATAAGAATGTATTGAAATGAACAATGTAAGTACTGTAGACAGGATAATTACTTTTTAATGAAATAGGGAAATGTGAGTTACCCGAAAATTAAGTTTTCTTTTATATACTATAGGCTATTCTAGAATATTCTATTGCAATTAAGTAAAACTTAAAAACAGGACATGGATATGTGTAAGTGAAAATATATTGAAAATTCTTCTAATTGATTATGTCACAATTAGAAATGTATTAATTCAATTAATTTGATTATGTTATAACTAAGGGAATCGGAGAGGGAATCTTTGTTGACATAACTTGAGCTACTTACAAATTATTTGTTATTTGTTATTGTTTACTTTTGATTACCCAACCACCATATTGCTTCATAAATACCTGAATGTAAAATTAAAAAAATTAATAAAACTTATACAAAAGAATAATAATAATACTAAACTAATACTTAAGGAATTGATAGAACTATATTGTGAGGGGCTGGCAAAAGACTAATGAACTTTGGATGTTTTAAAATTAATGTACCATCTATAGTGCATTTTTTCAAGCCGTCATAGAATGAGTTTTCAAGATGTACCTTACATATGGAAATTATTCCTTCATGCCTTATGGACATTAAATAATGAAAGTTTTGAATAATTGATTAAGACTATGATTATCTTGGCCTGGCCCACAATGCTACTTATAAATGTGGCTAGCAACAGAACACAACTAACTCCATAAAAAGACTATTATTAATAGGATATTAAAATTCCAACATCAAGCTTACATTTATTTTGTCCTATTCCCATTCCCAAGGTAGCAGCCATTCAAGAGATGTACACACGTAAATTAGGTTCTGCAAAGTCAGTTTTAGTGATGATGCAACCAGTGTCCATATGCTGGCAGGTGTAGGTAAATGGCAAGCATAACTCATTTTTCTTTTACTGTTATGCATTTAGAACATTGGAGCGGGAGAGACGGAGGGAGAGAGAGAGAGAGACCACAGTTTAGACTGGAATCTTCATCATTAAGTGATGTCATTAATAAATGAGTCATACCTGATTTTACAACATTTCTTACCATGGAATCAGTGTAGTTGTTAAGTGACTCACATAGTCGTAAGTGAATCCAGCTTCCAACATTAACTCTCCTTCTTGGAAACCCTTGGGAAGGTAGAAAAATGGCAAATCACATGATGCCGCAACTGTCATAAACAGCATGCCCGTTGCCAAGCACTTGAATTTTGATCACACGACTGCAGAGACACTTTGAAGGTCATAAGGGTGAGGACTGTTCATAAATCACTTCCATACCATTACAAACTTTCAGCGGTTGTTAAACAAAGGATTGTTAAGTTGATGACTACCTATATACTAATGTTGCTGGTTTTGTATTTTTCATTCAAAATTCTTCCATGTCAAAGATGCAGATGATTTCAGCACAACAGTTAAAACACATGAATATTCAGCCTGGTTGGATTTTATCTACGGCAACTGCAGCAAAATTATTCTACGTACAAAGATAAATACTGAAATACCCACAGTGGAGGAATGGACTGTAAATATGACAGAATTAGGAAAATGGCAAAAACGGCCTGTTTGGTCAGGGATGAAACAATGAGTAGTTTTATAAAAGGCCTTTCATTGACTTTCTGCTGAAAATGGAAAAAAAGTGAACTGATTTATAGATTTGCTGATTGTGAAAGGAGTGAAATATGGGATAGAAGGGATCTTTATAATGTAATTTGAACGAAAAAGGAGGGATAACTGTAACTGCTGCAAAGATTGGAAATTGCTTAATTATTATTTTTTCTTTAACCCTGTTGCTTTCTTTGCTTTTTCTTTTATCATTTTTTCTTTCTAACTTTTCTTTGTATATTTTCATGCTTCTCTTTTATCTATCAAAAATTTTCAATAAAAATTATATAGATGTAAAAAAATAGTCAGTTTTCTACTTATATAATGCAGAGAGCCATGTCAAATTCAATTATCCAGTTCAAAAAAAATTTCTGAATAGTATTTTAAATTATATTGGCAACTAGATGATGGTATTCCATACCTGCATATAAAGGTAGGCTCTATATTCAATTCCAAAAATTCCAAAATATGTATGGAAGCAGAAACCTAGTGCCTATCTTCAACTTTCTAAAACAACTGCATCTTTTTTTCAGAATCATATGGCAAATGTAGAGAACAGTCACACAATCTTAGAAAATTACTTTAAAATTGCAGGTAAATGAAGTGTTCATGCTCTAGTGTACTACAAAGCATCTGCTACATAATCTTAGCTCAAGGTTCAAAAGAAGATGCAGTGACTCAAAAAAAAGGACACAGAGAATAGAAACCAGGTAGAGTTTACCTTTTTCTGACGGGAAGATTTAAAGGACTGGAATATGTCTATGGTTGGCTACCACTTCTAATTTCAGCGATAAAATGATAAAAATAATTTTCTGGAGTTTTAAAGAGATTCAGGCTACTATATAACCCATATAGAAAAATTGCACTGGCCATAGCTTTAATCTTCATCATAGTTTATTTATTTCTAGTTATTTTGTTCATTAGCACAATACCGAATCCCATTCTGCTCCAAATAAATACATAGAAAAAGGGACTATTGAGTACAAATTTTGACATAATGGATCAGAAAGGTAACATAATGTCATTTCTATTAACCTTTTTATCCAGTGTTATCTATGCTATGCTTAATGCAGCATGACTGTTTAAGTAATTAAGGGCCTAGTGGGGGCATTAGCAATGTAAGGCTATATTTGCATTTTACACTAATGAATTTATAATGAGGGTTTTATTATATTAATGAATACGGTTGGCAGAAAAAGCGGAGAAAATCAAACTGAAAAGTTGGAAGTTCCATTCCTTAATGCTGCTGCTGCTGCTGATGTTCTGTTGTCATAAGGTGTTAATTTGAAGGAAAACAAGAGCACTTGCAGCAATCTATCATCATATGCTTTGTGTCCTTTGAAGTTATTGTAATAATTTAGTCATATCAGAGCTTATATGGGAGCTATTTATTTCAAAATTAGACTATACAGAAGCCCTAAAATAATTGTATGGATTAAGAAAACCAATCTGGTTGCAGCAATCAAGCAGTAATGATTCTCATTGAAGCTCAAGACCTAGTTCCTTTAACTCAGTATCAGTGCATTGTAGCCTTGTAGTAAACCATGTTCTACAAATATGGCTGGTTCCTCCTAGAGAACAGTACATTACTGTATAGATGGAATAAGCTTCCTTTAATCTGGGGTTCTGGAGACACGCTGTCATTCTGTGTTCCACATACATCTGATACAGATATACACCACTGGGACCACTTTGGCCTTTACTTTCCACATCCTCTCCAATTCCTCCTTCAGTCCCTGGTACTTCTCCAGCTTTTCACACTCCTTTTTACTGATGTTGCTGTCACTTGGCAACACCTGCATCTATTACCACTGCTATTTTCTGGTCCTTGTCTACTACTATAAAGTCTGGTTGATTGGGCAGTACCTGCCTGTCTGTCTGGATCTGGAAGTCCCATAGGGTCTTATCCGTCTTATTCTCCATTACCTTCTGTGGGATCCCCCATCTGGATTAAGAAGGTTCAATCTAGCCCATCCACTGTGAACATGTTCCTGTACATAATGCCAGAGAGGTGTGCCATTCAGTGTATGCTCTTCTGGACTGCACCTTACACCATTGCATTATGTGTTCAACTGTCTCTGGGGTTTCCCTGCATAGTCTGGATTCTGGCGTGTTTGTGTGTGTGTGTGTGTGTGTGTGTGTGTGTGTAGTTTAGAAATCCATAACACCACACACACACACACACACACACCCCCAAACATTCGTTCATTCATTTGTTCGTTCGTCCGTCCGTCCATCCGTCCATCCATCCATCCATCCATCCATCCATCCATCCATCCATTCCTTATTTGGAATATGTTGACATTGGATCTGTAGATAAGTTAGTTCCAGTATCAGAGGGGAAATGGTTACATGAGTTGAACATCAGTTGAATATATCATCTTAATTATTACTAATTTGTATTAACCATGTGGATTAAAAAACGCTGCTTTATTCCATAGCATCCCAGGCATTTTACAAGGCCAGATCTGTTTTGCTTCAACAGTAACACTGAAATTGATGAGTTCCTTCTCTAGAGAAACCAGACTCTTTAGTTTGGTTTATGAATGAAAATAGAGAATAAAACATACTTTTTCTAATGTGCCATCCTGTATGTTATAATTCCTGTTGATGTGACACAACAACATAATTAATTATTCCTGATCTTTACTTTCAATGATTTTGAAATCTAAAGATTCTTGAAGCTGTAATATTGCTTGGGTCTTGTGTAAGCCACAGTGTGTGTGTGTGTGTGTGTGTGTGTGTGTGTGTGTGTGTGTGTGTACATATACATACATAGTTCATCTTTCTTTCTTTTTCTTTCTTTCTTTCTTTCTTTCTTTCTTTCTTTCTTTCTTTCTTTCTTTCTTTCTTTCTTTCTTTCTTTCTTTCCAGCCATTCTTCTTTGCTTTCAAAAATAAAAAAGACCTTGCTTTCCAACTCTGAGAGCTATAAGAAAAGTTTCAAAACAGAATTTCAAATAATGTGTGTGAGAGTGAATGAGTGAGCATGACCTGAGAAACAGATTGTTTGTACTGAATTCACAGCCATTAGAAAGTGGAACTTTAGTGCACAGTTAGAAATTAACACCCTGAGTGTTTTACCCTTTAGCCTTCTCCATAGTGATCAAAACAAAAAACAAGGTTCTTTAACCACAGTGGCGCCATATATATATAGATATATATAACGACAGTGAATACATGGGTTACTATATTGATTTTGATGTTGTTTATTATAAAATGTGGATTCTTAGTCTGAACATAAGGATAAAAGAGTTGAAGTGATATATTCCATTTGTGGGTGTTTCCTCTGATTTCCAAAACCATCTTTTTCCCTAGAAGTAAACAGAATGATCACATAGTCATTTATGTGATAGAGCATATTTTTGGGCAATATGTTTCCTGGTTGCTCACTTTAAAAGATCAAGGAATACAATATACAGAGAATGAATTACAGGAAGAAATACTTCAAATTTGGAACAGAATATATTTCCCCTCCCCTAATAAATGCAATATTTTGATTTTGCAATAAGATATGTAAAAAAAAATCAATACACTTTGATCAATGCTTCATTTTTAATGTGCATTAAAGAATCAGGGAAATCCATGGCCAAAACAATTTTAAAACCCCAGATCTATCACATTTGTATTTATAGGATGCAAAATTATTTTTCTTTGCTCTATATGTTTCTACAAGTGTGATTGAAGAGCCTAAATGTGTCTTTGTCAATTGTCCAAACTTACCTGCTTCATAAAAGCTGAAGCTAAAATGATGCTTCCAAGCATAAAGGCTGCAAACACAACTGAACACTATGAGTTTAAGAAATAGTTGAATGCTTGTAAGTTTGCTACGTGATATTTACTGTTAAATTTTTTTGACATTGTTATACAAACTAAACTGCTTGTCTGTCAGAACTCATATCCTTTCATGACACAACTGAACTTTGGTCACAAGTACAATCATACTGAAAATATTTTATGCAATCTGGTTCTTCCTTGATTTGCTGGACATTGGATGTGACATATTGTGAGTTACAATCTCACAATAGATTTGTGGTGTACTAATTAGAAGATGGGGACGCGGTGGCTAGGACACTGAGCTTGTCGATCAGAAGGTCAGCAGTTTGGCGGGTCGAATCCCGAGTGCCGCGTAACAGAGTGAGCGCCTGTTACTCATCCCAGCTTCTGCCAACCTAGCAGTTCAAAAGCACATAAAAATGCAAGTAGAAAAATAGGGACCACTACGGTGGGAAGGTAACAGCGTTCCGTGTGCCTTTGGCATCTAGTCATGCCAGCCACATGACCATGGAGACGTCCTCGGACAAGCGCTGGCTCTTCGGCTTTGAAACGGAGATGAGCACCGGCCCCTAGAGTTGGAAACGACTAGCACACATGTGCGGGGGAACCTTTACCTTTACCTAATTAGAAGACTTGTTGGAAATTTTGACACAGTTAACTTCCAGCAAAGACAGCTCTGCAGAAAACGGAGCTGACAACTGCAGCAGAATGAAGAACCGTTGAATAGACAGACCAGTTCTTCAATAATTCCTCTCTGGACAAGGACAGGATTTGAGATCACCCACAAATGCTCTAGATAGTTACTGCTCATGAAGAGACCCCAAAACAACAGTCTCCAATTGCTTTAAATCTCTGGGAGGTGAGGGAATAGCCATCTTATTCAAAGTGCTACTGGTAACTTTGAAAGGATACTAAGTTTGCATACTGTACTTTCTTTTCCAATCACTCTTGGAAATTGCTTGTCAAGTTTGACAGTCCTGAACAATCCTTAGCAAAATAAGTTTTAAATACAGGTTTATGGACTTAAAAGGGCTGGGTTTTTGTTTTGGTAATCCCTAATTGTTTTTGTTTTGTTTGTTTTTTGTTTTGCAATAAAGGGCAAAAGAGGGATTAAAATTTTAATTTCAGAAAGTTACAAATGGACTAAAGGTCCAGATAAATTTGAAATAAAATTTTGAAGTTAACTATAAAGAATTCTTCCCCTGGAAAATGCTTTAGTTTTGAATTATTTTTTAAAAAAATAATCTTTAAAAATTAGATAAGAGAGGAAATGAGAAGGAACTAAAGATTACCATTAAAGCAGAAGAATGGCTAAATTTGATTTACAAATAAAAAAGCATACTACTTTTAAAATGGACATATTGAAAGATATTTTGAATAACAGACCCAAAATTATTTTAAGGTTATCTGCCTCTATAAATAGAGTGTAGTTAAAAGATGTTATGGAAAAGGAACAAGTTTTGCCTGACATTTACCTGATTTGAAAGTGGATTTAACCATGACACGTTACAAAAATGACACTGGCAATGCAAAAGAAACCAGCTAATGTCTGAATAATTGAAAGGGATATTCAAATACCAAAACAAAAGGGTGACATACACACACACCCAAATTTCCCTGTACAGTATTCACAAAAGAGTAAAGAATTTTTTGAGAAGGGACAAAGAAAAAAATGAAAAGAAATCAATACATTATTTGAAAGGACAAAAGATCAAGATCATTAGAAGTAAAAAGAAGGAATATAAAGTTGATTTATTTGATCAAGGTTAAAATAGGTATGTTGTTATCTCTGGTAATCCCTAATGGACTTTTGCTAATCAAGAAAGAAATAATGAAGTTTTAAAAGAGTTGTTTACAGATAAGAGATGTGGTATTAAAAAAAGATGATATTGTGGTGTTTTAAGAAAGGTGATATGTTGTATATATATTTATTTTATTTCTTTTTTTTTCTTTTCTGCACTGCTTTTTTCTTTTAATTTGTTTTAGTCTTTATTTGTTTTAGTCTTTATTGAGAAATGTAGTATACAAAAGTATAGCAAAAATAACTACAGCAATAATAGATATATTGCTGTAGTTACAATCACCATTCTAATTCCCCTGTTAAACAATTCAGCCTATTGCAGAAATAGACAACCACATGCCTTACAGATGCTTTGGACTTCAAATCCCATCAGCTATAGGTGGAATGGTTAAAGGATTATGGGAATTGTAATCCAAAACACCAGTTATTCATGCAGATATAGAGATTGGTTGTATAGGATTCAGTGGAGCTAATTCCCACAAAAATATACCATGTACAAAGGAGCATAAAACTGAGCTAGGAGAATGAATGTGAACTTCTCAAGTTTATTTAAAACAAATTAATAATGGCAGTAATGCAATTTTTCCAGTTTTCTCTCCTTTTCCTTCTCTCTCTATTCCTCCAAACATTCTCATTAGAATTTTTAGAGGAACTTAAACAGATTTTCAGGGCCTCTTTTGAAAGAAGGAACTCTTCCATTATATATTCCCCAGCCTTCCACTGAGGTGCATAAGACCATTTAAGTTTCCATTTAAATGCCCAGTTTATGCAGCGCTATGGATAGAAAGTGACAGCCTGTATTTTTCAAACCTAGAAATATTTATTTTCTTCAAAACATAAAGCTCAAATTTACAGTGATGGCGTGCTACAGATCATTCTTTGGGCAAGTGCCCTCACCCACATGCCCTCACATCAAAATAGCTCTCCTGATAAAATGGAAGAAAAATGGATTGCGGGTATAGAAAGAAAGAACAAAGACAGTCACGAAAGCACTCTTGCCTTCTAGTATGCAATAAACATTAGGCAAGATAATACCAACATGATTTCAAGTGGTGCAACAAAGGCATTAAAATATAAACCTTCTAAAAGAAGCCCATCTAGCTTACTATTTTTTCTCTTTTAGGACAACTATCCAGTGCCCACAGGTGCCTGTCTACATGGAGAGGCTCACAAATATGCCTAAAGGCTCATGGCATTCTCCCATACTGATTGAGATTGCTGAAACGCAAAGGAGAAAATTCCTGGAGATATCTACTCATTGGCATGTTGCTTGATGAATTCTGAAACAGTGGTTTAAAGAAGGAGGCAGTGAAAGCGTCTGTCCCATGTTTTCTAAATCAATGCACTAAACAAAGTGTAATGACATTTCTCCCATTTTTCATAATGTTTTATGCCTTTTTTAAAGAATGTATAAGGGAAGGAGTGGCAGAACCTGGGGGTGGCATTAAAAGAGGAATCAGACTAGAGTCTCTACATAGCCACAAGTGAACTAAGTCTACACACCTCCTTGAATTCCATTAACCCTTACCTAACTTCTAGCACGTGCTGTTCGTTGAAAAGATTCCCATGCATAGGCACAAGTAGCAATAAATCAGTTCAGTTGGATCTACATGTGTGGACCTGATCTTCTACAGCTGAAGGAGCAGCTTCATTCCACAGCTGAGAATGTAGCTCCAACCTGCATTTTGCAGTCAGAGGCCTTTCCAGAAGGCCTCTGCAGCCAAGAATTGAGCTACGGATTCAATCCGTAGCTCGGTTCTCTGCTCCAGAGCCCTTCTGGAAAGGCCTCTGACTGCAAAATGCAGGCCAGAGCTACATTCTCTGCTGCAGAATGAAGCTGCTTCTTCAGCTGCAGAAGAAGTGGGCTGGCTGGGCAAGGTGAATGTAAAAGACACCCCCCAAAAATAAGACTTGGTGCCTCTTTTGGAGGCAAAAAAAGAGAAAAGACCGGGTCATATTTTGGGGAAAACACGGTACCAAGAATCACACTTCAGGACCTGCCCAATCACAATGTCTGAAAGGCTTATTCTCAATACTGTGAAGATATGTTTGGTATTAATAAATTATCCTCCTCTCTAACTGAATGTGTAAACAACACACTGTGGCTCTTTAAAAAAAGATTTAGAGGCAAGATTGGAAAATATTCTTTCTTCCCTGTTCTTAAAAGAATCATTGGCAGTGATTCAACCTATCTTCATTCCTGCCTTCACATATTGCACAGCTAGACCTGCATTGTGTGCCACAGAGTAAGCCCTTTGTAACACCTAAGTTATTCCTATTCCTATTTCACTAGATTCACCTTTTGGGCAACCTGCATCTACCTGTCAAATCACACACCTTTCTATTTAATAAGAATCCAGAAAGAATGATACTGCCATTTTTCATCAACATGGAAAAGTTTGATCTCACCATGAGAAACTGTGTCAGGTTTCTCTATATGTTCCTGTTGGTGCTGCTGCTCAATGAATGTACATAAAGTAGAGATGGAGAGAGACAGGTGCTACTGCTGGATGCCCATTCAAGTAATGGGTAATGGATACCTGTATATTTGTACAGTGGTACCTTTGTACTCAACTGCTATGAAACTCACTGAATTTGGTACTTGACACATTCGTTCAACCTTTGCAAAGACATGTCTATCCAAGCATGTACGGACACTGGCATATTGCACATGAATGGGCATCCAGCAGTAGCGCTTGTCTCTGTTCCCTTACTCATTATTTGTTTGGTATTCAATACAAAAACTAGAACTTGCCATTGTTGACTACCTTGTGACTCACTACATTATTCCTTATAGGAAAAAATTATTTGGTAGTTATCGTTTTTGGTATTCGTTGAAACTCCCAGAACCAATTAACGAAGAGTACTGAGGTATCAGTGTACTTGTACAGAAACAATTAAGTGGCAGGCACATAAATCAATATTTGTAAAGCAAAGATTGACCTGCTCTTCCCTTCTACACCAATGTCTGAGATCCTAGGAAGAACACTTGTGGCTAGCTCATCAAGGTTATCCATATTAGGAAACAGACTCCATAAAATGTGGAGGGAGCCTGCAAGCTTGTTGAATTGTGTTTAGGATGTTTATTTATTTATTTATTTATTTATTTATTGAATTTTTATACCGCCCTTCTCCCGAAGGACTCAGGGCGGTGAACAGGGCATATAGATAGAAATACAAAAGTTAAAAGAAGATTAAATTATTGCCCGAATTCTCCCACGCAGTCTTGATTTTCACTGATGTTTAAAACTTTTAATTGTTTTTGTATACTGCCCAGAGTTGCATGTATTGAGATGGATAGCTTTATAAATTTGCTAAATTAGATAGAACTATACTTTTCTGGGACGCAGTGGCTCAGTGGGTTAGGACGTTGAGCCTGTCGATCAGAAGGTCGGCAGTTTGGCGGGTCGAATCCCGAGTGCCGCGTAGCAGAGTGAGCGCCTGTTACTCATCCCAGCTTCTGCCAACCTAGGAGTTAGAAAGCACGTAAAAATGCAAGTAGAAAAATAGGGACCACTACAGTGGGAAGGTAACAGCGTTCCATGCTCCTTTGGCATCTAGTCATGCCGGCCACATGACCACGGAGACATCCTCAGACAAGCGCTGGCTCTTCAGCTTTGAAACGGAGATGAGCACTGGACCCTAGAGTCAGAAACGACTAGCATGCATGTGCGGGGGAACTTTTACCTTTACCTTTATATACTTTTCTGAGATAGACCGTTGTACAGAACCTTACAAGCCTGTCTGCATTTTTGCTTCCCCTCCCTCTTACACCCCAGAGAGTCAGTGAGGAATCAGCCTGATTTTAGTCCTAATACTGGTGTTGTTTCATGGGTTTTAAAAGGCTGTTTTGGCACATGCTATTGCTGTAATGGTTTCTGCAGAGATTTTCCAAGGTCATCTCCATGGCTCCCTACACCTGGAATGTTTGAATAGGAGTGAAGCCATCTGCAATTAGGACTCTAATCTGTGGACAGCTGTTACCAGGGTCTTAATAGGAATGCTAGAATAACCATGTTCGCTTTCTTCTTGTTGGCTTTTCAAGGCAGAACTCAGGCATGTCATCTGTCTCATCAACAGAAGAAATAATTCTGTGGTGAACCAAAATTATGATTCCTGAAATTCTCTCTTGCCCCTTCTCATGTCTGCTTTCCTGAGAGTCAGGGGGAAAAACAAATGAAGCATAAGCACACTGTTGCTCTGTCTTTGCTGCAGATCTCTTGTCTGCCAAGCCTTCTCCCATTCAAAATAGGCCACAAAAGCAAAATGGAACCCATGTAGAATAACAGCAATCCTATTGATCCTATGATAAATATACCTAAGCCAAATGGGTCTAGGATCCTTCAGCTGCCACCTTTGGACATGCTTCCTCCACCTCCCTCCTCCCACCTGAGCCCACTTACCTTAGCATTCCTCCTCGGCTACCGGTCCCTGGCCATTCTCCCTGGCCAATGGGCACCTTGGCTTCCGCCCCATGCCCTTTGCCCTGGCCCTTTCACTGAGGCACCCTTTTTTCTGGGCCCTTGGCTGCACGGGACAGATAGCCGCCAGCCAATCAGGTGGCAGGCAGATGCCATGGTGCTGCAGGGGCAGCCTGTGATGGGCAATTGCAGGGGCTGTGTGGGATGAGGGCAGCCTGCAATGCAAGATATATTTTTTTAAAGTGCTGTGGCTGCTCCATAAGTTTTGGGGCTCTTACCATTGCCGGCAGGGGGAAAAGACTTGTGTGGGGCAACAAGGAGGCCAATGGTGCTGGTGCAGCTCCTGCCATTGCAGGGAGGGGGGGAGCCTTGCCTGGGACAGCAGGCCAATTCCCTGTTCAGTGTGATACCAGTTGTCTAGGAGCAGAGGCAACATAGGGGAAGGTGGGGGACAAAAAGGAAGCCAGTGATCCTAACCCTCTGTGCCTCAACTCCAGGATGATGGTGAGCTGAAAGCCACACAGAGACCTGTCAGGCTGAAGTCCAGGTACAGAGGCAATGACAGGCAGGTGGGGTCAAAATGGAAATCCCCCACCCACTGCTGCCTGCCTGTTGCCCTCTCTGCCCCGAGCCTCTGACAGCTTTAAAAAAAAGGCTGTAGAGCACCAGCTGCCTTTTTTTTCCCACCCTCCATTATGTTGCCTCTGTTCCTGAACAACTGGCATCACACCAAACAGGGAGCTGGCCTGTTACCCCACACAAGGCTTCCCCCCCCCCTCACAATGGCAGGAGCCACACCAGTGCTGTTTGTCTCCTTGCTGCCCCACACAAGACTTTCCCACCCACCCCCAATGGCAGGAGCCCCAAACTTGCAGAGCAGCCGCAGCACTTTTTCAAAAAGTCACGCATCACAGGCTGCCCTCGTCCCACAGAGCCCCTGCAATTCCCCATCACAGGCTGCCCCTTCAGCACCATGGCATCTGCCTGCCACCCAATTTGCTGGCGGCTATCTATCTCGTTCAGCCAAAGGCCCAGGACAAAGGGTGCCTCGGCGAGAGGCCAGGCCGATGGGCAAGGAGCAGATGGCAAGGGGCCCATTGGCCAGGAAGAATGGTTGCGGGTGGGCCAGCTGAGGAGGAGCGCTGGAGGTAAATGGGCTGAGGTGGGGGGAGAAGGAGGCGTGGCCAAGGGTGGGACCCTAAAGGTCCCATTCTGAGCCAAATGCCCCTCAAAAGTTCTGCTTTGTGTTTTAGAAGAAGTGAGCTTGAATTCTCTAGGATTTCTTTTATCCCACCTTTATTAGTGTTAATAAACAACTCAAGGAGACAAACGTACCTCCTCCTCCAATTTTCCACCCAACAACAACCCTGTGAGGTGAGTTGTGCTGAGAGACAGAATGACTGGCATGACATGTTTGCCCAGCCGGATTTCATGCCTAAGGCAATTTCCAACTCATCCAAAGAACATTTGCATTTGAATCGTTTGCTTTCATTCTAATTAGTTTAATCTAACATGTAAGAAAGAGTGGTTGCTTTAAAAAATAGGAGGGGGAAAAAAGCAGAAATTTCCTAAACAGCATGATTGGCAATTAAGATAAAAAGCAGTATCTGGCTTCAACCGAGTACTGGAATGCTTTGTTGGTCTTCCTTGCCCCTGCAAGCTAATTTAGATGAGCAAGATAGCCTTTGGAAGGTCAGCTGCAGTAAGTGCAAAAATAGCCTTTTGAAACAGCAGTAGAAGAAAAGAGACAAAGGTCTTCCATGCATTTTCCATAGGCACATAACGTATGGCAAGTTGAAGCTTCATCAGATTGTTGCTTCAAACCTGACCATAACTAAAGCCAACGTTGAATCCTACAAAATCTATATAGGTAATTCTCCACAACCACAACTGAGGTCAAAATTTCCCTTTGATAAGCAAGACTGTTGTTAAGTGAGTTTTGCCCCATTTTACGACCTTTCTTGCCACAATTATTATGTGAATCACTGCAATTGTTAAGCAATTGTTAATGGCTGTTAAGTGAATCTGGATGTTCCATTGACTTTCCTCACGGAGGGACACAAAAGGTGAACACATGACCCCAAGACACCGCAACCGTGATAAATACATTATTATTTATTTATTTATTTATTTATTTATTTATTTATTTATTTATTTATTTATTTATTAAATTTGTATACTGCCCTTCTCCCGAAGGACTCAGGGCGTTGAACAGGGCAATACATAAAAACTAGATACAAAAATTAAAAATTATTAAAACGTGATTAAACAATGCCCATAATAAATTAATACAGATTAAAAATTGAAGTCCATTTATAAAAATCCCACCCCGTCCCATCAGGCCAGGCCAGCTTGTTTAAAGAGATGGGTTTTAAGATTGCGCCGGAAGGAGCGGAGATCGGGCGCCATCTGGAGCTCGACCGGAAGATGGTTCCATAAATCCGGTGCACCCACAGAGAACGCCCTCCCCATGGTCATGTGATTGAAAATGTGGACAAGCATCCACATTTTCAATCACATGACCATGGGGATGCTGCAATGGCCGTGAGTGTGAAAAACAGTCATAGGTCACTTTCAGTACCATTGTAATTTTGCATCCTCACTAAACGAATGCTTGCGAGTTGAGACTATCTGTACTCTTAACCTATTCAGATAAGCTTCTGTGTCTCAGATACGTTCTCAACTGACAGTTCACCACTGGGAAGGTAGAAGACATGGTGCCAAACTAAATATAGGGAGTAGATTTTTTTCCCCTCCTACTTAATCTACAGATTTGCTCAACTGCATCCAAGGAGAAAAACCAAGTTTCAAAAAGTATTGGCGTTATCATTGTTCTCTCTTTTTTTAATTGAAAAGTTTTATAAAAATTACAATATTATCCCCCCAACCCACCCTTGACCCCCCCCTCCCCCCACTTCCCAGAGCTGATTACAGGGTTACAGATATATAATAATCATAATCTAGCTAACATTAACCAACTATATAAATAACCAAATACATAATATGCTTTAACTCCCTATAACATAAATACAAGCAAACTAAAAATATCCAAATTATTAAACAATAATAATTTGTATTTGTATGTAGATCTTTGTATGTAGATCTTTGGTCATTCGGGTTTTTCCCCACGTAGAATTGAAGGTATAAGAGCAGAGCTCTTATACCTTCAATTCTACGTGGGGAAAAACCCGAATGACCAAAGATCTACATATATATAATATATATAATATATATATAACATGACCACGGAGCCGTCCTCGGACAAGCGCTGGCTCTTCGGCTTTGAAACGGAGATGAGCACCGGCCCCTAGAATCGGAAACGACTAGCACGCATGTGCGGGGGAACCTTTACCTTAAACTTATTAGTTTACCTTTACCTTAAACTTATTAGTTTTCATCAGTCAGCCATACTGATGAAAACTAATAAGTTTGAAATGCATATCAGTCTCCCTTAATTCTTTGTTAGTAATTTACATAAATATATGAGCTGTCACCAGTGTGACTACTGCCTGTTTGATGGCCTTCAAGATAGGCTGAAACAGGAAATAAAGATTTGCCCCATGTTTGGGCCTAGCAAGGTAATCTAAATAGTTAACAAGTATTTGACATTATATATATATATATATACAGTTCCAAGAAGGCTCCACACCCATTTACAACACTCAGGTAACCCTGACGACACAGATAAGCTTCCAGGTGGCATCAATGACTCTAAAAAAGAATGCAAAATGACCAGCTGTCTGCAAGTAGTATAAATCCTTCCATTCCCCACCATCCAGTCAGAGCTGAAGAATCTTCTTGGATGAGAATTCTTCTAAGAAAAACAAGAAAGTCCAGTTGCCGTGAAAAAGCACCTTTGAGATAGAAAGAGGGGAGGTGACTTTTTCAAGAGTCCTAGCCTCTCATTCTAGATGAAAATGTAACTGCTAAATAAAGACTTAACTGTTTGCATTATAACAGGGGTGTCAAACTCGCAACATCATGTGACGTGTCGCAACGTATTGTGACTTTTTTCCTATTGCCAGCAATGGGGTGGGCGCGGTTTTAGCATGACGCATCCAGCCCACAGGCCGGCAGTTTGACACCCCAGCATTAAAGGAATCAAATTTTTACTTTCCTGCCGCACCTTCAGTCCAAGGTGGGAACCCCACAACGTGTATCAAAGTAATGAAAAATGAAAAAATGAAAAATGTTGCCACTTTGCCTCAACTGCTTTCTGTCACAAACGTTTGAGTGTGTGGGCAACGCAGGTGAACGGAATGGGGCTGCCAAAGGGCAATTTTTAAAAGCCAGAATGGAGATTGAAGTGCAGCATTTGATGTTTACGTATCTCATTCTTTAGCTTGGGCTAATTTGATTGCCAAATTTTTGGGGGGGCCAAGCAATGAAGGAAAAAGCATTAGCACGTTGCCTTTGACCATATGTGCAGATGTTGAGGCATTCAGCTTAAATGAGAATTGCAATTAACAAGAGTGGATGCAATAATAGATTGCTCAGCTGGAAATGCCTTTCAAAATCCTTTTGTATCTGCTTGAATGGAATTAGATTTATTTATTTATTTATTTATTTATTTATTTATTTATTTATTTATTTATTTATTAAGGATTTATATGGCCACCCAGTTCAGGCAATTGTGGACTCTGAGTTGTTCACATGAAAAAGAAAACCAATCCAAGATAAAAACATCAGTCAATAATACTGGTAGTTCTCAGCTTGCAACCATTCATTTAACAACCGTTTGAAATTACAACGGCACTGAAAAAAGTGACTTATGACCAGTCCTCATATTCACAACCATTACTGCATCCCCAAGGTCAAGTGATCAAAATTTGGATACTTAGCAACCAGCATTTATTTACAATGATTGTAGCATCCCAGAGGTTTTTTTAATCACTATTTGTGACGTTCCCAGAAGCCTTTTGACAAGCAAAGTCAATGGGGAAGCCAGATTCGCTTAACAACTGCATTATTCACTTAACAACTGCAGTAATTTGCTTAACAACTATGGCAGACAAGATTGTAAAATCAGGAGCAGCTCACTTACCAACTGCCTTGTTTGTCCCATTTGTGATCGTAAGTTGAGGACTGCCCATAACAGGTGATTTGGCTCACACTTTACACTATCACTCAGTGGAATTTTAATTCATTCTACTTGCAGTGACCAGGAGAATAGTCTCTAAAGCCTTTCTAAATGCTAGCAAGATTGGGGCCAACCAAAATATTGTTCAGGGTGGGGATAAATATATCAAAAGGGGAAAAAAAAGCAATTAGAGTCCAGTAAAGGGTTGAAATAAATCAGCATTCAACCACTGATCAACCTTTAAAGCAAAAAGCAAAATAAAACAATAAAGTCAAAAAGTGAAAGTTAAAATTCCAGCATGCTTAGAAAACAAAACTTTAATTTTGTTCTGTTTTTCTATTATTGTTTTTCCTGTTAACTACTTTGTCACTAATATAACATACAGAAGACAAGTCAACAAGATGTTAATAGATTTAGTAGTTTAAAAATGTTGGGAGGGCCTGTTTCACAAGGGGTGAGAACTAATGTAATAATATATTAATCAGTATTCAACTAGAGGGGATAATATGTGTAGAATGTGTTGTTGATGATGATGCACTTTTTAATGTTTTGATTGCTTTGTGTTTTGTGGGTTTTTTCTTTTATGTCTTTTTGAACCTTTATTTAATTTTGTATTTAACTTTGTTCTGAATAAAATTAGATAGATAGATAGATAGATAGATAGATAGATAGATAGATAGATAGATAGATAGATAGACGGACAAACAGACAGACAGACAGAGACAGACAGACAGATAGATAGGCAGGCAGGTATACCAAAAAAGCATATATATTTCTGATAAAGTCAGGCAGACTCTTGAATACACTTTCAAAGCCAAAGACAAAGATACTTAGTCCGGTGGCCAATTCTTCACTTTCCAACCTACAATGTGTTTACTGTCACACATAAAAAAATCATCAGTGATTCTTGTCATTCTTATGACAACCTTTTGTAGAAGGCTAAGCTACATTGCCTTCAGATCATTTCCAGTCCTATCCATTCCATTCTTACCCATGCAAAGAATAATACATTACATGATGCTGATTCAATTTCTCATTGTATTTGTTGCCTATCTAACCATCTTTTAGAAGCACTCAGTAAAAATAGAATACACAATGGAAAAATTGAGAAGATCCACAATAAAACAAAGAATCAGCACTAATACCAGTGGGATGCATTATCACTATTATCAGGTCCCTCTTGAGAAAAGTGGTCCAGAGAGTTATAGCCGATGGTTAGTAAGAGAGATTGGGGACTTCCAGTTTTATGCCATAGTGCACGGCTGAGGGATTGCGGAGTTGCCCCAGAGAGGCGACAAAGAAGGAAGGCTCCCCAGTGGATCACGGAAAGATGGCAGTCGATCTGAAGCCCTCCAACAGGAGAAAGGCTAGTTGCACATCACTGACTAGCCCAAACTACCAGCAGCCGAAGTCCAAAAGCACTGACCAGAACAATGGTGAACAGCATGCTTGGAACTGGGTGAGAGTATCAATCTTCTCTCTTCTGTTTTGTAACTGATTTCCTGGAAAAGATCCCCAAGAAGTAAAAAAATCCTCCAAAAGTGAGAAGGGAGGGGACCACACCCCCAACCTTCCATAGACAGAAGTGGTAATTCAATTTTTATGGATGACAGATATACTGAAATGAAGTTAATAATATTATAGTCTGGATAAATCTGAAAATTAAGAAAACATTTAAGATTTTACATCTTAAAGAGTATTGATGAAATTACAAAAAATAACTCTCTGTTTGAAAAATTGGAAAATGAATAGCTACTGACATCTAGTGGAGGATTAGCATATAGAACAACAGCTGCATTGACTCAGAAATTGGCAAGATGCCCAGAAATAAAGAAAAATCTTTCCCTTTGAACCTTAGTGACTTTTAGTCAAATTGAAAACAGCTTGGAACAAAGGGAAAAAAATACACTGAGAACTATATTTGTTTTAAAAACTGCTGACCTTCTGGGATTATAAATACTTACTGAGCTGTGATTTTTAAGCTCAAGAATTGTTTGCAGAAAAACCTTGACTATTGGCTAATCTTCTAGGGGGGAATTTTACTGGATAGTTAAACATTCTGGACTGCAATTTTGGCTGGCTGATAAATTGTAAGACCCCTGAACAGAAGAACTGTTATAAGATACTGCTTTCAGTGGTGCTTTGACAATTGGAAATGCATTAGGTTATAAAAACCATATATAAAGATAAGAACTATATAAGATTTGGTTGTTTGGACTTTTAAGACTGGCTGGTTTAAAAGGCTAAACACAGAGACTATGGTACCGGTGAAAGAATATCTGGAGGGGGGGCAGATAAAATTGATGTTGCATACCTATATAAAAGTGGCAGGAAACCACACCTAATACCTGCTTCTGAAGGCCCCAGCCTGGAGCATCAGAGATCTGCAGGAGCAATACCTCAAGACAAGGCAAATACTTTCCAGGAGGAAATATATGTAATGCTGCAAAAGATTCAAATGACAATGGCTTCAAATCATGATGGGATTAAAAATAACTTTGATGGCATAAACAAGCACATTTCTAACTTAACCTTACAAGTAAAAACCTCTCAGAAAACAGTGACAAAGAATGAACAAACAAATCAGATAATAGAATACAAATCAGTGACCCAAAGAGGGAAGCTACAGATGAAGAGAACTACAGCTTAATACAAACAAAAGAAAATTTGCAAGGTTTTGCCACAAAAATGGAAATAGAAAAGATACCTTATTCTTCAGGGCCTCAAAATCAACTTGAAGATTGGAAAGAAGATCTAACAAAATGGACTATAGAGCAGCCAGGAGAATCATTAAAGTTTGGGAGACAAAAAACACATGTCTTATCTAACTTGTTTTTCCTGTTCCCAACAACATTTACAAAAATACAAGAAATACCACCTGGAAAATCAAATACACTGACTTAGAAAGCTACCTGGCAAAAGAAGAAGGCTAGAATTAGATTTAAGAGACTTGATTTGACTTACCAGATGGAGTACTATATGATTAAGCACTTGTTTGAATATGGTTAAAGGAATGGATAAATGATGGCAAAGGGGTTCCACAGTAAGAGGGATAAGATATACAAGTAGTATAGTATTTTTATAATATATAAAATGTAAAAAATATTGGGATTATGTATGTGAATAAAAAGTTTGGATATTTAAAGTTTATTAACTTTGAGAAAATTACGACTGATAAGAATGGTTTGAATACAGAGGGGAAATTAAGCTTATATAAGAATCTTGAAAACAGGACACATAGTGACTTAATAAGATGACTTTTATAAATACAGTTGAAATATAAGCTGATAAGAAAAGATGTTATATGCTGATGTTACTGCTATTTGTACAAACACAAGAAAAAGGTTTATATCTAACTTTATATGTATTGAATTTTAAGAATTATATTTGTTTAATGTTGACCAAAGGAGAATACTACTGGACGAAGAGAAGATCAAAGAAATATATCATTAATTAATATATTGATTATGGAACTATAGAAATTAATTATTACTGATTGTTTTTTAAATGTATGAACCCAGCCAACACGCTGTTTACTAAGCACTAAAGAAGGTTATTGTAAAAATTTTTATAAAATATGTTAAGAGAGAGAGAGATTGGGTTAAGGTCTTCCTCTCCTCTTATTGCCTCTCTGACCTCCAGCTCAACTGCCTCTGACAAGTACATGGGTACCTTACCAATGTAATGCAAAATCATATTTAGGCTTTGTCATTTTCACATTCATGCAGCTTTTTGATGAATAATAAGCAAGGACATGTCGGCAAGGGGAGATACACATTACTCAAGAGAAACAGATACGACGGCAATGAGCCGTTACCTGGCAAGTGGAGTGAAAACCTAATTTCATTGAAATTTCCAGTAAAGTTAAAATCTAATTTTGTCTAAATGGAATGTCAGGCAAATGTTGAGAAAGGTCCTGGTTAGCTGAATTAGATAGGCAGGGACAGTATTTCAAATAGATTGGCACATTTCACGGAGAAGATGCATCACATTTCTCTATTGATAGGAAATTGCATCTGGGAGAGACCATCACAGAGTCAACCCTCTGATCTTGAAGCAAGATAATCCAAATTCCTTTGATAGGCCAGCAAAATTCAGTCAAGGGCAGGAAGTTCATCTACTTGCCTTATAGGAATGATGCACTTGGTGTGGGAGAGCAGGATGACAGGATCAAAAGGCTGAGCTAATGTTTTCACCTATCAACCGATGAAGACATTGGGTTTTATTTACTTTTGTGGCTCGTATGCAGATCCATTTACAGAGCTTTCATACTGAATAGTAACTCTTAATCATGGATAAAAAAAGTAACCCAGATGATCAAGCAGACTTCTAGGACTTGATAGATGCTGCCACTGTAATCCTACGTTGGCTCCAAAACTCTGCTAAATTCAGTGGCCTTTGTTTTATAGCACAAAAGTGCTGTTTCTACCTTTTTAACTGATTCAGGTGGGTAACCATGAAATTGATTAAGAAGATGGAATGGAGTGGAATGGAATAATCATACAGATCTCTATTTCTGTCATGATGGAAGTATTATGCAGAGATTCCATGATAAAGCACCTTTGTCATAGTGAGGTTTATGTAAGAAGGTGTGTGTTTGTGTGTATATGTGTGTGTATCATTGCTTATGTGCTATCAAACCAGTGTTGACTCTTATCAACACATTGACAGATTTTCTCCAGGAACTCTGTCCCTAATAGACTCCGTCAGTTCTTCCAGTGGTGCACTCATTGCCACTCACCTTGTTCCTGGTATCCCCTTCTTCTCCTCTTTCCTTCCACTTTTCCCAGCATTAGAGTCTTCTCCAGAGAGCTAGGTCTTCACATAATGTGTCCAAAGTACGATAATTTGAACCTGATCCTTTGTGACTCAAGGAAGAACTCTGGTTGATTTGCTTGATAAACCATTTGTTCATATGCAGAGCACATCATGAGAAAGGCAGGGCTAGATGAATCAAAAGTTGGAATTAAGATTGCCGGAAGAAACATCAACAACCTAAGATATGCAGATAATACCACTCTAATGGCAGAAAGTGAAGAGGAACTAAAGAGCCTCTTGTTGCGAGTAAAGAAGGAGAGTGCAAAACTTGGGTTGAAACTAAACATTAAGAAAACCAAGATCATGGCATCCGGCCCTCTCAATTCCTGGCAAATAGATGGGGAAGAAATGGAGGTTGTGACAGATTTTATTTTCCTGGGCTCCAAGATCACTGCAGATGGGGACTGTAGCCAAGAAATTAAAAGACGCTTGTTCCTGGGGAGGAAAGCCATGGCAAATCTAGACAGCACACTAAAAAGCAGAGACATCACCCTGTCAACAAAAGTGCGTATAGTCAAGGCTATGGTCTTCCCAGTTGCAATGTATGGCAGTGAAAGCTGGACCATAAGAATGGCTGAGCGCCAAAGAATTGAAGCCTTTGAACTATGGTGCTGGAGAAGACTCCTGCGAGTCCCTTGGACTGCAAGGCGATCAAACCGGTCAGTCCTAGAGGAGATCAACCCTGACTACTCTTTAGAAGGCCAGATCCTGAAGCTAAAACTCAAATACTTTGGCCACCTAATGAGAAGGAAAGACTCACTGGAGAAGAGCCTAATGCTGGGAAAGGTTGAGGGCAATAGAAGAAGGGGACGACAGAGAATGAGGTGGCTGGATGGAGTCACTGAAGCAGTAGGCGTGAGCTTAAATGGACTCCAGAAAATGGTAGAGGACAGGAAGGCCTGGAGGAACATTGTCCATAGGGTCGCGATGGGTCGGACACGACTTCGCAACTAACAACAACAACAACAAAAATAAATATGCAAGAAGTCCAACTGAGCAAGAAAGGAGACCATTTTTGCACACACACCTTTCATATCTCCAGAGGATTGTGGTATCTTCTGGATAATGAAAAGTTGAGGGTGGAAGAGAAAATCAAAGACTGTGTTTTCACTCATTCCACTGAAAGGAACTATTCCCTGGCAGAATAAACTGAATCTCATCCTTTGTTAGAACCTTTCTGATGGGAACTAAAGGCTGTCAAAAGAAAATATCCCAAAGATGCTTTTTCAGGAGGCAACTGGACTTTCTTGTTTTTCTCTGAAGATGTTTTGCTTTTCATCCAAGAAGCATCTTCAGCACTGACTGGATGGTGGGGAATGAAACCATCTATACTCCTGCAGACTACTCCTACTCATTTGCATTCTTTTAGCGAGTCGTTAAAGCTACTTGGAGGCTTATCTGTGTCTCTCCAGGCTTACCTAAGTAGTGCAAATGGGTGTGGAGCCTTCTTGTAACTGTTGAAAGGACTGTGTTGTAGACTGGAGAGAGATGATGTTGGATCCCTCCCCCTCTGGTGAGAGAGGGCTGTTGAATTTTGATATGGATGGCCTCTTTGACCCCTCTTTCAAACTAGCGGACCTGTCCGTCCAAAAAGAAAAAGAAAAGAAAAAACAAGAAAGTTCAGTTGTCTTGTGAAAAATCATCTTTGGGATAACTAAGACCTGGATCTCTATAGATGTCAAAAAGATAATTTTGAGATTGCTCCCTCATAATCCCATGACAATGATTAATGCTATTGTGATTTCAAAAGGATAAGCTAATTCCTTGGTAAATCTTATCTCATCTCTAAACTGATTGGGTGCTCTTTAACACATCATTCTATTTCAGATTTTCTCTTGCATTTTCATAGAAGAGATAGAAGAGAGCTGCCATATCACCCAAGATATAGTCATTGAAATTATATCATGAAAGTAGAGTTTCTAGGAGCCAAGAATGCATGACTATAGATAGGGCACTGAGATAGAATGAGATTTAAAGTAGAGATGAATGGGAATTAATTTACTCCTCAGCTTCTTCCCTGACGTTCTGATGCAGATTCTAAGGTCAGGTATCTATCATCTGTATGACATTCAATAACAATATTTGTCTTCCAATGGGATTTGATCCTTGACACCCCCTATTTGACACCTGACAACATTTTGGAGTTAACAGACAGACAAGCCATTTAATATTTAACAGTCCTCTGATACTCAATATATTTGATATCTGACAGGTGTATTTAAATATGTCTACCCTCACCCGTAGTTCTGGTGGCATCTTGCATAGGGATTTTCTCTGGTGTCCCTATTCGTTTCAGAGATCCAGTTAGAACCATGCAGACTTAACATCATGACTCACTTGACAGAAGCCTTAGTTATATCTTCAATTGACCATGCAGGATTTTAATACAGGCTGTGTAATGATCCATATGAAATAGAGAATATGGGTGCGACCTTATCATACTTATTAGCAATTCCTTAATGTTGCATCGTTCATCTTTCAAAAGAATCACAGGAAAAGAAGCATTTGTTTAAGGCACTTTTGATATGTACAATATATGATTCCATAGGCATTCCATATTTAGTTTTGTATAGTCCCAATTTCTGAGTACAATATCTCCCTGGTCTGGAAGAAAGATGAATGCTTAATTATTCATTTGCAAGTGCATGGATTCATACAGAGGGAGCAGCTACAATACTTCATCCTTGAGTGTGACTGGCAGGGCTTTTTTTTGTCATAGAACGCTCAGAACGGAGTTCCGGCACCTTTTTTTGGATGGAACCTTGTAGGGTAGGCAAGGCGGGTTGTATGACATGTGTGAGTTCCGGCACCTTTTTCTTTTACAATAAAAGCACTGGTGACTGGGATGTGATTGTCATTCATATTAACTACACTGCCATGTATATGTATCTGTCTCCTTTCTGATGAGGAGGAAAAAAACCCCTCAAGAACTGGTCATCTGTAAATGAACATTCTGTGGGAAGCTGATTCTAGATTTTATAAATGGTAAATACATCATCTAGAAGAGCTTGATTCTTGATATCTCTGTAGATTATCCATGCAATTTCCATAGAAACAGTACAAGAAGTGGTTAACTGACTGATCTGTCTGTTTACCTGAAGGCAGAACAAGAAGCAATGAATGGAAATTAATCAAGGAGAGAAGCAACCTAGAACTAAGAAGAAATTTCCTGATAGAACAATTAATCAGAGGAATGACTTGCCACTAGAAGTTGTGAATGCTCCAACATTGAAAGTTTTTAAGAAGAGACTGGACAACCATTTGGCTGAAATGGTAGGGTGTCCTGCTAGAAGACCTCCAAGGTCACTTCCAACTCTGTTATTCTGTTATTCTATCTAGCATACAGCCCTGACATATTCTTCGTCTACCTAAAGCATGAAATAATCTTAGCCCAGCCATGCAGAGAGATTACTGCCACACAAACACAAAAAAATCAGAACACAATTGATTTTATTGTCAGGCTGTCACTATGATGGATACAATTTTCTTCATCTGGGGATTTAAATGCTATGGATTAGTCCTGAGTGAAATGAATATGTGCTGTTAATCAAAATATCATTGGAAAATTTAGGCTAAGCTCAAAAACAAGATTAATAATAAGCTTAATCTGAGCTGAATGCTAGCCAAGTCATCCCACACTTGGCTTGTTTGATAGAACAAAGTGCATCGTTCAGACTGATTCAATCCCAAAATGGCAGCTGTGTTCCTCCTTTTAAAAAGATGAACCAGTAGGGCAGGGGTCTTCAAACTTGGCCCTTTTATGACTTGTGGACTTCAACTCCCAGAATTCCTCAGTCAGGCACACTGGCTGAGGAATTCTGGAAGCTGAAGTCCACAAGTCATAAAAGGGCCAGGTTTGAGGACCCCTGCAGTAGGGCATAGGTATGTATGTTCAACATTAAGCTTCAGACATGACTGAGAAGGTCATGCAAAGAATCTTAGAAGCAGCAACATTGGCAGCAGAATTGGGGAGTAGTTGTGAACACGTAGGTCAAGGCATGGGTCCGGAGTACCTCGGGGATCACCTGCTGCCGGCGTCAACTTCCCTCCGCCCTGTGCGTTCCCACAGAGAGGGCCTCCTCAGGGTGCCTCCGGTCAGAGAATGTCGGCTAGCGGCCCCAGGGGGAGGGCCTTCTCTGTGGGCACTCCGGCTTTATGGAATCAGTTGCCGGTCGAGCTCCGGATGGCACCTGACCTTTGCTCCTTCCGACACGGTCTGAAGACCTATCTATTTGAACAAGCCGGCCTGGCCTGATGGGGGATGTGTTGGGGTTTTAATGGGGATTTTTATATTATTATTGATTGTTTTAGCTGGGCTACTATTTAATTCTTTTTAATTTTTGTATTCTGTATTTTTATATATGCCCTGTTCACCGCCCTGAGTCCTTCGGGAGAAGGGCGGTATACAAATATAATAAAATAAATAAATAAATAAATAAACCTTCTTAGCATATACAGAGGTAGATGTGTAGGAACAATTCATTCAGGAGAAGTTCTGACACCTTTGCAAAAAATGTCAATGTAACAATCCCAGTGACTTTAGCCACTGACTGAATACAAAGAACTTTCTTGACCTCCTCAAATCAGATGAGAATTTTTGGAAAAATCAAGGAATTTCAATAACGTTCAGAAACATCACACTGCACCAGAAGGAACATTGTTTGAAACGGAAGGTGGCTCTGAGCTGTGTTCTTTCAATCCAGATGAGTCTCTCTCTCTCTCTCTCTCTCTCTCTCTCTCTTTGTTTGTGTGTGTGTGTGTGTGTATTAATTAAAAAAGGAGCAGATTCTTTAAATAGCCTTCATCAAAATACATATTTGGGATAACACTGAGTTATCCTAAATTACGTTACATGTTTTCAGATTTTACATACCTCATGGTTGACAGGGACACTATGTAATTAGCTATTTATATGCAAGGAATGCAAGAGATAATTAGAAACATGGATTACAGAGAAAAGCAGTCGTGCTGACAAAGGGCAACATATTAAGTCAAATTTGTATGTATGCTCACATGGTTTATCGTATGTCATTTGTCTTGTATTACATTAATACTTCACTTAATATGGCGCTAATGCACCAGATTGTAATCTACTAATTTATAACTTAAATATTCATCCTTCTAAAAGCAGCAGCAATTGGGCTGACAAATCAGTTAAACCTCCTGGGAGAAGTTAAATTGAATTCCATATGTTTGATGACTCTTGGGCGATGGACCCATCAAGTGCCCTGAATTTGTTTTCCTTTTGTTTAGTCTGGCAGGATTGCTTTGAAAATACAGAATGATAGATGGAATAGGCATGTGAAACTAACAAAATTTATCTGTCTAAGTAATGCTCTATAACAGGGATTCTCAGTCTTGGCCATTTTAAACTGCTTGGACTTCAACTGGCTTAGGAATTCTGGGAGCTGAAGTCGACCCAGCTTAAAATGGATAAAGTAGGAAAACACAGCTCTACAAGGTACAGATATTTGAATCTGGCAAACCTTAATCAGTGTAATGTATCTGTAGGCAAGCCATTGTTCCTGGGCTACTTGTATGGACTATATACAGTATATCAGGTTCCCTTATAAGTCCCAGGTCTTATAACAACACAAGTGTATGTGAGTGTGAAGGCTGTTTTGTATGTGTGTATGTATAAATGAAGGGACGCGGTGGCTCAGTGGGTTAGGACGCTGAGCTTGTCGATCAGAAGGTTGGCAGTTTGGTGGGTTGAATCCCGAGTGCCGCGTAACAGAGTGAGCGCCTGTTACTCATCCCAGCTTCTGCCAACCTAGCAGTTCGAAAGCACGTAAAAATGCAAGTAGAAGAATAGGGGCCACTACGGTGGGAAGGTAACAGCGTTCCATGTGCCTTTGGCGTCTAGTCATGCTGGCCACATGACCACGGACATGTCCTCGGACAAACGCTGGCTCTTCAGCTTTGAAACGGAGATGAGCACCGGCCCCTAGAGTTGGAAACAACTAGCACGCATGTGTGGGGGAACCTTTACCTATGTATAAATGTGCTCTCAGGGCTTCCCTCTTGACATTTTTTTTAAACTGCCTCCCCCAAAAGCTTCACTCTTCCCAAAGGACAAAATGCAGCATCAGAAGAGGGCAGTTTATATAATGTTTGCACAAGATGGCATTTTATGTGCAAATGGATATTTAAAAAAAACTAGAAATAACTGCTGTAATTCAAAAAGCAATGTCCACAGTGGAAGGTGGTAATCAGACGCTTTGTTTGCTTTCTTTAAGTCAATATTCTGAGGTCCTCCACCATCCTGAGAACCTTTACTAATTTCCTTTCTTAGGGTTATTAAAGCTATTAAAGCTGCAAAAATCTAGAGGACCACTTGATATCAGCCAAGGGCATTCGTATGTATTTATGCTGCCATCTAGTGGTTTCCTGAATTGGTGCAACTCTGATTTGGTGATACTATGAGGGCTGTAGAAGAGAATTCTCTTCTGCACTGCACTTGTCTCTACATAGAAAACTAGCACATCATTTGAAAGCACTAGATTAGACCTCCTTAACAGGTTATTATCTTAACATGTCCTTAACATGTCCTCCTTAACAGGTTACTATCTCTATTGGGTTCAGGCCTCTGCATTTTATGCCCCTCAAGGGGGGAAATTAAATAAAATACTATCAGGCTTCTATCCATTAATTTGATAGGTAGATTGCTTCTTTAAGAGTCACATTCAGACACTAATAGAAGCTGGCAACATCAAGGGAGGTGGACTATAACTCCCAGAAACTTCCCATGCTGGCTGAGGAATTCTGGGAGTTGAAGTACATCTATCCTAAAGTTGTTCAGATTGGGAAGCACCAAGCTTGTGGTTAGTAAGCAGGTGGGATCTCAGCAGAAGGGGGGGGAATGTATGTTTGTAAAAAAAAGAGAGTGTTGTTTTGAAAGAATGAGATAAAGGCAGAGAGGACGGTAGCTTGGTGGACGGCCTGAAACTGCCAATGAGAACTGTTTTATAGGACAGCGAAGGAGCAGCTTTCTTCCTTATGCATGCAATTGTCTGTTTGCAAATCAAGCAAACAGGATGGCTTCAGCCCTTGTGAATCCTAATGAAACTAATATCTGATAGCAGAGCCTTTACAGTTCTCATTACTCAGGGCCATTCACACACCCCCTCAGAAAGCCTTCTCTCTGGGTTACATATACAATGGTATTTATGAGTGAGAGTGGTCAGACTCTTAGAGTAGCTATTTGCGTGACAGACAAAAGTTCCCACAGAAAAAACAGAAGCCAGAAAGAATATCTACAGAGACGTTAATTAATTATGTAACTGATTAGCTGCATAGTAAATCACATAAATGATAGCACAGATGGAAATGAAAAAAATATCATTCATTTGCTTAATAACTTGCAAAAAGTAGAAAGGATGATGTTCATCCAAGTAGAAAATATTTTACTGTTTTTTAGTATTTTTTTTGCTTTACTGCTTGTCAGTTATAAAGTATAAAATCATTTCCATCTGTTGAATCAAATTCCCAACCACCGTAAAAATATTAATATGGTTTATTTTAATATATACCTCAATCATTAAATGGGTAGGCTCCCCAGGGGAGCTTACCAATCAAAAGAGAGAGAACAACTTTGCACACACAGATTTCCACTCCAAAAAGACACAGCATAAAAGGTGAAACGGCTGCAGAGGGAAAAGGAAAACAAGACTGCTTAAAGAAATTATTTATTATTTTATTATTATTTATTGGATTTTTATACCACCCTTCTCCCGAAGGACTCAGGGTGGTGAACAGGGCATATAAATAGAAATACAAAAGTTAAAAAAAAAGGATTAAATAATTGCCCAATTAAAACAATCAGAATATAAAAAACCCATTAAAACCCTGACATTCCCCCATCAGGCCAGGCCAGCTTGCTCGAATAAATGGGTCTTTAACCCGCGCCGGAAGGAGCGGAGATCTGGTGCCATCCGGAGCTCAACCGGCAGTTGGTTCCATAAAGCCGGGGCGCCCACAGAGAAGGCCCTCAATCACTAGTTGCTATTAAGATAGAGCGGCAACTAGTACTTTGAAGCATCTCATATGTCTTCTATACACTTGATATTATTTTTAATATGAGGTAATATGGAATTAAACCTGACAGGTTACTAGTCAGGTAGCTCTCACATGGGCAGCTAGGGATACTGGGATCTCTTTGCAAGATTTGCATTGCGTTCTATCAACATTCAGGACTGGGCTGTTGGAATGATCTCCGGGCTTGGTGATTTGGCTGCAAACGTTTCGTCTCCGTTCAGGGGGACATCTTCAGTGTGCTTTGAATTGGGCTCATCTGTCAAAAGCACTGGCCTTTAAATACCTTTGTGTGTGATGTAAATTGGTGTAAGCAGTGGTGGGATCCAAATATGTGAACAACCGGTTCTCTGTGTGGATGCCACTTCTGGATGTCCACTCTGGGCCTGGGCAACAAAAAATTAGCTACCGGTTCTGCTGAAGTGGAGCGAACCGGCTGAATCCTACCATTGGCTGTAGGTGTTATTTGTCCGGATATTGCTGAGTCATTCAGGATTACTTTTTTTCTAGAACAGAAATGACATGTAGAGGGGTATAGAAACAAAGGCATACAATGCAGAAACTCTGCAGGATCTAAGTCCATTCAGTAACATATCAACCTCCTTAAAAAGGTTGCCTGGAAGATCTGCAACGCCACAAGCATTGCACCATGATCCCTGAAATGCAACAAAAAAATTCTACCTCAGATGCTGATCATACACTGGTGAACCAAATATCACAGAACATACTGTAGAACAGACATGTCAAACACAAGGCCTGGGGGCCAGATAGGGCCCGCGAAGTAGTTTCATGTGGCCCGCGAAGCCATCTTGGAAACAGTGAGGGAATGGCCCCCACTGCCTTGGCCCTGGCCCAGAAACCCTCCTTCTGCCAGAGACCCTCAGATCTGTCCCACTCCTGCCCAGGCCCCCATAGGCACCCTTGATGCGAACAGTGTAGAGCTGGCCACGCCCACCCAGTAGGCTATACGCACTCTAGCCACGCCCACCCAGTAGGCCACGCCCACCCTGGCCATACCCACCCGGTCCCCTGAGGGCAACCGCAATGCTGATGCGGCCCTCAATGAAATTGAGTTTGACACCCCTGCTGTAGAACGTGGAATAGGGTTAGAAAGAACCTTAGAGGTCTTCTAGCCCAGTCCCGTGCTAAAGCAGGAGATCCTATACTATTTTGGACAAATAGCTGGCTAGTCTTTTGAAAACCTCCTTAAAGGAGCACCCACAATGTCTGAAGGCAAGCCGATACACCGATTAAATATTCTCATTGTCAAGAAATTTCTCCTTAATTCTAGCTTGGCTTTCTCTTTGATTATCTTCCATTTGTTAGTTCTTATTGTACCATCTGTTAAATGCTTGTTAACTATTTAGTTTACCTTGCTAGGCCCCAAACATGGGACAAATCTTTTTTTCCTGTTTCAGCCTAACCAAAGGCCATCGACAGGCAGTATCCACAACAGTGACAGCTCATATTTGTGTAATTTTTTTTAGATTGCTAACAAAGAATTAAAGGGAGACTGATATGCATTTCAAACTTATTTGTTTTCATCAGTCAGCCATACCCTTCTGAGATTCAAACCTGGGCTGATTGCACATTAGGCAGTTGTTTTTACCTCTAAAAAAATTCACACACACACACACACACACACACACACACACACACACACACATATATATATATATATATTCATTTTTCTTTGATTTCTAGCTTCTAGTCACTAATAAAATAATAATATTTTAGTGCCATAGAAATCATGGTTTGGATTTAGTTCTTCTTGATAGCTTTAATCCTCCTTATAGATAAGAAGTGAATGTTGCTTACAGTTGGTTGTGACTGAGGCAATTATAAACCTGAATAAAGCATGAAAAAATAAGAAAATAATCCCAGAGGGGGGATATTTCATGTGCACGCATCTGAACATGGTAAATTACTTTGATCACACCAATTAAGGTTGGTATCTAAATTTGGATTTGCTTTTTTATACAGCCCTTTATTACTACATTTGCCTTGGAGTCATGCAGTTTGTACAATCATCTTTTCTTGAAAGGTAATTAATTTCAATATTCATGATAAGTTCTTAACTGGGTGCTTTTCTTACTGTATACTAAATTGGAATAGCTACCACAATATATAGAGTGGCATTTGCCTTGTGCATCTTTGTATTAGAAAGGGGAGGGGGAAATGACTTATTATTAGCAAATAAACAATGGCCTTCAAAGAAGAGGTTTATTGTGTATATTGAGACCTTTTTTTCATCATCCCAAGGCCAAAAGAGGTTAGTCTAAAATCGATACATGTTATGAATCTCCTTCAATTCTTTTTTACGTTGAAAATAATCCATGAATAGATGCAATAGGTCTGATGGGGCAAGTCATGAAAAGCCAGCGTTGTTGTTTTTTTTTTTGGTAAGTAACCATTTTTCCAATAAAATTTATTGGTTGCATAAAAGTTTTCTTGCATGACTTCATCCAGAAAAGAGAGATGGAGCAATCATGTCTATTTATTCATATGATTGATGTGGCTGCCATTCATAAGCTACTTTGGATGGCTTATGTGCAACTTTTTAATTTGCACTTGTACCTCTGGTAAATCAAAGTGGTTTCTAGATATTTAAAAGATCTACTTTGGGTCCACCCAAAGTACCATAGGTTACTACAGAAAGTTTAGGATGAATGTGTTCATCTGTCAACTTAAACAAATAGATAGACATTTAGATATTATTATTTACTATGTGATCAGATGTTGTAGAAGACAAGCCATCATTCAAACTGATCTCAAACTACTTGTTCAGATCATGTGTACTTCCCCTCTCATCCTCCAGAGTTCACCATCAATAGGACTGGGGTCCTGGCTGGGGAATTCTGGAAGTTGAAGTCCATCTATCTTAAAGCTGCCAAATTTGAGAAATGCTTATCTACATGTTTTCTTTTCTCTGAATTTTCCACTCTCTTACTCTGAGCAACTTACTAATTAAATGCAGTTGCAAAGAGCAGAACTCGGGACATGCCGGGGAATCCCCTTCTCCACATTTCTTGCTGTGGTCACAAACCTTGTGCTTAGACTCCCACCCCACCGCCCACTACACTCCTCTGGATTTGGAATGAAATGTCAAATATAATTTGGTGTTAAAAAATGAAGGCTGCACTTGCCTGCAAAGCTGGCAGACGCTGGATACATCATCTCAATAGGGAGCTGCACAGAGACAAATTGCAGTTCAATATATCACCAGAAATGGGTCCACATAACTTCTTTTTTTTTAAATGAAAGGCTTTGGGATTTTTATATGCTACCATGTAAGTAAAGTGCACCCTTTTGCACAATTAGTTAAAAGTAAGCTCTGGAAATTTCCCAGTCAGGTTTCATTGCTTCTGTTAAATAATAATAATAATAATAATAATAATAATAATAATAATAATAATAATAATAATAATAATAATAATAATCATCATCATCATCATCATCATCATCATCATCATCATCATCATCTAAATAAACATCTGGTTCTGATAGCTGGGAAGGGTGTGAAACAAAGCCGATGGGGGAAGTCACTTAAACTCCAATCAAACGGAATGAATGGAAATTCTATTCACCAAATGGACAAAAAAAATATGGGAGGTTTTTGATGCACTAATGGACAGCTAGTAGAGCAGTCCCATGAGATAATAAAAAAAAATTAAAAATAAATTTTGTCATTTATATACATTAACTACATTATATATTTTATATTCAGCTCAACACAATTCCTCTTCACTCAATGTGGTCCAGGCGAGGGAAGAGGTTGGACAACCATGATGTTAAATCCAATGAGAAAGATACTCACTGTCCAACACTTTGGTTCATATTTGTAAGGAGACCTCATGTGCTCCTGTCAAACTGCTGGATGGAAGTCTGAGGTTCAAAACCATTCACCTAAGTTTAGGAAACCTAGGTAACCCTCAACTTACAACAGTTTGTTTAGTGATTGTTCGAAGATATGATGGCACTGAGAAACAGTGACTTATGACTGTTTTTCACACTTAGGACCATTGCAGCATCCCCAGGGTCACATGGTCAAAATTCAGACACTTGATGGCTGCAGTGTGCCAGGGTCATGTCATCACCTTTTGAAGGCACAGCTCACTTAACAAAGTCTCATTTAGCAACATGGATTTTGGGTTCAATTGCAGTCATACGTTCAGGACTACCTGTATGTTACCATGTATTGTCAACATCTAATCATCCACACCCAGGATCTTTATTCAAGAGTCACCAGGAAAAAGGCACGCTTTCAGAAACCAGCATGGGAAGAAAGCACTACAGCTGAAGCCTGGTTTTTCCTCATCATGGAGAGTGAGCAGTAAAACTGTTGCCAGAGATTAGAAATTTCAAGGGACATGTTTATCACAGAAGTGTGAAAATAAACCTGGGGATGGGAAGAAAGCCAGAGGAAGGCTGAATTCAGCATTCTGCAGCCCATTATGTTATTTTGATATTGTTCAATGCATTGTGTGAAACTAACCAGTTTGATTGTCAGTCAACCTTAACTGCTAAGTGGATTGTGGGAACCCAGTTCTAATTTATTCAGCAAACTGTGGTTAAGCAAACTAGAGCTTAAACCAGAATACAAATGGTAACAATATTGTATTTTGAAAGAACGGAATTAAACAACTCTTCATTTGTAGATGGGGTAGACTCCCTTGTTATGAGCCTGTAATCCCTTAATTTGGGAACAGCAAAATTGGTTTATCTTCTGGCTATGTTCTACACTTAAGCCTCTTCTTCATTACGTGGTTTCATTCCTGAAACTTTCAGAGACACTTTCACACTGACCTGTGATAATTCTCATTGAAGCCAACCTCAAAATGTAGACAATGAGAAAACATTAAAAATTGGCAACCAACCAGCATGCCTGGACAAATGCTTTGTCTACTTCTTTGGTGATCTGTAAAAAAATAAATAAATCATACCATTATGATCATCATTGTGATCATCCTCATAATTAATAAAACAAGGAAAACCAGCATGGAAGTTTTCACCCTAATGATAATCTTTATAAAAGGCCAACTGTAAAATGGAAAGATATTGCCATGGCACTATCACAGTGGAGTTGTCAAAATTTTATTTAAAAGTTTGTCACTGTATTCGAATAGACTTTGGAGTTCTCCTCACGAACATTTTCATGATACCTCTTTTTAGTGTATCCCATTTTGGCTCTGGATCTCTGTATTTTTAGTCTCTAAGGTTGTTCTTGGAGCATCTTGGCAGTGATCGCAGCCATAGGTCATGCAGCTCCTCCAAACAACATCTGGAGAACTTTCAAATTAGCTTTCTTTGGAAATGGCCAAACTCTTAGAAAATGTTGGATTTCTGTCATGAAATTGTGCAAGAGCTTAAGGATGACATGGCCAAATTTTTGTGAGATTTAGCATTCTTACAAACTGTTGAATATATTTATATTTGGGGGCACTCATTACTTTGTAAACAATAGCATAATTGCACACGGTCAATAAAATTTTCATTCTAATCTGCCTGCAATATTATGGATGTTACTGTATATGAATAGACTGGAGCTCCTCCAGTCATAATCGTAACCTAGACAGCTATAAACATAATGATTAGGAATTATACAACAGTCTTCATTTCTGAATTTAGAAGTGTCTCATTCACAAGAGCTTCCTGAACCAGTAAAACCAATGCTTATTTAATTTAGCGAGTATTTATTCTGGTATCCTAATGACATCTTGGCCTAGTCTGGAATACATTGCTTACTATACTCTGCTATGTCCTACTATATTCTCATCCTTTGGGTCTCAATTTTTATTTCAAATAATATTTTTTGCCACTTCTACTTTTTTTAACCACTCTGAGTATAGACTCACTGAAAGATGTTTTCTTTCCTATATCGTAATAAACATGCAAAAATATCAATGTAAATAGCATGTACATTCTGTTAATCCTGGCATTTTGGAAACAGCCTATAACGTGATCTGCTGTCAGTTTGCTTTTTCAGCTGTCAACATACGTCTACAAATCATAACAATCAATTTCATTTTGGCTCTTCAAACAGATTGTTAGAAAGTTAAACCATAATTTAATGACAATTGGAAATTATCATAGACTGCTACATCAACTCTTGTGTTGTTTATTGGAAGATACATGCTGGATGCCTTTAAAGATTCTGGGAATGTATTAATCAGAATACTTTCCAATAGATTGTCTGCACATTAGTAATAGGGTAATCAAATGTGTTTTGTACTTTTGCAGAAGTCAGTTTCCAGTTCTACCAGAGAATATTATTTGTGTTAAGAGTCAGATAATGATACTCAGTAGTGTTACTATGTTGTTGTTGTTAGTTGCGAAGTTGTGTCCAACCCATCGCGACCCTATGGACAATGTTCCTCCAGGCCTTCCTGTCCTCTATCATCTTCTGGAGTCCATTTAATCTCACACCTACTGCTTCAGTGACTCCATCCAGCCACCTCATTCTCTGTCATCCCCTTCTTCTCTTGCCCTCAACCTTTCCCAGCATTAGGCTCTTCTCCAGTGAGTCCTTTCTTCTCATTAGGTGGCCAAAGTATTTGAGTTTCAACTTCAAGATCTGACCTTCTAAAGAGCAGTCAGTGTACAGTACAGTGTTACTATACTCTCATCAAGAGAAGGACTGGGCCAACTATTAGGTAAAGTGCTATGATTTATTTAAGTAGCAGATTCCTTCTGTTGGACAACAAAACTAAGGATGCTGCATGATTTGTTACGGAATACCTAAATTGGTTAATTTTTATACATGTTTGCTACCTTGAGTTATTTATACAAATAATAAAGGCAGGATATATACACAGATACAGACACACATGTGTTTTGTGCAGAATGCGACCCATTGTCAACACAGATGCAAGATTCCACTGGTCTTCTGATCAGCTTCAATGCATGGCAAAGGATTAAAAATATAAATAAATGAAGCATCATCTTTTGCCTTTGGTCTTTGGAAGATGACTTGGCTGCTCCTTCCTCTATTTCCAAACATGTTGGAAATATATACAGAGTCCTCAACTTACAACAGTTCATTTAGTGACTGTTTGAAGTTACAACAGCACTAAAAAAAGTGACGTATGACCATTTTTTCACACGACCGTTGCAGCATCCCCATGGTCATGTGATCAAAATTCAGATGCTTGTCAATTGACTCATATTTATGACAGTTGCAGTGTCTGGGGGGGTCATGTGATCATCTTTTGTGAATCTCATACAATCAAAGTCAGTGAAGAAACCAGTTTCACTGAATCGCCTTATAACTAACTTAACAACTGCAGTGATTTGCTTAACAACTTTGGCAAGAAAAGTCATCAAATGGGGCAAAATTCACCGAACGTTCCACTCAGCAACAGAAACATTGGGCTCAATTGTGGCCATAAGTCGAGGACTACCTGTAGTAATGTTTTATTCTCACAGGACACCCTTAGAATGTATCTGAACAAATACTCCTACTTAATTATTTTCCTCCATACCTGTTAGCTAATTGTGTTGATGCAATAAAACTTCATCTTAAAAAAAGTATTGCTTAAAGATAGTCTTCCTCTTTCCGAACCCTAATGCTGACTGGTTTTGAAGACATAGAGGGGGGGAAACAAAACTCTGTTATTTAAAAACAGAAATAAAAAGTGCTCTTCTGAGTTCCTAAGAAAATATCTCGTGGTCCATATCATCTTAGTTTTGATTCTCCAAAGACAGTGCAAGTATTTTGGCCTCAGAGGATGAAAGGCAACTGAGTGACCCTTTTCCATGGTCTTCTGGAAGCATTCAAGTTTGATCCCTTCTTGCATTAGTAAAGTAAGCATGGCAAGGTGGGCCAGGGTGGATCTGATGAATCCAAAGTCCTCTTGGTCCTCCAACAGTCCTGAAACTGTGCCTGAAGCTGGCCCAGAATCCTTCCCTCCACTTATTTTCAACTGGAAGACCTTCCTTGGAGAAAAACTCCCAGGCTGCTAATAAACCATTCAATTCTAACTTCAATCTGCTTCAGACAAAGACAGATTTCTCTAGGAATCAAGTTATAAAAAGCAACAAAAAATAAAGAGTTTTCAAAACATTCAGTTACTCTTCATTAATTTTTTTTATAAAGATTACCTTTGGAGAAGGCCATACATTTATTGAATAAGCTACAATTAGCAGGGTTTACATAAATTGCTAGGCTGTTAACGATGATTTACAGACAGTGATGGATTTAAACAACATTTCAAGTAAAATTCAAGCCACATTATATCTTAGTAGAAAAGGAAAAGATATGTGTATTTTTATTATAGCTGCTTTGAGGTTTAAAAGAGAATACAATGATAAGATATGAATGAATATTACCTTTAATATATTGGTACTCAAATTGTTAAGGTCTGTTTCAAAATGTGTCATTACTCAACTAGATAACATCTAGTGCATCACTGCTTCAGACAGGAAGGCGGTGCAGAGAGTGGTGAGGATGTCTGAAAAAATCATTGGCAGTTCCCTCCCTCCCATCCAGGACATAGCAGAGAAGCGTTGCTTGAGCAGGGTCCGTAAGATTGTCTGGGACACTACACACCCTCTTCACAACCTGTTTTCCTTGCTACCTTCTGGGAGGAGGCTTCGTGGTATCCGAAGCAGAACATCCAGATTCAACCATAATTTCATTCCACACAGCATTAACCTTGTGAACTCTCACGCTTCCTCCTTCCGTTATAAATTCAAGATGGACAATGATTAATATTTATATGTTATTTATTTGTAAGGATGTAGGTCTATACATATGTTGTATATAGCATGTTTAATTGTGTGTTATGTATGTGTACACTTTGAGAGCAAGCAACTAATTTTCATTTTTAATGTGTGACATTGTGCCCACAGTAAAAAAATGACAATAAAGGTTATCTATCAGAAGTACTGGTGAGTGTGGAGTTTGCTCCCTGTTTATGTACAGTAGCTTTCCCTGCTAGTGTTGATGGACATGTGGTTTGCTGCTTGGTAATTCCTGTTGTTGCTGTTGTTGCTGTTGTTGTTGTTTTCTTAAGAAATTGGTAACAGTAAATGTTATTTCTGAGAAGCAAAATAACATTCTGGAAGGTTTCAACAAGCATTTTTTTTTACTATTTCTGAATGCAGAAAACAGGAATTATTGAGCAAGATATCAGCAGAGCAGGGAGGGAAATGTCCTCCCACTGTTTGTTTGTTTGTTGTAAATCATCTCAGACCCCTTTCTCTAAATCAAGTTGATTTAGATGTTTGCCTCCAAACTCTTATTTTCATTCACTCTGCAATTCTGTATTCACGCCCAGCTTCCAGAGCACTCCTAGTCTTTTCCCAATCCCCAGTCTATCCTCCCTGAGCTTCTATACAAGCTTTAATTCTTGCAAGGAATAACGCTTTGGAATATTTATCACTCCTTTTAAGGAAGCCAGGAAAACTCTGCCCCAAAACTTGTGTGAATGGAAGGTTAATGGATACTCTGCATGAACATTAACTCAGCCAATAAATACCAGAGGCTCTTCTATTGTAAGCATAAGAAAACAAGGAAGAAAGAAAATGGAAAAATAGAATGGAAGGAAAGAGCAGAAAAATATTACATTTATAAAGAACTAAGCAATCTGTATGGGGAATGATGGCTCGGCCATTAAAGATGTTGAGCTTGTCAGCTGGAAAGTTGACAGCTTGAGCACTGTGCAATGGAGTGAGTTCCTGTTCCTTGCACCAGTTCCTGCTCACCTACCAATTCGAAAGCATGCAAATGCAAGTAGATTAATAGGTACCACTTTGGTGGGAAGGTAACAGTGATCCATGCACCTTGGTGTATAGTCATGCTGGCCACATGACCATGGAAGCATCTTTGGACAATGTTGGCTCCATCGGCTAAGAAATGGAGATGAGCACTGCCCCCTAAAGTCAGACATGATTGGACATGGGAAACCTTTACCTTTACTTTACCTTTAAATTACCTGGGGCCTGTTGGGTCATCCTTTTTCCTTACCTAAACAGAGAAACAGGATGGCCATGGCAGGAATAAAGCAATGGGAGCTGGAGCAACTTCTAATGTCCTGCCATCTTCCCCATTGATGTTGTTTGTGGGAAACTGTCCAGGAGCATTCGAAATCATTTTTCCTTCTTCTCAGTTAACCCCCGGAACTGCCTGCCACTTTGCTGAGGGGAGGGAGAACAAAGGAAGCCTCAGATCACAAGGAAAACTGCACTCCCACTTCCCATCCTGGAATGTCCCAAGGGCCAGAGTGCAAGAGGGTCATCTATCCACGGTCACTACTCCCAGGCAGGCCTACCTAGCCAACATGCATCCAAGTCGCTTCCTCATTCTTTCCATAGCACCCACTTTCGTTAAGAAATTTCAAATTTCAGTCTCGATTCCAAAGCGGCCAATTGCCACTTACCCATTGAGCCAATTGGGTGCAGGGGGAGGCAGAAAGAGGTCATGGATGCACTCCTCCCATCTTTCCTTATGCTACAGAATCTATGGGTTTCTGGAAAGTATAGTCGGAAGGCACAATGGTGCTGAAGCATCCACAACATTGCCAAATTTCAATCCCCTGGAAGGCGTGGGTCCCACATTTTGTATGTATTCTCTAAATTAGGCCACAGGAGGTAGATTGATTCAAAAATTGTTGCCCTATAACGCACCATTTCACACAATTGAAGGTTACAAAGCATCAAAACAGACCTGAGAGTTTTAGTTTTTATAGATTAGGTTTGGATGCAGTTGTAGAAGGTTAAATCAGAAGACCTTGTAGAGTCTGGGTTCACATACATCATGCTAATCCATAACGTGGTTTGGTTGTGTTCTCTTGCATGGTATGAATCCAGCAGTGTTGCAATTTCAGGAACACTATGACCTCGATACACATTTTTACATCTTCCATTTTCCCTCACTGCAGGAGACTGTGGCTTTCAGATCCTTTTTTAACAACAACCAAGAGCTACTTATTTGCAGCATCTTCTTGAATGTTAGTATTTGAAAGATCCATCACTGGCACCGAGAGTTACTATAAAGAGTGTTGCCTTTTCTTGTACTATTAGAATCCAAGTTTTGAAAAATAATTAAGAATTGAGCTCATTTTCTTCTTCATTTTACTTTATCACTAACACAAATTATTAGAACAAAATGGCTTCATGTTATAGAGGAGATGTTTCCAAACCTAAAAAAAAAACATTAGAAAGCCATACACTTAAATATAATGTAGACTGCACTGAAGCACTTAACTAAAACAAAAGTTAACAAATAGTGCCTTTAGGCTTAAGTCCTACCAGGACAACCACAGCCACTTCATCATTACAATGAAGCTTAAAATCATACAACATATAGATAGAAATCAATGTTATCCACTATGATATGTTACAAAATAGCAAATACTCTGGTTATACTAAAATATTTCCTTCAAAATCTTTGCAAAAGCCTTAGGCTGTCAGCTACATGTTTAAACATTATTAAGCAATATGTGTATGTTTTCTGAGGTTTTCACGGGTGTTTGTATGTGGATCTTTGGTCATTCGGGTTTTTCCCCGCGTAGAATTGAAGGTGTAGGAGCAACGTTGCTCCTACACCTTCAATTCTACGCGGGAAAAACCCCGAATGACCAAAGATCCATATATATACATATACATATACATATACATATACATATATATATATACATTCCATTCTCACAGGAGCCTTATAAGCATTTCTCCCTGGCCTATGGATATCATTTCCCCAGGATTGTCAATCAGTAACCATTTGTACTCATAAGCTCATGACTGTGATCAGTGATCACATTTAGCCAAGCTTCTTTTTGATTAGTTTTTTCCAAGCATCAGGGTCTTCTCCAGTGACTCTTGCTTTTGTATTATATTTCCAAAATATCTAAGCTTTAACTTCATTATTAACTGCTTGGATAATTTATTAATATCTATCTGGGAGCATGTTGCTTCTAATCAGCATTACAGTCTTACTTCATCAAATACCGAATGTTTTATTCTTCTTGAAGTCTAAAGCAGTCTCTTTTTTTTCCCCTCTGCATCAAAGTTTAAAAGGCATCCTTTTCTCTTTGTTCAATCTTTCTGATGCTCCAGCTTTTATAGCAATATTGGTAAAAATTAACCTTGACAATATAAACAATTATCAGCGGGATGTCTCTGCACATATTATTTAAACCTCTCATAAAAATCTGACTCTCAAATAGAGGTCTACTTCATGACAAAAATGCATGTGAATTTTTGAGCCTATGAAAGCAAACTCAGTTGCTACTTCAGTATGTTCTCTACCAGTTTTTGCATACTTCCCCCATCCCCTTTCTACTAGAGCTTTCTTACATCTGTTCCTTCTAACCATCAAAGTGGTATCATCAGCATATCGGAGGTTGGTGATCTTTCTCCCAGCCACTTTAATTCCAAGTCTCATTGAATCAAGTCCAGCATTCCTCATGATACATGAGTTAAATAAATAAAGTAAGAGTATACATTCCTTTCTCAATCTGAACCATTTAATTGTTCCATATACTGTTTAACTGTTGTTTCTGAGCCATCATACAAACAGTTCAACAAGCAGGTAAAGTGTCCTGGACAGATGTGTTGACTATCCACAATTCGTTGGGTTCTATGCAGTCAAAATCCTTTGCATAAACCAGGGGTCTTCAAACTTGGCCCTCTTATGACTTGTGGACTTCAAGTCCCAGAATTCCTCAGCCAGGCATGCTGGCTGAGGAATTCTGGGAGTTGAAGTCCACAAGTCATAAAAGGGCCAAGTTTGAAGAACCCTGGCATAATGAGGACCCAGACTGTTGGGGGCAATAAGCTGACTTTGTAATAATGCCGCTTGGGGGGGGGGAAAGCCCTAATAAGCAGGCATATACATAGAATGAAGGTTATTGCTAAGCACATTGGTTTGTGCTTAAATTGTAAGCCGCCCTGAGTGTTCAGAGAAGGGTGGGATATAAATGGGATTAAAATAAAAAAATAAAAATAAATAATCAATATAGCAGAAATAAAACATCTCTCTTCTATTTTTCTCACCTTTGTCATTATCTATCAATGTTAGCACTTAGCTTCCAAGTAGACCTCAAAAAATAGTCTTTCAAAACGAGTATGCTACCATTAGGTGCTTAGTTCTGCAATGCATAGGTATTTGGTAGTGCATTGCAAAGACATAAATATCACAGAGTTATAGCACTGTGGCTGGATGGGGACAGAATTTTACATGAATGGCTACCATGAAAAGCTGTTTGGATCATCTCTCTACTGTGCTCATATTTATCCAGAAACTCCATGCCTCACTGAGAAATTGAAATATTTCTTCCAGGTTTGTTTCCAGCTTTCTTTAAAATAATATTCAGCCAAGGAAATGCATTTGAAAAATGTTTCAAAAGGACTTGAATCATAAACTGTGCAGCAATATGAAAAGTTCATGCTCTGCATACGTATAGTTTGTTTTTACAACTATATTCACCTTTATGTAAACAGCACTGAAACACTCCAGTGCAATATTCTTGCAAAACTGTGTCAGAACAAAAGCTCCATTCCTTCAACTAAACTTAAAGGAAGTTGGCTCCTTCCAAATCCTTTGTTGTTACGAGTATTTTTTGTTGTTGTTGTTGATCTCTTCTTTTATTTAATTCATTACTGTGTTCTATGGAAAAGACAAATTAATAATATTACACAGTACAGAATAATGCGTGCATATACATGAATACTCATGAGTTATTTGCAGAATTCAATTGAGGCAACATTTATCTCAAAGGAAAGCAATTAAAGTAGTTGACTTGCACAGTAATAAATCACAAGTGAATTTTCAATTCTTGATCACATGCAGTATGAAACATGGTTTGTTGGGAAGCAACATATTTCAAAATATTCAGTATCCTTAATAGAAGAAAGGGGAAACCACCCAGCACAATTTATAAATATTAACAATTCAATCTGGATCATAAAACATTCTTGTTTATAAAAACAAAAATCACATTGAGATTAAAAATAGCCCTTAGATTTTGAATGCAAGGTTCCAAAGGAGCTGAAAGTACAGCAGTTACTATGACGGAATAATAATTACTGTATACCTGTGAACTGGTATATGACATCTCTTTGACACGAAGTAAACATTCAAAAAGCCTGGAATAGGAGCATCACATAAATGGATATTATAACCACATACGTAAACATTTTTCTAGAAGATTCTGGGGAATTTCCAAACCAGGCCATGATTAAAGACCAGCAATATGTCGCACTTGAGTATTTCACTTATTTGTTTCCTTGGATACATGCTTAGATGATGTCTCTGCTTTATCAATCTAGGTGTGCAAAAAACCACAAAAAAACACCAACCTAAAGCAATGTCTCTGAAGCGGTGTCATGAGAAACAAATGGAACAATAACCAAAGTCGGGAAATTGCCTTTGAGAGGGAACTAATTATGGAGGATACCATCATTACAACAACACTGCATAAACACCTTTGGACTGAGGACCCCACGTGACAATTGAGAGGCCACATTCCAATAGGTGGGTAAGGTCAGCACACAAATAAAAATTGATTTCATTTAATAAAATTAACTTGAATGTAATTATACTAAAGGTCACCTGACTATACTATTGTATTTAAGAACTCCACACCTACCACATTAAAATTACAATTCAGCAATAATTTGATGGGTTCTGGGGTAGGGTTCATATGTCTTTATGTATTAATGAACAAGAGTAAGGCTAGTGAAAGGACCCCCATCCCCCATTCTCTACAGTCAAAAATACTATCTAATGCCTGAGTCTACTCCCATTTATAACAATGCAGATTATTTCTTTGAAAAAGCAGGATTTCTGTGAGAAAGGAGTAGGATAACGGACTTTACACATCTATCTTCATCCATGGAATGATCTTCTGAAGGGCTTGACAAAAGATGAAATGAGAAGTTGGCCTTTAAGTTCCACATGGGAGTGTACCTGAGGAAAAAACACAACTTACATTTCCATTACTACAGAGATCATCTGATAGGACTCAGGTAAGGATCATTTGCAGGTAGAAGACATTTGTTCCATAGCATTTATTTATTGCGAATACATCTTTCTGCAAAATCTTTCAATGAAACAAGTAGTATGAAAACACCAAGGAAGTGATCTTATAATGATTAAATAATCAACAAACATAAATGTAAAAAGCCATCATGTTTAATGCTTTTCCTGCAGGTTGGAAGAATGGGAAACAGAATTTTGGAAGAAATGTCATCCCCAGTTTGGAAGGGACGCCACATAGAGTTCTTTTCCATCTGTATATATATATATATATATATATATATATATATATATATGGATCTTTGGTTATTCGGGTTTTTCCCCGCGTAGAACTAAAGGTGTAGGCGCAACGTTTCGACGGAATCCCATCTGTCATCATCAGGCTGGTGGCTTTAGCTTCCTTCTTCTGGGAGAAGCATGTGGCTGTTTGTTCCTCTTTTTTAAACTGCCAGAGGGGGTGTGTTCTGTGGAGGTGTGCTCTGATTGGGTGGGGGACCAAGTGTGTTCTGATTGGGTGGGAGTGTGTTTTGAATGGTGGGTGTGTTCTGATTGGGTGGGGGTGTGTTCTGAGTGGATGGGCTGGTCTCAGCTGCCAGCTGCAGACCTGAGCTGGTGAGTTGTGCTGCTTTTGTTCGGCTTCATGTTTGTGGTGGTGCCATGTTTTTATAGTGGGTGTCAGTTTGCTTATTGTGTGGTTTGGAGGGGTTTAAAGTGGCTGATGTTGCAGCTGTAGTTAGGTTTCTGTTTTGTGGTTGTGCATCGTTATCATTGTGGGTTCGGATTTGCTTTTTGAATGGTTGTGTGGTGGTGATGTCATGTGATGTTATCATGAGTTTGGGTCTGGTATCATTCTTGGTGGTTGGGCCTCGTCTGTCAATCAAGGCGTGTTTCCAAATGGCTGGTAGGCGAGACGTATCATCTCGTTTATTCATGCTGTGGGGGCGTTTTTCTATCTCAATGGCTTCTCTGATTATTCTGTTGTTAAAATGTTCAATTTTGGCGATAGTTTTGGTTTTTTTAAAATCAATTTCATGTCCCGTGGCTTCAAAGTGTTGGACCAGGGATGAAGTTTGTTCTCCCTTTCTGAGTGAGTTTTTGTGCTCTTCAATGCGTGCACTTATTCTTCTGTTGGTCTGTCCGATGTATGTGGTGGTGCAGGTGGTGCATGGGATTTCGTATACTCCTTGGTTTTCTAACCCAATTATGCCCTTGGGGTTTCTTAGGATGGTGGATATTTTTCTGTCTGTGTAGAATGCTGTTTTGATGTTGTGTTTTTGGAGGACCTTGCTGATTCTGTCTGTGGTCCCTTTTAAGTATGGGAGGAGGGCTTTGCCATTTTCTTGTTCTCTGTCTTGGGTTTTTGTGGGTGTCTCTCTTTGGATTAAGTTGGTAATCGTGTTTCTTTGGAATCCATTGGCTGTTAGTACATTAGTGAGAGTGTGTAGTTCGGTTTTTAGGTGTTGTTCGTCGGCTAGGTGTTTTGTTCTGGAGATGAGTGTCTTGGCTACGGAGTTGATCTGTGCTGGGTGGTGGTGTGAGAGTGCGTTCAGATAGCGGTTTGTGTGTGTTTTTTTATGGTAGATAGTGTGTCCTAGGGAGCCGTTGGATTTCTTGTAGACTAAGACATCAAGGAAAGGAAGTTGATTGTTAGCTTCTGTTTCCATGGTGAATTGTATTTTGGGGTGTAGGCTATTGAGGTGTATGAGGAAGTCATCCAGTTTTTCTTTGCCGTGTGGCCAGATTACGTATGTGTCATCTACGTATCTGAGCCAGAGTTTGGGTTTGTGGTTGGATTTTTCTAGAGCGTGGGTTTCAAAGTGTTCCATGTAGAGGTTTGCGATGACAGGTGAAAGGGGTGATCCCATGGGTGCTCCTTCCATTTGTTTGTATCTTTGTCCATTGTAGATGAAGTATGTGTTAGATAGGCAGTGGTTGGTCAGATCTAGGATGTGTTTTGGGGGGTTGTATTTATTTAGGATAGCTGTCAAGGCTTCTTTGATTGGCACTTGGGTGAAGAGGGATACGACATCGAAGCTCACAAGTAGGTCACAGGGCTGTAAGTTTAGTTTAATTATGATCTCTATGAATTGGAATGAGTTTTGTACGTGTGAGGTGATGGAATTTGCATAAGGCTGTAGTTGTTTGGCAAGAAATTTGGCTAGATTTTGTAGAGGTGAGCCTATGGAGCTGACTATGGGTCTGAGTGGGGTTCCTTCTTTGTGTATCTTGGGCAGACCATAGAGCTTAGGACATCTGGATGATGTCGACGTCGAAACGTTGCGCCTACACCTTTAGTTCTACGCGGGGAAAAACCCGAATAACCAAAGATCCACATACAAACACCCGCGAAAACCTCAGAAAACATATATATATATGGTGACATTGTACTGTAATGATTTTTTTAAAGGGCCAGAAGGAAAAAGGAAACCTGGAAATGTGTACCATATACAGGACAATTGCAATGATTTCATCTGATTGTTTGAAAAAAACATGTCCTTTTCTCTTTGATAAAATTAAAAATGTGGATTATTTCTGTCAAATCCAAAACCAAGAATGACATGTGGCAATTCTTCCAAGCTAAGTTCTTTATTGTTTCACACCTTTACACAAAATCTTGCCAGAATGAGGACTACATTATCTGCATCTACAATATATTCTGTGAACTACTAGGGACAGGCTGTCTTCACCCTCTTTTCTTATGCATAATATCTGGGCTAAGTTTCCTCTTACTTCTCTAGAATGTATCCCGTCCTTCCAGGCAGAATGGGATAACTTGGCTTGGCTAACTCACCACAACCAACTTGCCATGGTCAACTTGTGGATGGACAACTTGCCATGGCCAACTCACTGTGGGACAACTTGCTGTGGGACAATTCAACAATTCAACAATTCAAGTATTTAAAATAATTAAAACATTATTTTAATTGTTGTCATTCACATTTCATTTTGTCCCTCCTTTGGCATCCTTTCTTTAATGATTCTATTCCACCATTTCTTTGACATTAGTGTAACTCTTGTCATACTGCACGTTATCCCACAGTAAGTTGGCTGCAGAGAGTTGGCCATAGCAAGTGGCCATGGTGAGTTGGCCGCAATGAGTTCTCCTAAACCCACCTCCTGGGGATCCACCTCCTCACTACATTCCATCATATCTAATTCAAAAATTGATGAATGACATGTTACAACTGTCCTGTCAACATCCAGCTTGATAATCCAAATAAAACTTCATTCAGTTTCCGAAAATCTTACTGTTTACTGAATACACAGCTTGGTTATGTCGAAGCAAAACTAATTCTGAGGGTCCAACCCAATTCATAGACTTAAACAATAGTTTTCCCAGACAACCCCCCCTCAATGTCTTAACATAATCCATATCAACAAGTCCTCTTTGTTTTGGGAACTGTCTGCTTCAAATCCACACCTGTTCTGGTGCCCTTGACAAGGCTTCAAGCTCTCATGATCTGCAGATGAATCAAAGTTTCATTTCTCCAGCTACCCATTTGAAAGTAACACCTTCCCTACACCCACCCCCCTTAATCTAAAGGCATGTTGAAACTGAGAGGCACGTAGCTTCCAAAGTTTCATCCTTGACGTGTCCATAGCTGGAGTTCAGATCTGGATATATGGTTAGAAAGTTGTATAGGAATCCTTTTGGCCAGTGCCCATTGCTGAGTAGTCTGTAGATTTTGATATCTTTTTACATTCCAAATATTGGGGTTAAAGCCAAGAAAAACATGTGCATCTTTAAATGCAACAGTTGATCTTATCTTAACAGTATTATTGATTTCAGCTTCAAACGTGACAATAATAGGCCTACTCCAAATCATCTCCCACAGCAGGGCAATTATGACCAGCTCTTATTAAATATCTCAGAGGTGTTCAGCTCACATAAAACAATGTTTTTGATGTACTGACCTCATTTTAAGATTAAAGGAAACAAATTTCACATTCATTAAAACAATCTTCTGGAAACTTACACAACTTTGAGTTGGTTGTACCAAAGGTCACATAAATAATTAACATCAATTTCAACAGCTTCCTTCAGTTTGCTATAAAAATAGGCTATTGGCTTATTGGCCTCAATTGATTCCTCTAAAGCCTTCAATTGCTGTGCAACTTCAGAAGAGAGAAGCAAGCTGGAACTAAGGAGAAATATCCTGATAGTTAGAACAATTAACCAGTGGAACAACCTGCCTCCAGACGCGGTGAATGCTCCAACACTGGAAGTTTTTAAGAAGAGACTGGACAGCTATTTGCCTGAAATGGTATGGGATTTCCTGCCTGAGCAGGGGGTTGGACTAGATGACCTCCAAGGTCCCTTCCAACTTTATTATTATTATTAAGTAGCAATGCCGTGAAGATTAAATCATCTGAGTAGCAAATGGCAGAGTTATACACATTACCAAGATGCACCTGGAAGTAAATTAAAGTTGTTTTTAATTTTGCAAAACATCTTTAGATTGCTTTTTTTTTGCTTTGTTTTTTTTTTTGGCTATGCTCTTGTCATTCTCTTTTTCTTCCTCTCCTGAGCCGCTCTAGGTATTGTGGGGAGACTTTGAGGGTAGGGAAAGCTGGCTACTTGGGTGTTGCTTTTCTCCCTTGTTAAGTACCTTGTTTTCCTTTAATGGGAGGTGTTTTAAAGGGTCCTTGGTGCTCTCTGAGCTTGGTTGTTTTCTTGCAGACATTTCATTATCCAAACTAGGTAACATCATCATCATGAGCTTTGATGATGTTGCCTTAGTTTGGAAGGCGAGGATTTCTGCAAGAAACCAACCAAGCTCAGAGAGCACCAAGGACCCCTCATTTCAACCCTGAGCTACAAATATTCTCCTTTACTGGAGGCATTTTAATTTTCATTGGCCATCTTTGGGCCAATGTTTGAGGGGAAGGACACTCTCTTTGGCATCTTGACCTCTATTGTTCGTTGCCAAGTTGGAGAAGAGAAATGAGAAGGGTAATATTGAGGCTGGATCAGTACAGGGAGGGGAGAGGAATGGGATAGCTGAAAGAGAGGATGACTCTCAGAGGGGCAGCATGAGGAATAGTTGTAGTTTTGTATGGATTGGGAAATCAAGCACAATCTTCTTTTATTTCTGCTCCCTTCCTCCCCCTTTTTTGGGGGGGTCCCATATTACGTCCTGCCTGCTTGACCAGTAAGGAACAAGTGGATGACATTATCAAACATTGCCAGAATTCTCCTGGTGCAATGATTGGTGGGTCTCAAGCACTCAAGAAGAAACTGGTAGAGAATATACCTAATTGTTATGAGTCATACCAGAACCAGGAGATTTGACTGGGTTAGTGTAAAAATGAATCCAATGTACAGAGAAACAGAACCCGCATTTGACTTACAGGCTGAATATCATTGTAAATATTCAAGTTTTTTTAAAAAAATTGCTACCATATTTCCCCCAAAATAAGACCAGGTCTTACATTTTGGGGGGCAGGGGGGACCAAAAGATCCATTAGGTCTTATTTTGGTGGGATGTCTTATTTTGGGGCTGCTCGGCCATTCCCTCCCCACCCTCTGCTTGTCCGCGGCCAGAACAGCTTACAGGATTTCCCAGGGCAGAAACACTTTTTTGCCTAGATGGAGAAATGAGGGAGAACTGGAAGCTTTGTCTACTTGCAAATGGGGTGCTTTGAAATGGAGTTGTAGTTGTTCAGTAAGAAAATTAATCCTCCAAAATACAAATTGCCTAATAATTGTGCTCATAGTGTATATGTGTGCGTGTGTGTACACACACACTCACACGCACGCACGCACTTAACAAATTTTGGGCTCAGTTGTGGTTGTAAATCAAGGACTATCTGTGTGTATGCACAAACAAAAACACATATTCAAACGTAACAGACAAAGCACAGCACTTTTTTGCACGTTTCAAAATGCCTGATGTACTGCTGCTCCTGTGTGATCAACTGAGCATGCAAATACTGTAAAATGTTTTTTTAAATCCTTTGTGAAACCCATTACTATAATGTTAACAGTACCAAAGGCAAACACAACTTTCCTCAGTGGTCTTAAAATAAATAGGGACGCGGTGGCTCAGTGGGTTAGGACGCTGAGCTAGTCGATCAGAAGGTCGGCAGTTTGGCGGGTCGAATCCCGAGTGCCGCGTAGCAGAGTGAGCGCCTGTTACTCGTCCCAGCTTCTGCCAACTTATTTATTAACTTATTTATTAAATTATTTATTAATTTTCCATCTGCCTCCTTTTTTCCCCTTTGGACTGGGACGGACCTGGGCACAAGCCACAGTGGGAGAGTGGCTTGTTTTACATCGGCAGCCCCATAGAGGTGGGAGCTCTGTGGGTGCTGCCCCACCCAGGGTGGGCATTCTGGACCATCCCCGGGAGCAGACTCGCGCCCTGTTGTGAGAGGACGGGTTGTGGTCTGCCCCTGGGAGCATCCAACCGAGTGGCAGTAGGTTGGTGGATGGCCCAAATGTTCCACTCCTTACCTTCGAACCTCCTGTTGGATTTTTTAATCATTGGACTGCCCTCTCTGGACTTGCTCGGACTGTATGCATCGATATTCTGATATGGACTTGCTCGCCCTCAGGTGTGCCCCCCTCTTCTTTTCTATCCCCAGTCTCGATGAAGGGCCCAATTATTGGGACCCTGAGAGATGGCCGGGTAAGGCCAGGGGCTCTCGATATAAATTTAATAAGAGGCCCCTGGTTAATTTTTTAGTCGAATTTTTTAGGGGGTTGGGGAGGGGGGTGGGGGGTAGTGGTTGTCTGGCTGTGGGGGGTAGCCAAACAACTGTGTTGCAGGCCAGGCCTGGGTCTGACGGCGTTCGGGGAGAGCGGGTTGTGGTTACATCTGGGGTTCGGGAGCGGGTCGTGGGACTGCCGATTCCCACGACACTGGGGTATGGCAGCAGGCGTATGGACAGAGGGCCGTATCGTTACCGGGAGGGCCGTCTCCGCTGTTTACAAGCGGTGAGGCGCTCCGACCCTCTGGTTCTTCCCCGAGGTGCCGGGAGCGAGGATGTGCAGCCTCCTGAGCTCCGGCTGGTGTACCTGAATGCCAGGTCCGTGGTTAATAAGGCTCCCCTTGTGCGGGATCTGGTGGAGGGTGAGCAGGCGGACCTGGCTTGTATCACCGAGACCTGGTTGGGTCCAGAGGGTGGGGTCCCTTTGGTTGACCTTTGCCCACCAGGTTTCCGAGCGTTACACCGGCCTCGGGCTCAAGGTAGGGGCGGGGGAGTGGCGGTTGTTATTAGGGAGACCTTATGTCCGCGGGAGACCACTGTTCCTCAGATAGTCGGGTGTGAGTCTCTCTTTTTGAGGTTTGGTTCGGGGGCGCAGTTGGGCTTGCTGCTGGTGTACATTTCGCCTAGTCACACAGCGGCAGCCCTGCCCGTGCTACTCGATGTCCTCTCCGGTTTGGTGATTGAGTTCCCCAAACTTCTAGTTTTGGGTGACTTCAATCTACCATCCCTGGGAGGGTCATCTGAGTTAGCTCGGGAGTTCATGGCTTCCATGATGGCCATGGACCTGACGCAGGTAATTTCTGAACCAACTCATGAGGGAGGCCACACCCTTGACTTGGTTTTTTATCTGGACGATGGTTGGATGATCTTGGTGGGGGCTCTCCATTTATTATGCCCCTGTCATGGACCGATCATCACCTCCTGCGGCTGGTCTTCCGTCTTGCCACCCCCCACCGTGGGGATGCGGAACCAACTAGATGGTACCGCCCCAGACGCTTAATGGACCCTCTCGGGTTCCAGGCAGCGCTGGGATCCCCACCTGCCTCCGTCGCTCACAGCTCAGCAGATGCCTTAGTGGAAGCCTGGGAAAGGGCAGCCACTGAGGCACTGGACCGAGTTGTACCCCTGCGGCCCCTGACCCGGTGCAGATCCCATCGAGCTCCATGGTTCTCCGCGGAGCTCCGGGAGATGAAGCGTCGGAAACGGGGCCTAGAGAGCTGCTGGAGGTCCAGCCGATCCGAATCCGACCGGTTGCGGTTAAGAACCTATATTAGGTCTTATCTCGCAGCGATGAGGGCAGCGAGGTGCAATTACTTCTCTGCCCTCATCGCGTCCGCAGATAATCGCCCGGCCGCCCTGTTTAGGGTGACTCGCTCCCTCCTTAATCAGGAGGTGAGGGAGGATCCCTTGCAGGGTCGTGCCGAGGAGTTTGGTCAACATCTGTTGGATAAAATCGCTCGGATTCGGACCGGTTTGGACTCCAGCTGGGCAGAGTCTGACGATCAGGACACGGGTGGTCTTGTCAATGTTATCTGGGAAGAGTTTGATTCTGTGACCCCTGATGAAGTGGACAGGATTATGGGGAGGCTGAGCTCCACCACATGTTTATTGGATCCGTGCCCTTCCTGGCTGGTTTATGCAGCCAGGGAGAGGACACGAGGCTGGTTCCAGGCGGTGATATCTGCTTCTTTGAGTGAGGGTAATTTCCCCACCGTCTTGAAGGAGGCGGTGGTGAGACCTCTCCTCAAGAAGCCTGCCTTGGACCCAGATGTTTTGAACAACTTTCGTCCAGTTTCCAACCTTCGCTTTCTTGCGAAGGTTGTTGAGAGTGTGGTGGCGCATCAGCTCCCTCTGGTCCTGGATGAAGCGGATTATCTGGACCCGTACCAATCGGGTTTCAGGCCCGGGTACAGCACGGAGACGGCATTGGTCGCTCTGGTGAATGGTCTCTGGAGGGCCCGGGATAGGGGATATTCCTCTGTCCTGGTCCTATTAGACCTCTCGGCGGCTTTCGATACCATCGACCATGGTATCCTGCTGCGGCGTCTCAGGGGATTGGGAGTGGGAGGCACAGTTCTTCGGTGGTTCTCCTCCTATCTCCTGGGACGTTTGCAGTCGGTGTTGGCAGGGGGGCAGAGATCGGCCCCTAGGTCTCTCGTTTGTGGAGTTCCTCAGGGTTTGGTTCTCTCGCCTCTCCTGTTCAACATCTACATGAAACCGCTGGGTGAGATCATTCGTGGTTTTGGAGTTGGGTATCATCAATATGCTGATGATACCCAACTTTTCATTTCGACCCCAAACCACCCCAGTGATGCCCTCGATGTGATGTCCCGTTGCCTGGAGGCGGTTCGGGTCTGGATGGGGAGGAACAGACTTCAACTCAACCCTGACAAGACTGAGTGGCTGTACATTCCGGCATCCCGGGACATTCAAAACGTTCCATCACTTTCTATGGGGGGGTGAGTCTTTACCCCCCGTAGATAGGGCTCGCAACTTGGGAGTCCTCCTTGATGCACGGCTCACCTTAGAAGATCATGTAGTAGCCGTGACCAGGGGGGCTTTCGCACAGGTTCGCCTGGTGCGGCAGTTGCAGCCCTATCTAGACCGGGATGCCCTGTGTACGGTCACTCATGCGCTCGTGACCTCTCGTCTTGACTATTGCAATGCTCTCTACATGGGGCTTCCCTTGAAGACCACTCGGAGGCTCCAACTGGTACAGAATGCGGCCGCGAGAGTTGTCTTGGGAGTTTCCCGGTACTCCCATGTTACACCTTTGCTCCGTGAGCTGCATTGGTTACCAGTTGTCTTCCGGGTGAGGTTCAAGGTCTTAGTGATGGTTTTTAAGTCCTTACATGGCATGGGTCCGGAATACCTCGGGGAACACCTGCTGCCGGCGTCAACTCCCCTCCGCCCTGTGCGTTCCCACAGAGAGGGCCTCCTCAGGGTGCCTCCAGTCAGAGAATGTCGGCTGGTGGCCCCCAGGGGGAGGGCCTTCTCTGTGGGCGCTCCGGCTTTGTGGAACCAGCTGCCGGTTGAGCTCCGGATGGCACCGGATCTCCGCTCCTTCCGTCGCGGGTTAAAGACCCATCTATTTGAACAAGCTGGCCTGGCCTGATGGGGAATCACTTAGGGTTTTAATGTTTATATATATTATTATTGTTTTTATTGTGGGCAATAATTTAATTCTTTTTTAATTTTTGTATTTTTGTTGTTTTAAGATATGCCCTGTTCACCGTAGTCCTTCGGGAGAAGGGCGGTATAAAAATTTAATAAATAAATTAAATAAATAAATAAAATAAACCTAGCAGTTCGAAAGCATGTAAAAATGCAAGTAGAAAAATAGGGACCAATACGGTGAGAAGGTAACAGCGTTCCGTGCGCCTTTGGCGTCTAGTCATGCTGGCCACATGACCACGGAGACGTCCTCGGACAAGCGCTGGCTCTTCGGCTTTGAAATGGAGATGGCCCCTAGAGTTGGAAATGACTAGTACGCATGTGTGGGGGAACCTTTACCTTTACCTTTACCTTAAAATAAATAGGGGCAAGGAAGACAACACCCTTTTCCTTACTTATGGTGCCAATTTTGTCTCTTTTTAGAAGGCAGATTTAAATAGATAACCACCTATTGGAGGCAGAATGTCTTCTTCATTTTAAAACATAAGGCAGTCATCTGCACTGCGTTATTTCTAACTGCAGCAAAATCAGTGAAGAGCCTTGCATTAAATGTTTTGGAGTGCAGATCCATGAGTTCTTCTAAGATGGGGCTTGTTTGACTGATTGCTGTTGCTGTGGGAGGTGGGGGTTATTGTTTTTCTATATGAGATTTTTCATCTTTGTCAGCCACCCAGAATCACTGAAAGGAAGTTGGGTGGCCATATAAATTTTCTGAAATAAATACATAAGATCAAAGCTGTTGGTCTCACAAGCAGAGCAAGTGTGTGAATTGGTTTCCTTGGGCTATATTTTGCCAAACCAACCTCCACAGCAACTGTTACTCTTCTCTGTCATCGTAATAATTCCCACCTCTTTCCAAATAATTCGCACCCTGATAGCCAAAGGTAATATGACCATATATCTAGGATAAAAGTTTTAGTGCAACCGGGGTGGGGTAAAAATATTTTTAAAATGTACCTGCCTTTACTCACTATCCCTTTTACTATCCCTTGTATTTCATGGCAGAATTCTACTTGAGTTCTGACAGCTTTTTTTCCTCAGGCCAAAGTCATCCCATGTTGATGCTGTCAATCAGAGGCAAGAGGGAAATAAATAGAATAGAATAGAATAGAATAGAATAGAATAGAATAGAATAGAATAGAATAGAATAGAATAGAATAGAATAGAGTAGAGTAGAGTAGAGTAGAGTAGAGTAGAGTAGAGTAGAGTAGAGTAGAGTAGAGTAGAGTAGAGTAGAGTAGAGTAGAATATTTTTATTCACCAAGTGTGATTGGATACACAAGGAATTTGTCTCCAGTGCATAAGCTCTCAGTATACTTACAAACAACAAGGTAATATAATCATAATAGTGGAAGGTAAAAGGAAAGGTGAAAAGAATAATAGCAATACATGGATAAATACTACATGGTTAAATATCTTTAGACATAAGACAGTGCTGTGGGAATTAGATGGCACTCTGATTCTATTCTATTTGAGGTCTGATAAACACCATTTTCTCATGCCAAAGCCATCCCATTTTGATGCTGTCAATCAGAGGCAAGAGGGAAATACATGCTAATGTCAGTTCACACATTTCTACAATTAAACACAGAATACCGTATTTGCTCCCAAGGGGGGAAAAGAATGCTCTATCCCTTTTCATGCTTAAATGGCTATTACATCCTCCAATCAAGACGAACAAACATCTTCCTGATTAGAATTTATTTCTGCATAGCATTCCTCGAGCTTATTACTGCATAAAAGAGAAACATATTTTTCCCATCTCTTTTTCACTGCTGCATTGCCAATGAACTAAAGCAAAATCAAAACCCTGTGTCACAAAAAAGTAACACCTGTGCAATTCATTTGCTTCTAAATTCAGCACATGCACGTGCATACATGGACACACACCCAAGAACACAAAAACATGCTGGCAAGATTCCAAAAATCTGTTTCTTTCTTAGCCCCAATTTGTTTTAGAAGACTTTTTAGGGGATAGATATTTCAAAGCTGCGTATGTTTTCCTGCCCTTTCAAAACAACACACACAAATATCCTGAACTGTCAATTCACGGCATCCCACTGTATTTTACCCAAAGTTATTAGACTGAACTTGGAGCCTTGGGAGGCTGTTTGTTACCTGTATTCAACTTCACAATGCCATCACAGTTTTTAGAGATCAGTACAGATAGTCCTCGACGTACGACCACAATTGAGTCCAAAATTTCTGTTGCTAAGTGAGACAGTTGTAAAGTGAATTTTGCCCCATTTTACCACCTGTCTTGCTAAAGTTGTTAAGTATGAAAAATGGTCATAACTCACTTTTTTTCAGTGGTGTTATAACTTCATATGGTCATTGAACGAACTGTTGTAAATTGAAGATTACCTGTACAGATAGTCCTTGACTTACAACCATTTGTTTAAAAACCATTCAAAGTTGCAAAGGCACTGATAAAAAGTGACTTACAACCATTCCTTGAACTTATGAATGTTGCTACATCCCCACGGTTATGTCATCAAAATTTTGGCAACCAGCATGTATTTACGGTGTGGGGGGGTGCAATGTCCTGGGGTCAGGTGGTCCTCATTTGCAAGCTTCCCAGCTGGCTTCCAACAAGCAAGGTCAAAAGGGGAAGCTAAATTTGCTTTGCAATTGTATGATTCCCTTAGCTGCAGCGATTTGCTTAACAACATTTTTTTGGGTAAAATGGCGGACGTGCGGGCGGATCTGTTTGAGTGAGCTCTGCAAGTCTCGGAAAAATAGGTGTCCTAGGAGCCCCCCAGGGGTGTTTACACCCTCTGGGTTGGGGGGATAGTGAGCGCAATAGTTTAGGCAGCTGAAGGATGAAGGTTTTGGACTCCGTTAGCTGCCAGCCCTGCCGTTTTTTCAGCTGGATGTTGGGGGCGCTTACCTGCTCCCTCGGGCGTTTTTCGGGCCGTTTTCGCGAGCCTGGTGGTTGCGGCGGCCGGCGGCTTCGGCGGCTTCGGCGGCGGCGTCCTCGGCGATGGCAGACCCGGCGTTCACGGGAGGTCCCTGGCTGCTGGCGGCCTTGGTGGCCTTGGCGGAGGCGTTTCGGGCCGTTCCGGGCCGCTTCTGTGGCCGGATTGGTCTTCCGCGGCTCTCCCTCGGCGGAGGCGGCGGCGGCGTTGCTGGTTCGTTCCGGGGACGACGGGGATGGCGGCGGCGGCGGCGGCGTTCTCCGGGGCCGTTCTGGGCCCGCCTTTCCATCGGCCGTTTGCTGGGTGTCCTCGGCGGTTGCGGAGCCGGCCTTCGGATGGTCCCTCGCTTCTGGCGGTTTCGGTGGAGGCGTTTCGGGCCGTTCGGGCCGCTTCTGTGGTCGGCCTGGTCTCCCTCGGCTGTGGCGGCGGCGGCGTTCCTGGCTCGCTCGGATGGCGACGGGGATGGCGGCGGCGGCGGCGTTGTGCCGGGGCCGCTTTAGGCCTCCCTTTCCATCGAATGTTTATTATTCTCGGCTTCATCAGCGTCCTGGCGGCGGCAGCAATGGCGGTGGCGTCTGCAGCAATACTCCGGTGGTGGCGGTCGCCCTGGTGGCTCAGCGGCGACGCTGTAATCAACTTATTGTTTCCTCTGCTTGCTTTGTTCTTTCTGGATGGCCTGGTACTCTTACTGCTGTTGGTGGCCTCGAGGGTTCCTGGGCTAGCCGGTTAATGCCGGTGGATCCCAGTGGAGCCCAGTGGTCCCTTGAAAGATCTATGTTTCCCGTGACACCAGTTGTGACTCTGGTTGGTGCCATCGGATTTGTGGACCTAAAAGAATTAGATAACTTGGAAGACCCCAATGACTGCAGGATTGGCCATGATAAACTTTTTCGAAGGACAGAGCAACGGAGGATTTGGCCACCTAGTAGTGCAGACTTTGATGATGTATTATATTATCTTATCCCTGCCTTCGGACTGTTCTTTATTGCCATTCACATATCGGCCCCAAAGGATTCAGAGTTCCCTGGGTATTGGCCACAGTGAGAGGGTGGCCTGAACTTACATCTGCTGCCCCTAGAGGTGAGAGCTCTAGGGGTCATGCTGTACCCAGGATGGATGTTTCGGACTATTCCCCCCTGGTATAGGCTTTCCAACTGTCGTGAGAGGGCGGTGGTTGGCCTGTCTTGGGGTGACACCCAGCTGAGTGGCAGTGGCTGGGTGGAGGCTCGGGACATCTACTTGCTCTCTGTTTGGTTCCTCCTTAAATCAATTGATTATGGACTGCCTATATCTGGACTGCTTTATGCCTTGTTTGAGGTACTCCTCTACGGACTTGCTCGCCCTCAGGGGTGCTCCCCCCTCCTGGAGGCGGCCCGCCTTTCCAGCCGAGTATAATCTCGAGGAAGGTCCCATCTATTGGGATCCTGAGAGATGGCCGGGCACGGTTACGGACCTCCGACGTAGACCTAACAGGAGGTCTTTGATTTGTTTTCTGTCAAAAATTTTTTTGGGGGTTAGGGAGGAGGGAGGGTTCTTTTCTTGGTTGTTTGGACGAGGGGGGCAGTCCATCTACCGTTGTTCAGGCTAGTGCTGAGGCTGATCGCGATGGGGAGGAGCGGGGGTCGGCTGCTTCTGGGGCTCCAGGGCCAGTCGTGGGATTGCCCATTCCCACGACGATAGGGAATGGCAGCAGGTGTAGGAACAGAGGGCCGTATCGGTCTCAGGGAAGGCCTCTCCGCTGCTTACAAGCGGTGAGGCACTCCGACCCTCTGGTTCCGCCCCGAGGTCCCGGGAGTGAGGATGTGCAGCCTCCTGAGCTCCGGCTGGTGTATTTGAATGCCAGGTCGGTCGTTAATAAGGCTCCTCTCGTTCGAGACTTGGTCGAGGGTGAGCAGGCTGACCTGGCTTGCATCTCGGAGACCTGGTTGGGCCCAGAGGGCGGTGTTCCTCTGGTTGATCTTTGCCCACCAGGTTTCCGGGTGCTGCACCGGCCTCGGGCTCAGGGTAGGGGTGGGGGAGTGGCTGTTGTTGTGAGGGAGACCTTGTGTCCGCGGGAGGCCACCGTTCCCCAGACAGTCGGGTGTGAGTCTCTCTTTTTGAGATGCGGCCCTGGTGCGCAGTTGGGCTTGCTGCTGGTGTACCTTTCGCCTAGTCACGCAGCAGCAGCCCTGCCTGAGCTGCTTGATGTCCTCTCGGGGCTGGTGGTTGAGTTCCCGAAACTTATAGTTTTGGGGGACTTCAACCTACCATCGCTGGGAGGATCATCTGAGTTAGCTCGGGAGTTCATGGCCTCCATGACGGCCATGGACCTGACGCAAGTAATTACGGGACCGACTCATGAAGGAGGCCACACCCTTGACCTTGTTTTCTTGTCTGGACGGTGGTTAGATGATCTTGGTGGGGGCTCTCCAATTATTATGCCCCTGTCATGGACCGATCATCATCTCCTGCGGCTGGTCTTCCGTTTTGCCACCCCCCGCCGTGGGTGTTTGGAACCACTCAAATGGTACCGCCCCAGACGCTTAATGGATCCCCAAAGGTTCCAGGCGGCGCTGGGGTCCCCACCTGCCTCCCTCACTCACAGCTCGGCCGAGGCCCTAGTGGAGGCCTGGGAAAGGACGGCCACTGAGGCCCTTGACCGAGTTGTACCCTTGCGGCCCCTGACCCGGTGCAGATCCCGTCGGGCTCCATGGTTCTCTGTGGAGCTCCGGGAGATGAAGCGTCGGAGACGGGGCCTAGAGAGCGGTTGGAGGTCCAGCCGATCCGAACCCGACCGATTGCGACTAAGAGCCTATATCAGGTCTTATCTCGCTGCAATTAGGGAGGCGAGGTCTAACCACTTCGCCACCCTTATTGCGTCCGCAGATAATCGCCCGGCCGCCCTGTTTAGGGTGACTCGCTCCCTCCTAAATCAGGAGGTGAGGGAGGATCCCTTGCAGGGACGTGCCGAGGAGTTTAACCAACATCTGTCGGACAAAATCGCTCGGATTCGGACCGGTTTGGACTCTGACTGGGCAGAGTCTGACGATCAGGACACGGGTGGTCTTGTCGATACCATCTGGGAGGAGTTTGATTCTGTAACTCCGGAGGAAGTGGACAGGATCATGGGGAGGCTGAGCACCACCACATGTTTACTGGACCCGTGCCCTTCCTGGCTGGTTTATGCAGCCCGGGAGAGGACACGCAGCTGGTTCCAGGCAGTTATATCGGCCTCTTTGAGTGAGGGTATCTTCCCCGCCGTCTTGAAGGAGGCGGTGGTGAGGCCTCTCCTCAAGAAGCCTGTCCTGGACCCGGCTGTATTGAACAACTTTCGTCCTGTCTCCAACCTTCGCTTTCTTGCGAAGGTTGTTGAGAGTGTGGTGGCGCATCAGCTCCCTTTGGTCCTGGATGAAGCGGATTATCTAGACCCGTACCAATCGGGTTTCAGGCCCGGGTACAGCACGGAGACGGCATTGGTCGCGCTGGTGAATGATCTCTGGAGGGCTCGGGACAGGGGGCATTCCTCTGTCCTAGTCCTATTAGACCTCTCGGCGGCTTTCGATACCATCGACCATGGTATCTTGCTGCGGCGTCTCAGGGGATTGGGAGTGGGAGGCACAGTTTTACAGTGGTTCTCCTCCTATCTCTTGGGACGTTCGCAGTCGGTGTTGGCAGGGGGGCAGAGGTCGACCGCGAGGTCTCTCATTTGTGGAGTTCCTCAGGGGTCGGTCCTCTCGCCTCTCCTGTTCAACATCTACATGAAGCCGCTGGGTGAGATCATTCGTGGCTTTGGAGTTGGGTATCATCAGTACGCTGATGATACCCAACTTTTCTTTTCGACCCCAAACCACCCCAGTGATGCCCTCAACGTGATGTCCCGTTGCCTGGAGGCGGTTCGGGTCTGGATGGGGAGGAACAGACTCCAGCTCAACCCCGACAAGACTGAGTGGCTTTGCATACCTTCGTCCCGGGTTTATTCGGACATTCCACCTCTAGTTATGGGGGGTGAACTATTACCCCCCGTAGATAGGGCTCGCAACTTGGGGGTCCTCCTAGATTCACGGCTCACTTTGGAAGACCATATAGGAGCCGTGACTAGGGGGGCCTTCGCACAGGTTCGCCTGGTGCGTCAGTTGCGGCCCTATCTTAGCCGGGACGATTTATGCACGGTCACTCATGCGCTCGTGTCCTCTCGTCTGGACTACTGCAACGCTCTCTACATGGGGCTGCCCTTGAGGACTACTCGGAAGCTCCAACTGGTACAGAATGCAGCCGCGAGAGTGGTGTTGGGAGTCTCCCGATACTCCCACGTTACGCCTCTGCTCCGTGAGCTGCATTGGTTGCCAGTTGTCTTCCGGGTGAGATTCAAGGTACTGGTAACGGTATTTAAAGCACTCCATGGCATGGGGCCGGAGTACCTCAGGGAACATCTGCTGCCGGCATCAAGCTCCCTGCGCCCTGTGCGTTCCCACAGAGAGGGCCTCCTCAGGGTGCCACCGATCAGAGAATGTCGATTGGTGGCCCCCAGGGGGAGATCCTTCTCTGTGGGCGCTCCGGAGCTGTGGAATCAGCTACCGGTTGAGCTCCGGATGGCGCCCGATCTTCGCTCCTTTCGTCGCGATCTTAAGACATTTCTGTTTGTACAAGCCGGCCTAGCCTGAGGGGGAGTGTTGGGGTTATTTTATTTTTGTTTTTTAACTTTTCTGGGGGTTTTTAGCGTTGTATTTATATTGTTTTTAACTAGGGCAATTTGTTTAATCTTTTTTAATGTTTGTATTCACTATTTTATTCTGCCCTGTGAACCGCCCTGAGTCCTCAGGGAGAAGGGCGGTATATAAATGTTATTAAATTAAATTAAATTAAATTAAACATGGCAAAAAGGCCATAAAAGAGAGTCAAATTCACCTAACAACTGTCTTACTTAGGAACAGAAATTTGTGTCGCAGTGATGGTACTAAATTGAGGGCTATCTGCTAGTGGTTTTACTGGCTGCTGGAAAACCATATTTTCAAAGTGTTGTTTTCTACAAAGGAAGGCTTAACAGGTCAATCTGACCGAGCGAACAACCCAAACTGACCGTTCTGTCTGTCCTTTTTTACATTAACATTCTAGCTTGGTTTGATTTAGTAAAGCCATTAGCTGACTGGGAGCCTATCTGCCAAAGTTTATGGGTCCACCTTAAAAATAAAAGAGCACACAGTGAGACTCCAGACACAGATTCCGCTGAGTTCGTTTCCATTGTGGTTGATGTATGCATGACTTCAGAAACATAATTCTATGCCTTTTGGTTGTGCTGCATTGACAAGTTTATGGCAATGCAATACATCAAGTGTTTCCTTATTAAGCAGAATAGAAAGATAAGCTTTCATATCCACATATTGGTAGCACTTATGGCCTCTCCGATCCCAGTCTTGCCTCTTCTTCATCTTGGAAACAGCAATTTATTTACAACCTGCTTTCCTCTACAGTTAAAAACATTTGCGGGCAGTCTCAACTGAGCACTGAACAGACACAATTTCAGCAAAGTGATTCATTTTATACCATTTTAGTAAAACTGTTTGTCTTGAACTTTTGCAGAATGCAAAATATCAACACATACTTTTAATGGAACCAGGACAATGTTTTCCTTTATAGCTTCCGATTTGCACAGTAAGGAGTGCTATAAAAGAAGGGAGTCAGTGACATTCAAAATGAAAGCTAACACTTTGGGCCTTATTTTCAGCAGGGAGCAAGATCACAACATGTTTTTGAAGCAGGTTTTAGGGCATTGTTTGTGTGTGTGTGTGTGTGTGTGTGTGTGTGTGTGTGTGTGTGTGTAGGTTCGCCACCACAGTCCTATACCATTCCAGACAAGTGGCTGTCCAGTCTCTTCTTAAAAGCCTCCAGTGATGGAGCAACTACAACTCTGAAGGCAAGCCGTTCCACTGGTTAATTGTTCTCACTGTTGTGTAGTGAGTTCGTTGCGCAGGAATGGAGACAAGGCAAGTGAGTTCAGCAATGGTCATGTTTATTTCCTTGCAGGATCTGAACTGAGGAACTGCAGCCTGCAGCAATTTATAGCCTGGCCCCTAGGCGGCAGCCAATAGGTTTAAAGCAACCCATTGCCGCCTAGGGCAGCCAATAGCAGCACCGGAGACGGGGTGTCTGAGGTGCTGGGAGCTGTTAGCTAGCTCCAGTTTACCACGTGGTGTTACACTTAAGCCCAATACATAACCCTCACTATCAGGAAGTTTCTCTTAGTTCTTGGTTGCTTCTCTCCTTGATTAGTTTCCATCCATTTTGCCCCTTGCTATCAGTGTACCCTCTTGTATCAGAGATGGATATTAGTTATTTTCAAGACTTCTGGGATAGAGATTTGGAATATCCCGTATTAACAAATCAAGGAGCAAGGATCTGAAAACATTCAATATGATTCATAGGATCTTAACATGAGACAGTTTTTTATTATGAGATTTTCTTTCATGACTAGAAATAATTTATTTCATGACTACTGTAAGCCCCAGAGAATTTATAAATTTATTGCTAATTTGGTTTAATATTAAGTTCCTTAATAATGTGTTACAAAACTTTGCAAACTTTAAGGATGTGAATTAAGTATATGAAACATGTCATTATATGAAGAATTATAGTACTGCATCACAGAGGCAGCAAAAATGTTGCTCTTCAAACTTGGGGAACCATTCAATCCAGATTTATAATCTTGCATTATCAGCACGTACAGTATCTGAACTGGATCTTTCTTAGTAAAATGGAAAGACTGATCATCATTATTGTATGTGGTCAAGATTCAATTATTTTTTTATTTATCTGAATAACTTTTATATGTCATATGTTTGGTCATTCCTTCTTATTTCTTTTCTTCTTTTTTGTTTCTCTTCTTTTTGCTTTTCTTTTCTGAAGTTCTTTTTGTATAGCAATAAAAAACTGATAACCTGTAATGTATCTATGATCAACTTCACAAAGGCAAGTAAATAATAGCCATTCTACTTAATGAAGAAATAATAGATTTTTTTTCTTGCTCTATGTGTATTTAAGTTACCCACTTTGGGCAAAGATTGATGTGAATGTATTTTTAAACTTTTTCTGTAAGAAGCAGATGTTCTTGGGGAAATTAATAAACACCCCATGCATTTAGTAGAAAATAACCAGACTGAAAATTTTGATGCTAAACTGATTAATATGGGGGTGAAAACCACTTAAAATTGGCATTTTAATTAATTGAGCCACAGTGGGAAATGGAAGAGATGTGCAAAAATTGTGACATTATTTTTCTATCATCCTGTGCTGGAAGCTTTCTTTGGATGCTAAAACTAAAAAAAGCAGGACTTCCATATTGTCAGTTCCCAAAAGATAATGACAATGTAGAGGGATTTGATGTTTAACCCTTTCCTAATTCTGTGCCACATCTGGTTATCCTATTCATGGGAACTATATTGCCCCAATCCATGGACAGAACCTAGACATTTTTAGAAATCACTATCAACAAAACTATTTGTTAATGTAACTGGATTATAGAGTATAAGGTAGTCCTCAAACTTACAACCATAACTGAGCCCGAAATTTCTGTGGTTAAGCAAGACAGTTGTTAAGTGCCCCATTTTATGACTTTTCCTGCTACAGCTGGTAAATGAATCACTGCAGTTGTTAAGTTAGTAACATGGTTGTTAAGTGAATCTGGCTTTCCCATTGACTTTGCTTATCAGAAGATCTCAAAAGGTGGTCACATGACCCCGGGACACTGCAGCCGTCATAAGTACATGCCAGTTGCCAAGAATCCAAATTTTGATCACACAATCATTGCAATGCTGCAACAATCGTAAGTGTGAAAAATGGTCACAAGTCACTCTTTTCAGTGCCATTGCAACTTATACAGTTATTAAATGAACTGTTGTAAGTTGAGGACTATAATAATAAGACGATTTGGGGAAAATATTGCTAGCTTGTAAGCCGCCCTGAGTCTTTGGAGAAGGGCGGGATATAAATGGAATAAAAATAAAAATAAAAATAAAAATATTTTCCCCAATGGATTTTACTGAAATGGATAACATGTTCCCAAGTAATAAATGTTCTCAGTCCCTAACCTGGAATATAGTGAGTTTCCAGTCCAAATATTAAATTGGTTTGGTACAGCGGACTATAAAAAGATAATTTGATTAAACTGATTGAGTGGTATACACCGTTTTGAATGCATAAACAGAAATCATCCTGAGTTTTCTATGAACCTCATTTTATATTAAAACAGAAAAGATGACACAAGGAAACAAGGAATGTTTCTTTTGCAGAGCAATTGCCTATTTCATTTTATTACCTCTGGCTGCTGAGAAAACAGAATTAGAAATAAACTATTTGGATGGGGGGGGCAGCATTCCTCCTCCAGCTGTGGATCCATTGTCAGCCTAATGGTCATGGAGAATCTAAGAGCTTCTTCACTCTCATCTCCTTGTCTTCAGTTGAAAAGCAGGGAGGTCATTTGAAGCAAAGTTTGAGAAAGTGTCCTGTTTGACAGATGGCATCTAGTAGTCCTCCTTATCAAAGGCTTCCCCTGTTAAAAAGAATCTTGCTTCCAAATCTGATTTTACAGAGAAAGAGCCATAAGAAGGTGAACCACAGAGGGCTTTGTAAGCCACCAAATAACTAAGGAATAAGAAACCTGCTGTCTGTTAGAATAGTTGGTGGCAGGATTTCTGCAGCGTATAATGGTATGTTGGAATGACCTTGGGAGATGGGGGAGGGAAGATGCTGCCTAGGGAATGGTCAGATAAGAGAGGACATAGCCCACAAATGCACAACAGGCATAGAAAGAAACACGGAAGAGAATTTCTCAAGCTGTAAAATGGACAATAGGAGATTTGTACTATAGGACATGCAAGATTCCATTAATGTAGCCTTATAATAAAATATAATTAGCTCATCTGGTCACATTTCCTCCCTGGTTTACCTGGCAAGACTGACAAGAGGCTTCACTTTACTAAAATTATTATTATTGATTGATAATAATTATCAGTCAATTGGAATGGCAAGGGACACGGATGGTTAGGTTATCAGAGTAGACAAAGCCAAATCTTTCAAACTTTGAGGAAGATTGGGTGGCAAGGAGATTAAGAGGCAAAAGTAGTTTTAAACTTAAGAATTATTTTTGTCTTTTATTTAGACCTGTGAAAAAAGCAAAGACATTTTCGGTGCAAATACATAGAATAATGCAAAAGAATTGTTTCTTTGGGGTTGAATGGAAAGTGAACTAGAGAACAAATATAGGAAAGTAATTCTGTATATGGTAACTGCAGCAAGATTATTGTATGCACAGAGATGGGAGAATAATGAAATATCTGTAGTGGAAGATTTGATTATAATTTAGGTAGAGCTTGCAGAAATGGCAATCTGACCAGTTTGGTCAAGAATTTTATTTTATTTGTATTTTTTTGAAAATCTGGAAACCTTGTATGGCTTTTTTGTTGAAAGAAGAAAAAAGAAGAAGAAGAAAAAGAAAAGAAAGATTAAATTGATGATTTAGGGATTTTAGGGTTAAAAGAGAAGGGGACAGGAATTTCAAAGTAAGAGGGGGGAAAAGAAGGAGTAGAAAGAATAAAATGGCAACTACACAATAGAAAAAAGGACAGATCTCAAAATATTTTCTTTCTGTGTTTTCTGCGTGTTTTCTTTTCCTTATTTTTTGTCGTTCTTATTGCCTTTGATTTTTTTATACCTTTATTGTACTTGAACATTCTAAGAAAATAATTTTTTTTTTAAAAAAATGATTGTCTTTCAACTACCACCACCATCCCCAAAAGTTTCCCAAATGGACCAACAGTTTTAACCAGAAGCACTCTGGGGCTGTTCTGGGAGTTTTTCCCACAAAGGATTGCCGGGGGTTTCCTGTGGTTCACAGGCAGGAATTAACAGAAAAATTGATGTTCTCCAAAGGACTCAGCAAAAACCAGAGCTAGAAAACATCACTGTTTCTTTATAGAAAAACTAACAATTTTTCCATGACTTCCGTATTTGCAGTAATAACTGTAGCTACTAACCACGGAAATCAAATACAGAACATCTTATAAACACAGATCAATGCCAGCAAATTAGAGGACACAGAAGGTTATTTTTAAAGAAAGGAATACATACTAATAACCCTCCAATTATGAATTATCTCACTGTATGTCAACATAGAGAATAAGAAAACCAGGAAATGTAAGGAAGAAATTGGACCTTTTTTAAAAAAAAAATGAAGAGTTCAAAATATTTACTTCCATCAAACCAGAAAGGAAGAAGTTATAGTGCATTTCGAGGGAAATATTCCGGCATACCTATCCAATTATTTATGTGTATTTAATACTTTGTGATACAGTGGTGGTGGTGGGGGGGAAAGGTTGCCATAACAACCATATTCTTCTTGTAGCCTAAGATGTCTGAGATGCAAGTCACCTTTATCAAGAACACCATGTTTTTTGAATTTGGAACAAGAAGAAACACTACATTGAAACTACTATTTCTTACCTCATAGTGGGATGGCGGGAGAGAGAAGATGCAACCTTGGCAGTTGTTTAAAGATTATGAAATATGAGCTATTGATTTAGTACAATGGTGCAAGATTTCACTGGCAAAAAGATGCATCTGGTTCTGGGGGATGGGGGGGAGCCATTTTTCAAACTTGGAGAGACCTGAATCAAGAATTGGGTGCAAGCCATTGATTTTTTTTGTAAAAAAAAAAAAGGCACTGGAACTCACACACGTCATACAACCCACCTTGCCTACCTTACAAGGTTTACCTTTGTAGTTGAAAAAAAAACCCTTCAATTTTTAGTGTATCTAAAAAACTAGGATTTTGTTCAAGGTAAGTTAATACTATTAATGTTACTAAGCACTATGTGGCTTTAAATTACAAGAAGGTATTTTATTAATCTTTTGGGACATTTACCACTGGCATACCCATTTAGTTTAATGAGTGGAAAAGTCAGCTTTCTATGTGGAATGAATTTGGCCCAATAAAACAAAATTTGGTTGCTTGTAAAAGATTGAATTATCTTTCAGAAGTTGTCAAACAAGGTGGATAAATGTACATTTGGAGTTTAATAAGGATATTGACTTGAAACAAATCAAAGTTGAAACTTTGTCAGCGAACAGATTACTTTTAATTTACCTTTACACTAAACCCAATTTAATAAATAGATCTGATTAAACCTCACACTGTAGGTCTACCTTTACATCTGACCAATCCACAATTAATATATATTATTAATAATAATACCTCCAAATCACAAGACATTGGCTTTATTCTTATTCTTCCCCTCTGCAGTTTGAATATAAAGTATAAAAGACTAAAAAGAGATTTTCGTAGACATCCCAGCCTTTGAACTACCCAAGGAACCGAAACAGCAAAGTTTTGCTGTTGGGCAACCTTCCATGCCAGCCGCCTTTCTTTCCTCTCGCTTCGTCCTCTTTTTATCCTCACACCCCACCTTCTGTAAGGGAAGGCAAAAGGCTCGCTCACCCTCTCGTGAATGAGGGCCTCCATGTTTATGTGTTTCCCACCACCACCATCGGCTTCCACACCACATGGTCTGAGCCAGCCAATCAAGCCACGTTCTGGTTGTGGTGCTCCGGCGCCTCATGGCTCCTCCTAGAGGAGGCAGATAATGCCAGAGGGGACCCCGCTCACACTGTACCACCTGCAGGGCATTTTCAAAAGCAAATGAGGATAGGGAGAGCAACAATAGGAAAAGAATGCAACTCTGGAAAATCTGTCGAAAAAAGGTGCTGGAACTCTGTTCCGGTGCATTCTATGACAACAACAAAAAAGCCCTGGGTGCAGCTATGCGAGACATGATGAAATTTTAATTTACTTGCTATTCATAAATTAAAACTGATAAGATTGATATTTAATGATTTCTTCTTTATGTCACATTGTACATTACAACTCTGGAGCAAATTCTGAAATTCTTTTGGGGTTTGCAAAGAAAGATTTAAAGGGTGCATATGATCCTACACTCAAGACGTATGCACACTGGTTTAATTCTATGTCATAATCAACAATACTTTCTGATCAATGTTTAAAATAATTCACCTTCTTAAATCACTGAAATGTCACATAATTCCCTGTTTGTGTCTTAGATGCTAATGCAGAGAAGTATTTGAAAAGCAACAAAAATAACACTGATATTTAATCATTTCTTATTTTTGTCGCATCCTGCTATGTTGTGCATTCCTTATTTTCCAGTATGAAGTTCTTCACACCACATTTCAGAATCCTCCATACAACAGTCCATATCTAAAGAACCTCCTTGTTCCGGCACATGGACGACACTCTAAGAACAGGTCCTCATGCTTCTGCCTCTATCCTTGTATTCTCCTGCTGCTGAGGTATCCCATCTCAAGATGGTGTGTGCAGGGAATCCAGGACATGTCGAGTGCTTCTTCAGCAATATTGATTCCAGTTATTCCTCTGGGACTGGTCCTGCAGTGCAATTCCCTCTTCACCCATTCCTTTGTCTTCTTTTAATTCTGGTTTCTCCAACCACTTTTTTTTTAATGAGTTGATTTCTCAACCTAGAGAAGATGAAGACTTAATATTGCATGGCCCATGCCCACCCAGCCCAATCCATGTAAGTTGATTGGGTTCTTCTACTACTGCAGCCTCGGTGCTTGAGTATTTTCTTCCCGGTGGCTCCTAGTCCTAAGGAAGCCCTTGGTCCTTGCTCTCTCTTCTCATATGTTCTTAAGGTAGTTTGCTGCTCTCTCCTTGTCCCCAAAGCAAAACACTTTCTCAGACATGTAGTCTTCAGCAGCACTTATCTGCTGATTTCATCTTGTCTGCAGAAATGTGGACAACCACTGAGTGGCAGTGATGGGACACCAAAATGCTTTTGATGATAATGATAATGATAATGATAACTGTATTGTCACTTTGAATGTACACCAATCGGCATACACCAAAATGAAATTTCGTTGCATACAGCTCTCAAAGGATCACCACCTCCGATATATACTTCTTGTTCGTGGCCCGCTCAAATTTCACATTGTCCATTTTAGTGAACGATGGCACACAGGACAGATGGAAATGGGGCTCCATGTGGATTAGCCCTCAAATTCGCTTGTATTCTGACAACCTCGCCTTCTTTCCTTTTTCTGATCCTGGCTCTTCCCCCTTTTCCTTAAAGAGGCCTTGCTTCTTTTCGCCCCTGGAGCACGCTGCCACCGCCACCAACTCCTCCAAAAGCCTCTCTCTCTTCCTCTGGGCCTGCTGACAGCCTCATCCAGTTCCTTCGCTCCATAAGCTCCAGGTCCTCTCCTCCTCTGCCTTCTCTGGAAACAGCCCTGATTTGGAATACAATCCATCACTGGGCCAGCAGTCAGATCTTGCTGCTGGTAGAACAAATTCAAACAGTGCCAACGACTTTTAACGGTCTCACCAACAGTTCCAAAGCAACTAGAAACTTGCCATGCCAGCAAAGATTGTCAGTCGTATGTCGTATGTTACCTTAGTTCCACCATGTTGCTCAAACACATTAAAATCTTCCTGATCATGTGGCCTATAGCCCTTACTATCCCTCCTAAAACTATTTGCCTTCAAGAGCCAATGCAGCCGCAGCCATTCCAGGCGCCGCCATCCAGGCGCCGCCATTTTATACTAAATACTAATCACATGTTACTTGGAATCGTCTAGTAGCTGGTAAGGGTGCATTGTATTGATAGCCAGACTTATGATAGCAAGATTTCCTGCCAGCTACAAAAATGGGAGTGTGAGGAGACCAGCTATGTGGATGTGGTCCAAGACCAGCCTAAAAGTGAAGCCAGCAGCATTTGTAGATATGCACGGACTCACATAAAATGTTCCTCCAATAGTATTGTAGGCCAAAGTGAAATATGATTATCATTTAACCAGCTGGGAATAATATGAGGCCTATAGAATGGATTATAATCCTGAGATTACGGGACTAATAAAGCAGAAGCTTGATTAAATTTAGCAAACAAACAAAAAAGTCATAAACAAAGGTGAAGGCTGCCTTTGATTACACATTTATCTCATTTCACCCTTCTCTAATATCATTTCTGCAAATTTTAAAGTCAGTCTCAACTCATCACCTGTGGATATGCCCATGCATTTGGCAACAATACGAAAGTGGCTTGCCAATGCTATCTTCTGAGATTTGGTCTTTTTCTTACTTCCTGGTATAATCTACAGCCCTGGGATTTCCTGCTGGTTTCTCATCCAAGTACTAACTCCTGTTTAGCTGTTTTATTGCTGTTGTTTTATAAACAAGCACCACTAATCTCTCTCACCAGCTGTGACTGTAAAGCAGCTACTTTAACCACACTTTCTGCAATCAAAATATGCATACAAAAAATATATATGTTCCCTAACAGGGCTTCCCTTTTTACACTATATAACTCATTATTTCATATTGTTTTAATCTATGAGTAGCCCAGAGTCAGGAGGCTTATAAATCAAATAAACAACACACTAATAAGGGAAAGTAAACAGAAAAAAAAATCCTCATATATTCACACAAATGTATAAAGTTGTTTTTGTATGGGAAAACTATTTGCAAAGTATGTGTAAAAGAATTGGGAAACCATATTTACGCACCATTCAAAGAAGGCAACAAAAAGCTAAAAAGGAAACAAAAAAGACCAGAATACATCCCCTCCTGCAGCCAAGTGGTCTTAAATAGATAAGCAGGGATTAACACTAGACAAACAATAAAACAGAAAACAATACCTTAATCAAGGACCTACCAAGGAGAAAACCACATCCCTACCAACACTAGCAGGCTGAGCTACTGTATATAAATAGGGTGCACTCCACACTTATTAGCACTGAAGATGTTATCTAGTTGGGTAATAAATCATCTGCAAACAATCAAGCTCGGAAAGCATCAAAAACTCCACAATGTAAAAACTCCAACCTATGTAAAAATTTATTCTAATAGCCAATCTGCCTTTAAATTGCCTTTTATTCTTTACCATTTACTGTACGTACTGTCTCCCGAGGATCTCATTCTTTTATCTTGCTGTTTCCTCAACACCACCACATTACCTAGCATGATTATTTTTCCTCTGGATTGCATTCATTCAAATATTGTATTTTTCCCCAAAGATATTGTTGGTTCTTTTATTATTGTCACTCATTGGAATGTGAAGGCAAATATTAGCACCTATTGATTCCTATTTTCATATGTACTCATAACCACACCTACAAAGCAACAATAAATATGGCAATACTTGCATGTTGAGTGCAAAGGAGATTTCTATAGAATGCAATTTTTTAGGACATTGAGAAATCTGGAGACAGAAGATTCTTTGAATACTGAATTACAGAGGTTTGGAAGGGACCTTGGAGGTCTTCTAGTCCAACACCCTGCTCAGGTAGGAAACTCTATACCATTTCAAACAAATGGTTGTCCAATCTCTTCTTAAAAACTTCCAGTGTTGGAGCATTTACAACTACTGGAGGCAGGCTGTTCCACTTATTATTTGTTCTTTCAGGAAATTTCTCCTTAGTTCTAGGTTGCTTCTCTCCTTGACTAGTTTCCATCCATTGCTTCTTGTCCTGCTTTCAGGTGCTTTGGAGAATAGCTTGACTCCCTCTTCTTTGGGGCAGCCCCTGAGATATTGGAACACTGCTGTCATGTCACCCCCTCATCCTTCTCTTCACTAAAGTAGACATAGCCAATTCCAGCAACCATTCTTTATATATTTTAGCCTCCAGGCTTCTAACCATCTTTGCTGCTCTTCTCTACACTCTTTCTAGAGTCTCAAGATCTTTTTACATCATGTGACCAAAACTGGATGCAGTATTCCAAGTATGATCACACCAAGGCATTATAAATTGGTATTAACACTTCATATGATCTTGATTCTATCCCTCTGTTAATGCAGCCTAGAACTGTGTTGGCTTTTCTGGCAGCTGCAACACAGTGTTGGTTCATATTTAAATGATTGTCCACTAGGACTCCAAGATCCCTCTCACAGTTACTACTATTGAGCCAGGTACCACCTATTCTATACCTGTGCATTTGGCTTTTTTTGCCTAAATGTAGAACCTTACATTTTTCACCATTGATTTTCATTTTGTTAGATAGTGTCCAATGTTCAAATCTGTCAAGATCCTCCTGTATCTTAAGCCTATCTTGTGGAGTGTTGGCTATCCTGCCAGCTTGTTGTCGTCTGCAAATTTGATGAGTTCCCCATCTATCCCCTCATCCAAATCATAGTTGAAGATGTTGAAGAGTACTGGGCCTAAAACAGAGCCCTGGGGCACCCCACTACACACTTCCTCCATGTAGATGCAGTTCCATTGAGGCCTACATGTTGAATGTGGTTGGTCAGCCAGTTACGAATCCTTCTGGTGGTGATCCTGTCTAAATCTAATTGAAGTTCTCTGATGATTCCTATTACCTTCAAAGTGTATCCTGAATCAATGTAATTTTTCCTCATGTTTTAAAAAATCTTTTAAAACAATCGCATACAAAACATTGTTACAGCTCTCCAGATTTTATTCTAAAGGATCACTTTTTTCTGTTTGAATGAAATGTATAAATATAACTCATCCTTTCACATACTTAATCATATTTTGGATGCCATCTATTTCATGAGTTAAGCCTCAGGTAATTGTGCTATTTCTCCCTTTAAAAAATGCAAAAAAAGAAGACTAGAAATAGGTCTAGGAGGGATATTGACGAACGGGGACTAGTCACATCTTTTTCCAAGTTTAAATTTTTGTGCGATGTTTGCACAAAATTGAAGCTTGCATGCATTTTAGGTTCTGCCAAAAACTTAATAAGCATAAAAATGAGGAGTCAGGAAAGAAATGATATATAGTCTTAGTAAAGGTTTGAACAGCCTTCACCAATTTGAAACCCCTTCAGAAAAATAAGCATTTCAGTTATTTCAGATAAAATACATAAGTGAATATGTTGAGCCCATGTTACACTTTGACACCACTCCAACTGACATTGTGTCCACAAATTGTGAAGCATTGATCACAGTAATGTAGCTAAAGTCTGAAATGTTCTAGTCCAACCTATGCATTTGAAATGCTTGGAACTCTCATACATCAAGTATCATTTTTCCTTGTACTTTAAATGAAATCTGCACTTCTGCATTTAAATAGGGGGGGGGAGGAATATTCAGGTTGGCAATTGCCTTGCTTTGCAGCCACATTTCATTCGAAGAACTAAGCCAATTGCAGGGGAAGCTTTGCAGGCATAGAAAATGGCAGCTGAAGGATTCCTCTGCTAAAAGTCTCTGCTAGATTTACCCAGGAAGAAAATGTCTCCTTGACTCAGTAGGACTATCTCCTTTTACATTTTCATTTGGGATTGCTCTTTAAGTCAATTTTTTGTTCCAGTTTTGAACCATCTTAGCATGTTTAACATAGCTAAGTTAACATAATATACATAATAGCAGGAGCATGTATAGGAGGTTATTTTCTTATCTGAATCTCCCTTGCTAGATTTGGATGATTATTTGCTATTTTCCATGATTCTTGTTAAGAAACCATATCTCATCTTTTTTAAAACATAGTGCAAGAGACAACAGGGCAAAGGTCCACATGAATTATTCAAATACAACAAGAAATACTGAATAGGAAATGCAAATATTCTTTTCTCAAGACTAATATAATCAAGAATAACAGTCTCCAGTGTGACAGCATTATCAGTTCATAATGAAGTTGTACTACATATTTTCAAGCTGTGTTCATTTATTAATGCTTTTCAAGAAAATTGCAATAATTTGCATGCATATAATCCTTGAAATGAACAAATCCAGATCAGAACTTATTTAATAAACTTCTTCTTCTTCTTCTTCTTCTTCTTCTTCTTCTTCTTCTTCTTCTTCTTCTTCTTCTTCTTCTTCTTCTTCTTCTTCTTCTTCTTCTTCTTCTTCTTCCTCTTCTTCCTCCTCCTCCTCCTCCTCCTCCTCCTCCTCCTCGTCCTTCCTCCTTCTTCAACAGGTGTTGTACAAAGACTTGTTGTATGAAGGTGTTGGATTTGGAGACCCCAAATCCAAGACCATTTCAGATAGGGAGAATCCCTACGTGACTTCAGCTTAGAGAGTAAACCATGGGGGGAAATAGGAGACTGAGTAAAATGCCTGCCAGCCTGAGCTCCTGAAGGAAAAGTGGGATATAAATAGAATAAGTGAACAAACAAGCAAACACAAGCAACCCATGCAAGAGCAGAACAGCAAGCTACATGGCTTAGTTATTCAAATCACTGAAGTAGGTAGGCTCAGCATAGAAACTCTTCTACACACAGCATAATCCACTCTGGGCATATCACTCTCCAGTAATCTCTTGGACTAATCTCCTTGCATCTTGAGCCAGGTACAATCCTGTTAACAGAGGCCAAATCCTGAACTGATCTCAGAGAAAGATTCAGCCACTGTCAGTTCAGGTTCTGCTGTCACCCTTGGCATCTTCATTATTATAGTCTCTGTTCAAATGGATAGAGAAATTTACAAATACACAAAAGTCAGAAGGGAACAGCCTTCCAGAACACTATTCTCATCAATAATTCCACCACCATTCTTTTACTCTTTCTCTAAAGAGGTCAAAGCAACAGTGGGTTGATCTTATATTATTCTCACAACATGGCAAAGACAAAGAGAGGGAAGAAACAAACTTTCTTGGAATGTCCCTTATGGCTAAATTGAACAACTTCTTCAGGGTGACATTCTCCAGCTGTGGTAGACCTCAACTTCTATCATCCCAGCCTGTTTATCAAGAACAGAGGTCCCCAACGGCCAGTCCGCGGTCCAGTACCAGGCCATGGCCCATTGGGAACTGGTCTACACAAGCAGTGGGCCAGCGCACAAACAAGTTCTCTGAGCCGGAACGGTTGGGAACCACTGATATAGATGTTGCAATTCAACCCAGCTTGGCTATGACTCTGGGCATCTAACAGTTAAAACAAAATACTAACACGGAGTAAAAACACAACCAATAATTTAAAAACATAAATAACATAAATAGCAGCCAAGAAGAGCCACAGCAGCTCGCTGTCAATATACTGTAACCACGAAGTGGGCTCGCCCACACTATCAGGGCCCCAGGCTCAATGGCAAAGCCAGGTTTTTAATCCCTTGCAAAAGGCCAGCATTTGGCATTAATTTCCCAGTATTAGTATCCTTTTCTAAGTGAGGTAGACTTATTTAAAAAAAAAACTTATGGCCTCTAAGCTTCAGATGCACATTCCACTTGATTTCTCTCAATAACAACATAGGTAAAAGCATAACTGATTGTGTTCTTTCCATCAAGTTGGTTAGCAAAAACAGCAGCTTAGAAAAGCATTTGAAATGTAGCTGTGGAAGGACAGGCATCACTTCAAAACCACGTGACTGAAAGGAACATAGGTATTTCATCACTGAGATGGCGCACCATTTACATTGTTTATTTTAATCAACACTTGCACAATTAGGGGATGATATTTATTATGGAGGAAGGCTAGCAGGCAATAAACAGCTTCTGCAGGCATTAGGCACCAAAGTGGAGCTGGAACACCAGATAATGCAAAAGCTATTTGTTGCAAGTCCAACCAAGTCAGTCTAAGCAAAAACAGTTTCATCAAACCACTCTGAAATAACAACAGCATATTCCTTTGCTTGATGTGATTTATTTGCACCATCTCTTCTAAAATGTTCCACACACGTTCATTTTTCATGACCAAATCACAAATAAGGAGAGGCCCTGAGTTTGCAAAGAGACGTGGTTTCAAAATTTGAGGGATATTTCAGACTACAAGCTGAGAAAAACACAGCATGAGGCAGAATTCTGCCTCTCATGCAGTAAGTATGAATGGAGGCACTTCTTAAAATTCATATGAAGAATACAGAGCTGGTCCAGTCCACTCTGGAGTCTGCAATGTAGGCTTGCAGAAACAGGTGGGAAAGTCAAAACAAGATAGGCCAGGCCCTGGCGTTAGTAGTATGGCCACCTCAGATTTTAGATTTGAAGTGGTACAAAAAGGATTTGCTTGTATAATTTGACCCATTATGCAGAATGGGAGAATGATCCAGTGACCATATGTTGGTGACAATTCTGGGAATTGCAATTGCCAAATATCCAAAGGGTAGCTGGTTAGAAATGGCAGACATGGTATGTGAATACCATGGGGATTATCTGACAGTTAGAACAATTAATCAGTGGAACAACCTGTCTCCAGAAGTTGTGAATGCTCCAATATTGAAAGTTTTTAAGAAGAGACTGGACAACCATTTGTCTGAAATGGTATAGAGTTTCCTACGTGAGCAGGGGGTTGGACTAGATGACCTCCAAGATCCCTTCTAACTCTATTATGGTTATTGTTGTTGTTGTTATCTTATTGTTATTGTTATTTATCAGCCAACTTTGCATTGCATTATGGTGAGCAGACCTAGCCACATGCTAAATACCTTATATACTCCATGCATTTCTTTGTGCCAAGACAGCTTTTTGGTGTGTTTTGGAAGATTGAGGTTATTTTCTGGGGCACTCTAACTTCCCTAGGGCAGAAAATTCTACATACAAGTAACAGGCTATCTCCATCCATGTTATATACAGCTACCTTTTAAACAACTTAGAATACCAAGGGCAGAATATTTATGTCATGGTTCCGATGAATGAGATAATTCAAACAAGTTGCAGGCGTATTATTTATCTAAAAGTCTTTGTAATAAAACGAAACATCAGCACTCATGGAGGGATGCCAGAATCTGAAAACTCCTCCCCCCCAAACCCATCGTAACACACACACAGTCCCCACCCTTATCTACACATCATAAATCACATTATCCAATTAGTTTACATATGAGGTCTCTCCTCCCATTCTGTACGCAGGCTTTTCTAATCTTCTCAAAATAAGATTCAAAGTGAAGCAGTTTAAAGAAAAGGCTGTCTCTTATATTGTCAGTGAAAAAACATGTCAATGTTTGCAGCATTAATAGTTTATTTGAATCCCCCATTCTACTTTTCTTGTTACTGTATCCAATGCATATCTGATTTTTTGTTTCCATTGATTTTCCTACAATGAGTCGGTACTCAAACTATGGGGAAACTACTGAAAACAATGACAACTACTGATAAAAACACTAGTGGTTTTATTTCAAATGATTAGTTCAATGACTTGTTTTTTTCCATTCTATGCATCTGATTGTTTCAAGTATTTATTATTTATTATTATTTATTAAATTTATATGCCGCCCTTCTCCCTAAGTATTTAGATGGGGCCTTCTCAGTGGTGGGATTCAAATATGTGAACAACTGGTTCTCTGTGTGGATGCCACTTCCAGAAGTCCATTCTGGGGCTGGGCAACAAAAAATTAGCTACTGGTTCTGCCGAACTGGTGCGAACTGGCTGAATCCCACCACTGGGCCTTCTCCATGCGGGTGGTTTGGGGCAGTTGTCCCCATTGCTCCATCTCCCAGTAAAATTCTTGTAGGAATTCACTGTTGCCAATTCTACTGACAAACATGAGGAATCCTTCCAACTCCCCAAAAAGCATCTCACACCCTTTCACTTAGTTATGGTTTTGCAACTAAAACATGCCTGTAAACGTTTAAGCAGCTTTTTCTCACTAATTGCCTCTTTTCCCCCTGTCAAATGGAGGATATCAAATAGACAACAAACCTGTCAACTTGCAGATGGTACAATGGATTCCGACAATAGTTTGGAGACTGAAAGAAAACTCACTGAGTCTGAAAAAAAGAGAGTATTTCAAAAACTTCTTTAATGTAGACCAGATGGATGTTTTCATGCCAGCCTTATCTAGGAAAAAGGCAGGTAGCCAGTTAGGTTTGGCATTCTGGGAGAAGAAGGTTTGAACAACTCACAGAGATCTCATCTTAATAAATTCATTCTCAAATGACAGCAGGTTCTCATTTTCCAAGGTTCTCATCCTCACCACTTATTTCTTGACATTATACCTGGTTAATGAACCCTCCTTTCGGGTGATGCTTGATGTTAGGGGCTTGTCAGAACCCACATAGGATCCATTCCTGTTGGCAGCAGTATCAAGTTTTCCCCCATATTTCAACTTTATCCCAACTAGACATCTCCCTGCCAAAGCCCATTTCTGACAGTCACAATAAGCAGCATTCTGTATTTCCCTCCATAAAAATCCACAAAACCAGTTCAAGCATGAACAAAAAGAATATATATATATATATATATTCCCTTTCCTGCCTTAATTTGAAATATCAGGTTTTGATTTCCTTCACAGAACAGCACAGGTGAAAGCATGAAAGCTTGAAGCTTTCCTCCTTTGCTTTGAGTTTCTAGACAGCCTCAACCCTTTAATGTATTTTTCATTGTTAAGCAATATTTAATGTTTCATTATGGCCCCAGTTCAGTGGGCCTGGCATGCCTTGATACCACAGTGATGTTATCTGGGTTGATGAAATGGGTTTGAATGTGTAAAAGAACATCATAATGCCCTAAGCTTTAGCCTATGTGTGCCAGTATGTTGCCCTTAATATGCAACTCATATTCATAAAAGAAATCTTTTCGTTTTGTGCTTCTGCAAAACATTAATATTTTACAGAGGCAAGCAACACATAATGTCAATGCCAAAAGTTTCACATTATGCACAAGATGAATATAATAACTAAACAATTAGAGAGCTCTTTTTATCTTCAAAGTACACTAGCTCAATGAATAAATCTGACTTTACCTAAGAATATTGCAGAAGAGACTTAAAACGCTGACATATCTTCTGAAAGCCCTAATGTTCTTTGAGGGTTATAGCCAACATTATATAGATGGACTTCCATAGTTACTAGGCCAATTTGCCTCCTCCACCACCACCTCCTTCTACTCCTCCTCCTCCTCCTCCTCCTTCTTCCCCATATATCCTCAAATCTACATGGTTGTCAATTCTTTGAGAAGGCGGAGAAACAGGCATGTCAGGGATTCTTTTTATTGTTGTAGGTAGGGTAAAATGCTTTGGCCACCAAATGAGGAGAGAGGACTCATTGGAGAAGATCCTGATATTGGGAAAGACTGGGGGCAAAAGGAGAAGGGGATGGCAGAGGGGGAGATGGTTAGATAGTGTCATCGATGCAATGAACCTGAATTTGGGCAAACTCCAGGAGATGGGGAGGACAGGAGAGTCTGGAGTGCTGTGGTCCATGGAGTGCCAAAGAGTCAGACATGACTTAGTGATTGAACATCAAAAGTAAAATAATGGCATCTTGAAAGAATGCCAGAGTTTCCTCTCCCCCATCTTATACAGGTGGCCCCACATACATATGAGTGAGATGGGCAGTTTCTAAATTTGAAAAATAAAATACCAAACAAAATCAAGGTGGGGTTACTTTCAGCTTCCTTCTTACATTTTCCTCTTTTCAGGATCAAATATTTTCAGAAGATTCCCTTTAAGGGTTCACTTATTACTTCCCATTCCCAAGGCCAAGTCTATAGTTGGAGACTCTAAAACCCTAAATAGAAGATTTGATTTGGGGATCGCATAAGGCAGGGGTGTCATACTCAATTTCATTGAGGGCCGCATCAGCATTGTGGTTGCCCTCAGGGGGCCGGGTGGGTATGGCCAGGGTGGGCATGGCCTACTGGGTGGGCATGGCTAGAGTGCATATGGCCTACTGGGTAGGCGTGGCCAGCTCTACATCGTTCGCATCAAGGGTGCCTATGGGGGCCTGGGCAGGAGTGGGACAGATCTGAGAGACTCTGGCAGAAGGAGGGTCTCTGGGCCAGGGCCAAGGCAGTGGGGGCCATTCCCTCACTGTTTCCAGGATGGCTTCACGGGCCACATGAAACCACTTCATGGGCCGGATTTGGCCCCCGGGCCTTGTGTTTCACATGTCTGGCATAAGGTGTTCTCTCTCTCTCTCTCTCTCTCTCTCTCTCTCTCTCTCTCTCTCTCTCTCTCTCTCTCTGTGTGTGTGTGTGTGTGTGTGTGTGTGTAGAGCACAAAGGGAAAATGAAGTAGGATTTATTTCTTTATTTATTTATAGTATCCATTTCATTAGAATGACATTGATGGATTCGGTGTATGAACATCAACTTCATATATTTGGAGCCCATTTCTAAAACATTGCATTATATTAACAGTGTGATGACTAATGCAGCTGTGTGAACAGGTTGTGTGACCATTTAGGATGCAGTTTTTCACTAAAATATTAAGCACCGCTTCTGCTTTTTAAATTTTTACATTGGATTTTATTGCTTTAAGACACAACATACTTTATAGAGTTAGCAAAATACAAAAAAGTAATGAAACTAAAAAAAACCCTAACCAACAGTTATTTTTAAGCTATAAAAAACCCACACAGAATCATATTGCTCAAACTTTCCTTCATATCAACAGTGAGCTAGTTCAAAAGAGAAGAGAGCCTATTTTTCTTCACTCCAAACACTGACCTCTAGTATACTAGTGTATAAGGGATGCGGTGGCTCAGTGGGTTAGGACGCTGAGCTTGTCGATCAGAAGGTCAGCAGTTTGGCGGGTCGAATCCCGAGTGCCATGTAACAGAGTGAGCGCCTGTTACTCATCCAGCTTCTGCCAACCTAGCAGTTCTAAAGCATGTAAAAATGCAAGTAGAAAAATAGGGATCACTATGGTGGGAAGGTAACAGCGTTACGTGCGCCTTTGGCGTCTAGTCATGCTGGCCACATGACCATGGAGATGTCCTTGGACAAACGCTGGCTCTTCAGCTTTGAAACGGAGATGAGCACCCGGCCCTAGAGTCGGAAACGACTAGCACGCATGTGCGGGGGAACCTTTACCTATATACTAGTGTATTTCCAAAAATGGTTTATAACAATTTTTGCAAAAAAAAAGTCCAAAAATCTTCATAAATAGATAAATATCAAATTTTATGAGTATAATTCAACAACACATTGAAGGGGAGGGGAGAGAAAGGAGGAAAGGAAAGGAAAGGAAAGGAAAGGAAAGGAAAGGAAAGGAAAGGAAAGGAAAGGAAAGGAAAGGAAAGGAAAGGAAAGGAAAGGAAAGGAAAGGAAAGGAAAGGAAAAGGAAAAGGAAAGGAAAGGAAAGGAAAGGAAAGGAAAGGAAAGGAAAGGAAGAAAGTCCTAGGGCCATGGATCCATTATTTACACTTTTAGTTGTCTTTGTAGTGGAGATTCTCATCTGCCTTTCTGCCTTCTTAGATTTATGGGTTCCAGTAATATTACTGGGGCTGGTCTGGGTTCTTTTCTTGCCCTTGGGTGACATTTGGGGGGGAGGCATCAGATTAATCCAGAAGAGGTAAGGCCTGTTGCAAGCTGAAGCTGCTAGCATGTCACCATCTTTGCTCCTTGACCAAACTCAGACCTTGACCATGCTCATAATTATGAGGGTTTCTAGAAAAAGAAAGATATCATTTTGGGGCTAAATCCAAGCTTAGAGGTGCCTGAGGAAAATTCCTCAGAGACGAGGAAGATAAAGGGGGGGAAAATACCCCATGTCTGAGGGAAACTGCTCCAGAAATTCGATGCTTTAAAAAGGGAAGACAAGAAAACTGAGATAGCCTTGGTTACTCTATTCCCAGAACTGAAAAAAAGAGAATCAAAGCTGAACATGGCCTAGGGATAAAATTCAAAGCAGGACTGCAGTCATAGTCATCCAATACAAACCCATGACAATAAAGAAAATGACAGAATGTGTCATCACACAGCCTCTGGACATACTAGCCTCCTAATTGACTCTACATAAGAAAGGGCATCCAGGCTTCATCAAATCTGGAAGATTTCATCCGCAGAAATCATAAACCTTGCAGCCTGCCTATGAGGGCTCTGTAATTGAAACCTGGTTGAGGAGGTGAAAGAAAAGTAGTTGCCTTACAACCTGAAACAGCTTGGAAGACCATGACCTTGAGGACCTCTTGTTTCTTTGCTGCATGAATCACCATAGTAGATTTTTTTCAAACATCTTTATGCCACTTTCCTCGTCTAGCTGCATTTGAATTTCCATCCTTGCTGTTTCAGCTCCCCCATTCAACTATGTATTAAGGGGTCACCTCTGAATCAGGTTAGACAGAATCTTGAGCACAGCTGCACCTAGCAAGCTCTCAATCCCAGGTATCAACCAGGGCATGTCCAGAACCCTTCCAACTAGACCCAATAAATTTATTGGGTAGACCATGCTGACACAAATAGACAGCAATCCAACTTTAACTAGTGAGATATTTATTACGGTGGCAACTGTGAAGACCTCTTTGATCAGAATAAAGTACAGACTCGAACATGCATCATGTGTTGGCCCTATTCCCAAATGAACTAGACTCACAATTGCCCTGGCTACTAAGAACTTCCATTCTGCTACAAACAAACCATCTTCAAAGAAATCTTCGGTATAAAAAGCCTAGAGGTCTCCAACACCAATTCCATAAGCGGGGTCTCTCCAGAAATTTATTACACATGGGGCAGGCTAACAGAATCCCCTATCTATCCTTGATTTCAGAACAGATATTCAGTATGAACTAATTTTATCATGGGTACCCAGTAATGAAAATATAACTTTTGTAGATCTTAACTACACCTACTTCTGGTTTGCTGTACTACAGAGAAATCTTCTAGTAGAAGTTGGACCCATATTGGTCTGGGCAAGCCACCAGAATATAAATGGGCAGTAAACAGCACTCCTTAATAGCACTGATGATGTTACCTAGTTTGGGTAATGAAACATCTGCAAGAAAACAAGCAAGCACTAAGGACCCCTCATTTCAACTCTGAGCTACAAATATTCTCCTTATTGGGACCATATTGGTCCGTAGTGTTCTGCTACAGATATAATCCAATCCCTGATCCTAGCCAGATGTTAACAAATACCTGTTGGTGAAACTGAGGCAATCCAGATTTGGAACTAACAAGAGAGGGACAAGCAAGAAAAGGAGGTCAGGAGCCACAGTGAAGGAAAGCTAAAGCTAAAGCAGAAAGGGCTTGATTTAGTTTGGTATTTATCAAATCTGTTTGTAGTTCTTCGATGACTTTGGCACCTTTTCAAACAACCTTCAAATGCCTCCCTCAGACAGATTTCTCTGACACAAGCCAGGTCAGATTTCTCATCCACAATCAAATTGGAGATGACCTCTGCTTTATACTGGACTGTTCTGGCATCAAAAGTCAAGCAAGACCTTTCTTCCAGGAGATGGAATCTATTTTCCAATGTCTGAGAGCAAACAAGACCAACAAAAGGAAGAACTGACTTTTATTTTTTTTATCTCTGTAATGGCTGGTAAAGCCAAATTGTCTATTTCACCCCACTGTTACTAGGATTCACACCTAGGTCCTATAGATACAGACCTTGCCTGACCAGCATACTCTAACAGAGCAATTACGTACTTTAAAAGGACGTATTCTCTCTCTTTCTCTTTGCATCCCACACCTCCCAGACAATTTCTCCACCCAGATCAGAGCAGAGCACACAAACCACTCAATTCAGAGAATCAAAAATATAGGTTGATGTTTCTTTATTAAACATCAACATTTTTCTAGTCAACTGGCAAAAGAGGACAAAAGGCAGGCAAAACCAAAGTGAGAGAAACATGAACAAAGGCAAGAGATAAATCAGAAGAGCAGATCGTATCAACCATCTGCATTTTCTATATCTCAATTTCAAAAGACACAGAACATTCCAGACCTACTAGAAATCATACTGCAGGTAATTAACATGGACAGGCTCAGCCTTTGATTTTTACACGTCTAACACTTGGATGTAAATAACAGTAGCAGAAGAGAAAAACAGTGATTCTGTGCCATTAAAGAAACAATTTGGTAGATGAGGATGATGTATCCAACCTTTATACATTCTAGGCCAGGTGTTCTTCAAACCTGGCCCTTTTATGACTTGTGCACTTCAACTCCCAAAACTCCTCAGCAGCGTGCTGAATTGAAGTCCACAAGTCATAAAACGGCCAAGTTTGAAGACCCCTGTTCTAGGCAATTGACATATATCAATGATACATTATTTTGTAAAAATTATCCTTAAGATTACAACATAATGTAAAATTTAATCCTTTCAGCCACGTATTTACTCGTTATTCCATATGTATATTAATTATAACCAACATTTTAACCCACTTTATCAATGATTTTTCACTTGTTATTCTGTTTCAAATTTCAAGACAGTTTTTTTACATTTTTGCAGTTACTTGTTCATCATTTGTACACAGTTCTATTTCAAAGTCAATCCTACAATGTTCAATACATAAATTCTTCTGTCTACTTTAAAACTTACTAATAATTGTAAATGAGAAAAACACTGATATGAATATCCTTTCTCTTGATTTTATTTTATATTACCCTTGACAAAATTCTAGTATCTCATAATAAGTTAGCCATTTGTGTGCTTATTATTTCTCATCTATAAATGTGTCTTGTGCTGAGAGTCATAAAGACATTATCAGGCACAATTTGGGTTTGTATCTATTCCATATTCTTAATGTGGCATGTTTAAGATAACACATTTTAAAATGTACATTATCTTTAACTTTGCTCTTCCACAATACCCATGCCATCCAAATCTCAGTTCATGCCCTTCTAGCTCCAAAAGTCTGCTACTTCTCAGCAGCACCCAATCTTTCATCCAAATCAAACAGAAAGCTGCAAAATACAATTTCAGCTCAAGTAAACTCAATCTTCCTCCTTCCTTTGCATATTGTAACATCTTATATTTAACATTTTTTCCCCACACAAATTTGGATACAGCCATCCGTCACTGTTTAAATAGTGTATCAGTTGTCCAGACACATATTTTTTGAAATTGATTAAAGCTCAGGTAGAAGAGAGAGAGGGAGATGAGATGAGATGAGATGAGATGAGATGAGATGAAGAGAAGAGAAGAGAAGAGAAGAGAGGAGAAGAGAAGAGAAGAGAAGAGAAGAGAAGACAGAAGAAAGAGAGAGAGAGAAGAGAAAGAGAGAGAAGAGAGGGAGAGGGGGAGAAAGAAGAGAGGGAGAGAAGACTGAAGAGAGAAAGAGGAGAGAGGAGAGAGAGAGGAGAAAGAGAGTGAGAAGAGAGACAGGAAAGAGAGAGAGAAAGAGAAGAGAGAGAGGAGTGAGAGAGTGAGAGAGAGAGAGTGAGAAGAGAGAAGAGAGATAAAGAAGAGAGAGAGAGGAGAGAGAGGAGAGAGAGGAAAAAGAGAGAGGACAGGGAAGAGAGTGAGAAGAGAGAAGAGAGAGACAGGAGAGAGAGAGAAGAAAGAGAGAAAGAGAGAGAGAAAAGAGAGAGAGAGAAAAGAGAGAGGAGAGAGAGAGAAGAGAAGGAGAGAAGGATGATGAATGCCACCGCCTCCTCCTCAGGCTGCTCCAGGCAAGGGGTGAGCACTGCAGAAGCACTGAAAAATGCTTTCTCTCCTAGGTTTTCCATGGCCGCCAGCCAGTGGTGGGATTCAAATATGTGAACAACCAGCTCTCTGTGTGGATGCCTTTTCCGGAAGTCCATTCTGAGCCTGGGCAACAGAAAATTACCTACTGGTTCTGCCAAAGTGGTGCAAACTGGCTGAATCCCACCCTGCCACCAGCCAACTGTGCACAGCGGCTGCACAGAGCCAGACATGACTTGGTTTCTTCTCCCATCCCGTGACATACTTATTTATATTTGATTTCTAATTAATTTCCAATTGAGCTCACATAAGGCAGCCAAAGTGCCAGATGTGGCCAGGTATGATTTACAGCAATATATATATATATAAGAAAAGTATTGCAGGAACACATGTTTTGCTATACACAGGTTTATTCCCTTTGTATGTTTTGGAACACAACAAAAAAAGGGAGGAAAAAAATCAAATTGGACATAATGTCAAACAAAACTCCAAAAATGGGCCGGACAAAATTATTGGCACCCTTAACTTAATATTTGGTTGCACACCCTTTGGAAAAAATAACTGAAATCAGTCGCTTCCTATAACCATCAATAAGCTTCTTACACCTCTCACCCAGAATTTTGGATCACTCTTCCTTTGCAAACTGCTCCAGGTCTCTCCTATTGGAAGGGTGCCTTTTCCCAACAGCAATTTTAAGATCTCTCCACAGGTGTTCAATGGGATTCAGATCTGGACTCATTGCTGGCCACTTCAGAACTCTCCAGCGCTTTCTTGCCATCCATTTCTGGGTGCTTTTTGATGTATGTTTGGGGTCATTGTCCTGCTGGAAGACCCAAGATCTCGGACGCAAACCCAGCTTTCTGACACTGGGCTCTACAGTGCGACCCAAAATCCTTTGGTAATCCTCAGATTTCATGATGCCTTGCACACATTCAAGGCACCCAGTGCCAGAGGCAGCAAAACAACCCCAAAACATCATTGAACCTCCACCACATTTCACTGTAGGTACTGTGTTCTTTTCTTTGTAGGCCTCATTTCATTTTCGGTAAACAGTAGAATGATGTGCTTTACCAAAAAGCTCTATCTTGGTCTCATCTGTCCACAAGACGTTTTCCCAGAAGGATTTTGGCTTACTCAAGTACATTTTAGCAAACTGTAATCTTGCTTTTTTATGTCTCTGTGTCAGCAGTGGGGTCCTCCTGGGTCTCCTGCCATAGCGTTTCATTTCATTTAAATGTCGACAGATAGTTTGTGCTGACACTGATGCTCCCTGAGCCTGCAGGACAGCTTGCATTCCTTTGGAACTTGTTTGGGGCTGCTTATCCACCATCCGGACTATCCTGCGTTGCAACCTTTCATCAATTTTTCTCTTCTGTCCACGACCAGGGAGATTCGCTACAGTGCCATGGGTTGCAAACTTCTTGATAATGTTGCACACTGTGGACAAAGGCAAATCTAGATCTCTGGAGATGGACTTGTAACCTTGAGATTGTTGATATTTGTCCACAATTTTGGTTCTCAAGTCCTCAGACAGTTCTCTTCTCCTCTTTCTGTTGTCCATGCTTAGCGTGGCACACACAGACACACAATGCAAAGACTAAGTGAACTTCTCTCCTTTTTATCTGCTTTCAGGTGTGATTTTTATATTGCCCACACCTGTTACTTGCCCAAGGTGAGTTTAAAGGAGCATCACATGCTTGAAACAATTTTGTTTACCCACAATTTTGAAAGGGTGCCAATAATTTTGTCCTGCCCATTTTTGGAGTTTTGTTTGACACTATGTCCAATTTGCTTTTTTTCCTCCCTTTTTGTTGTGTTCCAATACACACAAAGGGAATAAACCTGTGTATAGCAAAACATGTGTTCCTGCAATACTTTTCTGTGAGAAATACTTGATTTTCTGGAAAAATTTCTGGAATGGGGCTCCTTGCCAATGCACTCAATCCTCCCATGTTAGGGTTTAGGAAGGTAGACAAGACTTTTGTCTTTAGCCAGGCCTTTTGTGTTTCAAATAATTAATTGATGGTTGATTTAGCTGGGATTTTAAATCATTATTTAATTGCTTATGCTTTATTTTTTGCTGATGACTGCCTTAAGTGCTCTTCAGGCATAAAGGCAAGATAAAAAGAGAAGTGGGAGAGAAAGAGAGGGAGAGTAATTAGAAAGAGGGTCATAATAATTGGCATATGGTTAATAAAGCTATTACTATTACTAAAACTATTACTGTTGTGGTCATTAGGTAATTCATTTATTTATTTTTTTAAAAAAGAAATGTAATACACCATACCCAATTGCCCAACAATGGATTTATGTTAAGGGGAAGATAAATGCTTACTTGAATTTATCCTTGTTAGTGTTTATCTAGCATGAATCAGCTGAGAGCAAAACTTCCAAATTTACTCCCAATAGGGTGAATGAAAGATAAAAAAATCTTTTAAATCCCTACGCTCGAATTTTACTGATGGTATTATCTGCTATTGTGGTGAACCAGCAGCACTAAGGATCAAAAGGATAAGCACAAATGGATGTTAGGGATAGAGATACACTGAGAAGATCACACAGTGTTTAGAACTGGCTACACAATTATAATAAACAATTCTCTGACATAAATTGCAGCGCACACACGAGAGGAAAAAGATTCTCTTCACCTTTCTTTCTTGTACAATTATTTTGCACATTTTTTACCAAAAAAAAACCAAGACAGGCATTTGTTTTTTGCTTAGTTCAGAATCTAATACATTTTGTATACAGATGTTGCATGTTGGAGAGTGAATTAATTGTTGTGCCAAATGGAACAGATTTGATAAAATATGGAACTGCAGTTGTGACTGCCCAAAAACCAAAACCCTAAGACAAGTCTCTCAGAAGAGTAGTCTCCCAAATGTGACTTGAATCTTAGTGCTAGCCTATTCCTTAATTGGGCCCATTTTAATTGCTGAAATAAAGATGCGTATCAATCAGCTAAAGTCTGGATAAAACTTTGGGCAATGACTTTATTACTTCCAAAATATTACACAATGATTTGGAATAGCGGACCCCAGTTCTTACTTCTCTGCTTACTTATATTGATCACACTGCAAAAAACCCAAAGGGCTGAGGTCTAGTCCTTATAGCACCCATTTATAAAAAGGGTTCCTGGGACATTCCTGATTATTATAGGCCTATTACCAATAGGCTTTTAAGTATAATAAGCAAGCTCTGTGCCAGATAATTATACAACACATTAGTTGACTGGATCAAGCCAGAGCAATAGTGGCGAAGTTTTTGGGCTTGGTGTGTCAAATGTTCAGAAAATGCCTAATTTGATTCTGCTAGACAAAAGAAAAACAATAACAAAAAGTAATAAATTAAATGGCTTCCAGTTCCGGATCACGGCACGGCCAGACATGTGAAGCGATCACTCCTCAAGTCATCTGGATTTCTTTCGCCAGTGGACCCCTGTAAAGGGGTTGAAAGTCACCCTGGAAGGGCGATGAGCAGGAGAGAGGACCCTCCAGTCAATGGTGGAAGGGCGGTAGCCCTCCCATCGACCTGGAGTAGCTCTCTGGACTGACGAAGAAAGGAACGGCCACTCCCATGGCCCATCATTTCAGCCGTTTCCTGCCAAGGCCAAACTCACAATCAAGCACTTGAAAGCACAGCGGAGGAACTGGGTGAGACCTGCCTTCTCTTTATTCCAACTCTTTCCTGTTAAAAGCCTCCTGAATCTGCTTTCGCCTGCAAGGAGAGAGGGAAGGGATTTTCTTTTTTCCCACCCTCTTAAATAGTGGTGTTTGAACACACTGGGAGAAAAAAAACCTTGGAAAAATATTATTAAATAATTGGATTCACATCCCTTCTATTCTTTTATTCTTGGTGACACAAAAATCCCTATCTTCATGGGAAGTGGCTATTTTACCTATTTGAAAGAAAAAAAAGAGAAAGAAAAGGAGGAAAAAGAAAAAAAACACACGTAGAAGGATTTAAATTTGATAAAATTTACTCTGTCTGAAAAGGACTTAAAATACTCTGTGGACATCTTGTGGCTAAGCCCGGTACAGCAAGTGAATATTATTCCCAGATAAATTTTTTTATAATCTGGATTTGTCCTTGGCACTAGCTAAAGATAAAAACCTGAAACAGCTGTGAGCTGAATTTAGCTTTTAAGATTTGTGGAGGTGAACATTTACTTACTTTTGTTTAAAATTAGCCTCCACTAAAGGACTAATTACAACTATTCTAAAAATAGAGGGAGACCAGCCACAAACTTCGCTTGACTATAAGCTTATACTTGAAACAATTCACGAAGTTACTGAAATGTTTATCTCCAGACTGAAAAATCAAGGTCTCAGCTTCAATCCACAACCTGAAACCCAGACTCCAATCAAAGAACTTCCAATTCAGAAAACAACAAAATTGGAACAAACTACTATTGAGAAAGAGGAATATAAGGGACAACAAGATATTGAAAAACCTAATATCCAAAGTGTGAATATATCCAAAGAACCTACAATTTTAAAAGTACAAGGAACTATCACTAAGACAGAGAACTCTAAAGAACAACAACAGATCATGGGAAAACCTAATACTCAAATTTTGACCTCATCTAAAGAGCCTATAACTCCAAAAGTATATCAAGCACAAAACAGTAATGCTAAAATAAAGAACATGAAAGATCAACAAAGGCAGCCTATTGAAAGCCTGGATAGCCAAGCAGCAACTGTAAAATTGGATAAGACTCTCTATCTAAAAGCAGACGAAAAAGTAATAAATTAAATAAAATTGTTTAAATTTATTATTTAATAAATAAGTAACAAAAACTTACTTAATTGTAAATATTTTTCAAAATGCTTATCCAAGGCAACTCAGGATCACATGAGGTCTGGAAACTTTAGTGAATGCTCCTGCATGTCCTTGCAGCATCTGAAAAGAGTGGCCCATTCTCACACAATTTTCAGAGGCTCCAGAGGCTGCACAAGAGCAGGGTCCTCTTGTGTGATTTCCAAAAGCTTGGCATGTCACCAAAAATGTCATGGCATGTCACCTGTCACTCAGGTCATAGGTTTGTCATCACCAACCTAGAACATATATTGGCAAATGAGCAAGTGGGCTTCAGGATTAGATACTTCATCTATGGACATGCCCTTATACTTCTACACCTGGCTGAAAAATATACATTTAAAGCATACTCTGTATTATGTACTACAGTTATTGATTTTAGGTCCATATTCAATCGCGTTCATGGAGCAAGGCTATGGACTAAGCTTATGATTACGACCACTGATAGACAGTTACCATTGCTTACACATAACCTTTGTAAGAATTCTAGAATCAAAATTTGTTGCAGGACTACAACCCTCTTGAGATTACAACTGCCAGAGGAGTGGGGCAGGGATATTTTAGTTTAGTTTTACTTTATTAATATTTCTATACCGCCCTTCTCCCAAAGGACTCAGGGCGGTGCACAGGGCAAGAATAAAATACAAAGTTACAAATATTAAAAGAAGATTAAATAGTTGCCCATTAAAACAATTAATACACTACATTTATAAAACCCCCAAAAATACAACAATAAAAATACAAAAATAAAAACCCCACCAATCCCCCATCAGGCCAGGCCGGCTTGTTTGAACAAAAACGTCTTCAGATCGCGGCGAAAGGAGCGAAGATCGGGCGCCATCTGGAGTTCTACCGGTAACTGATTCCATAGCTCCGGAGCGCCCACAGAGAAGGATCTCCCCCTGGGGGCCACCAATCAACATTCTCTGATCGGTGGCACCCTGAGGAGACCCTCTCTGTGGGAACGCACAGGGTGCAGGGAGGTTGATGCCGGCAGCAGGTGTTCCCCGAGGTACTCCGGACCCCTGCCATGTAGGGCTTTAAACACCATTACTAGTACCTTGAATCTCACCCGGAAGACAACTGGTAACCAATGCAGCTCACGGAGCAGAGGTGTAACATGGGAGTATCAGGAGACTCCCAACACAACTCTTGCGGCTGCATTCTGTACCAGTTGGAGACTCCGGGTGGTCCTCAAGGGCAGCCCCATGTAGAGAGCGTTGCAGTAGTCTAGACGAGAGGTCACGAGCGCATGAGTGACCATGCATAAATCATCCCGGCTTAGATAGGGCCGCAACTGGCGCACCAGGAGAACCTGGGCGAAAGCCCCCCTAGTCACAGCCACTATGTGGTCTTCCAAGGTGAGCCGTGAATCTAGGAGGACTCCCAAGTTGCGAGCCCTATCTACAGGGGGTAATAATTCACCCCCCATAGAGAGAGATGGAATATCCGAATAGACCCGGGATGAAGGTATGCAAAGCCACTCAGTCTTGTCGGGGTTGAGTTGAAGTCTGTTCCTCCCCATCCAGACCCAAACCGCCTCCAGGCAACGGGACATCACGTTGAGGGCATCACTGGGGTGGTTTGGGGTAGAAAGAAAAAGCTGGGTATCATCAGCATACTGATGATACCCAACTCCAAAACCACGAATGATCTCACCCAGCGGTTTCATATAGATGTTGAACAGGAGAGGCGAGAGGACTGACCCCTGAGGAACTCCACAAACGAGAGACCTCGCCGTCGACCTCTGCCCTCCTGTCAACACCGACTGCGAACGTCCCTGGAGATAGGAGGAGAACCACTGTAAAACCGTGCCTCCCACTCCCAATCCCCTGAGACGCCGCAGCAAGATACCATGGTCGATGGTATCGAAAGCCGCTGAGAGGTCTAATAGGACTAGAACAGAAAAATGTCCCTTGTCCCGAGCTCTCCAGAGATCATTCACCAGCGTGACCAATGCCGTCTCCGTGCTGTACCCGGGCCTGAAACCCGATTGGTACGGGTCTAGATAATCCGCTTCATCCAGGACCAGAGGGAGCTGATGCGCCACCACACTCTCAACAACCTTCGCAAGGAAGCGAAGGTTGGAGACCGGACGAAAGTTGTTCAATACAGCTGGGTCCAAGGCAGGCTTCTTGAGGAGAGGCCTCACCACCGCTTCTTTCAAGATGGCAGGGAAGCTACCCTCACTCAAAGAAGCCGATATAACTGCCTGGAACCAGCTGCGCGTCCTCTCCCGGGCTGCATAAACCAGCCAGGAAGGGCACGGGTCCAATAAACATGTGGTGGAGCTCAGCCTTCCCATAATCCTGTCCACTTCCTCCAGAGTCACAGAATCAAACTCCTCCCAGGTAATATCGACAAGACCGCCCGTGTCCTGATCGTCAGACTCTGCCCAGTCAGAGTCCAGACCAGTCCGAATCCGAGCAATTTTATCCGACAGATGTTGGTTAAACTCCTCGGCACGACCCTGCAAGGGTTCCTCCCTCATCTCTTGATTCAGGAGGGAGCGAGTCACCCTAAACAGGGCGGCCGGGCAATTATCTGCGGACGCGATAAGGGTAGCGAAGTGGTTAAACCTCGCCTCCCTTATCGCAGCGAGATAAGACCTAATATAGGGTCTTAGTCACAATCGGTCGGATTCGGATCGGCTGGATCTCCAACCACTCTCTAGGCCCCGTCTCCGATGCTTCATCTCCCGGAGCTCCGCGGAGAACCATGGAGCTCGACGGGATCTGCACCGGGTCAGGGGCTGCAAGGGTACAACTCGGTCAAGAGCCTCAGTGGCTGCCCTTTCCCAGGCTTCCACTAAGGCGTCTGCCGAGCTGTGAGCAATATACTTTAACTCCATTACTTTTTCATCTGTACATAAATCCATTCTTGGCCAAACTAAATCAATTAGAACTTCACCCTGCAAAACTTGCAAACCGACTTATTGCAACATTGTTGTATGCAGATAACTCAATACTTCTATCTTAAACATTAATTGGACTTAAATAAGCTTTGAACGCGCTGCTCTGAGGAAGCACTTGAAATCAACTATAGTAAAACCCCTAATCTTTGTAAAGACACCTTAAACTGCATGCCTGAAGGATAAATGACCAGAGTACTGAACAAGTGAAATATTTTAAATATTTGGGCATAGTTTCTACCGGTTCCACCAAATGCAGTACAAACCAAAATTATGTTATACACAGCAATGTGAGAAGAATCCAGAGAAAGATATATTTTGGGGAATATTAAAAAGGCAGAATATATTTCCCCAAAGGAATAATGAAGATCTTTATAAAAGAAAGAAGCCAGCCCCCAGAAATCAGCCCCAGCCCCTAGGCAGAGGCCAGCTTTTAGAAATGCAAATTCAATAATCCATTCAGGAAGGTTGGGGCCAGGAAGCTAGAAATTGGGAAGACAAAGACACCTAAAATTTTATTGTTGTTAGCCGCCCTGAGTCCTTTGGGAGATAGGGTGGCATATAAGTCCCAAAAATAAATAAATAAATAAATACCCCCACCCAAATTCTAAGGACAAGAGACATAATATTATTAACCCACCAATACCAAAAGGGCACACTCAGACTCAGGTCAAAGTACATGACAGAGGAAATACAAAGCCTCAAATAGGAACAGGAGAGCCCCAGAAGATATAAAAGCTCCATGTGGTTTTTTCCAGAGCCATCTTTTTGTCTGGCTCTCCTCTTCAATAAACTACAATCTTCTTTTTAAAGCAGTCTCCATTTTGATTATTCCTGGCTTGGACTGGACCCTGATGAAGATTTTTCTTTCAACAGCAGTATTGTAGCTATATTCATACTATACATTTTGTTATACAGCCTGTAAAACTAGATAGATTTTGATTATCCACTGATGAACCCATCACCAATTGTAATATTTTATCTTGGTTCATTTTTACTTGATTTTTAATGAGTTTTTCTTTGTGATTCTTGTCAGCGACTATAATAATGTTCATTCTCACAAGACAAGATTTACAAAAGACTTTTGTTCTAAAGCAGGCATGTCAAACTCGCGACGTCACGTGACATCATGTGACGTTGTGCAATGGATCGCAATTTTTTCCCCATTGCCGGCAATGTGGTGGGTGCAGTTTCAGTATGATGCATCCAGCCTACAGGCTGGCAGTTTGACATGCCTGTTCTAAAGAAAACAATTCTCCTATTCCTTGGGCCTGGGCACATTGATATACATTCATAGATATATACATATACAGATGTATACATACACACAAACAAGATTACTGAGAAATTACATTCATTTCTTTACAGGACAAGAAAAAAGAAGATCCACTGCTTTTAGGATGCATCATTGACAATCTAAAAGTTATAATATATAAGGAAGAGGACATGAGGAAAAAGGAGGGAAGAAATAAAATAAACTCCTAGACCTTTGGAAAAGTGCGGATTTTAAAATATTCATTAATGTGCTCAAATAATTTCATATAACCGTATTCATCTTCTAGATTCTTCTCTGGAGAGTATCAGATGCAGCTAGCATTGATGGGTAATTAAGGTATCTTAACTGATGGGTGATGAAGTATTGGACTACAGGGGGAGACCCAGATTCCAGATTGCCTTCAGCCTTAAAAGCTCAGAGGGTTATCTTGAGCTATTCATTCTTTCTCAGCCAAACCATTTTACAGGGTTATTGTTCTGATGGAATATAGGAGGAAGAAGCAATGAATATCCCATTTTCAGCTCCTAAATGAGAGGTGGACTATAAATCAAATAAATGAGTCATAAAACACTATAAATACCAGGATGAAAAGTTCTTATAATGACCAGGTAGAAAAGAAGGTCAGCGAAAATGAAGTGGTTTCCCAACAGAGTTAATTAGTCAAGTCTTCTGGTATTGCAATGAATAGTTGCTGCTTGGGGCATTAACAAAGGGTGGAGCCCACTGGAATTTGTATCCCAGCCAATCCAGTTGAATGGCTCTGCTTCTCTTCTCGACTTCTTCTGCTTCCTGTTCAGCACTGGCAGAATCCATCTGTACAAATGCAAGAATCGGACAGAAAGTCACCTGCATGAAGTAGCTTGCTACCAAATAAGCCATGGTTTAACTCAGGACTCTTAGTGTACTACACTAGGCAGAATGAATAAAAAGACTGGGATTCTGAACAGTTTGAGGAGCACAGGTAATCCTTGACTTATCACTACAATTGAGCCCAACATTTCTGTTGCTGAGACAGCTGTTAAGTGAATTTTGCCCCATTTTACAACTTTTCTGGCCACAGTTGTGTTGAAAAATATTCATCAGGGTCCAGTTCAAGCTGGGAATAAATAAAATGGAGACTGCTTTAGAAAGAATGTTGGCATTTATTGAAGAGCAAAGCCAGACAGAAGCATGGCTGTGAGAAAGCTGACCACATGTTGCTAGGAGTGGTGGGTTTTTATACCTTCTGGGGCTCTTGAAGTTATTTCCTGTTCTTGTTTGAGGCTTTGTATTTCCTGTGTCATGTGCTCTTTTGGTATTGGTGGGTTAATCCTATTGTGTCTCCAAAGGTCATGTTTTTTAGAGTTTGGGTGGGGTATGTAGATTTTAGAGGTCTTTGTGTTCTTAATCTCATAGCTTCTAGCTTCTTGGCCCCACCCTTCCTGAATGGATTATTACATCTGCATTTCTAAAAGCTGGTTTCTGCTGAGTTTTCTGGCTGGGGGAGGGGGGGAGGGGGAGGGAGAAGTTTCTGGCTTTTAAAGATCTTTGGAGAAATATATTCTGCCTTTTTAATATTTCCCAAAATATTTCTTTCTCTGGATTCTTTCCACAGTTATTGTTAAGTGAATAACTGAAGTTGTTAAGTTAGTAACATGATTGTTAAGTGAATCTGGCTTCCCCATTGACTTTGCTTGTCAGAAGGTCGCAAAAGGTGATCACATGACCCTGTGACACTGCAGCCATCTTAGATATGAGTCCATTAATAAACATTTGAATTTTGATCACTTGACTGTGGGGTTGCAGCAATGGTTGTTAAGTGTGAAAAACGGTCATAAGTCACTTTTTTCAGTGCTGCTATAACTTTGAACAGTCACTAAATGAACTGTTGTAAGTTGAGGACTACCTGTATTCTACAAAAACTTAGAATCCAGCAGCTGTCTTTCCAACAGTTATAAATAGGGACTTCCTCAGCCAGGGCCAATGGCTTTAAAATGATGGATACAGCGGGGAAATGAAATCTCACACTTTTTTGTATAAAGGGAGGCCATGTTCAATGACTGCTGCATTTAGTGACTATCAACATTTAGGACAGTGATGAAAAAGTAGCTTTACAACTAATCTTCACATTTATTACCTTCAGCAAAGGTAAGCTGAAGTAAGATTGGAAGCACAGTTGTGGTTTCATTTAGTGACTGCTTCACTTAACAGCTAATTTGCCAGTCCCATTTGTGGTCACTAAATGAGGACTGTCTGTTAATGAAATGTGTATGACATAACAAATTAAAAGGGTAGGGCTTAAGCCAGTGACAGCTGCTACAGATAATCCTCATTATAAACTTCCCATTAATTTAGGGGGAATTGTTTTTATTTTCAATCAGGAAAATCAAGAGATATTTGATGATCTTCTTTTTCTCCTTTAGCTCACTCAGCGTTTCCCTTTTGTTTTGTCAACTGAAAGGGTACAAGTCTGTCCTAAGCAACAGAGGGCAGCTGATAAGCCTCTCATGTGAAATATGTGCACATGTATTGTGATTGATTAAGTTCTTTATGGAAGTCGACTGCCATTTGTTCCTTCGTGAGCTGATCTCTTAGTCAGCCAGATAACCGAGAGACAACCAACGTGTTCTAGCAATTGAAAGAAAGCTGAAGTAAACTGTTTTGCAGAAGATCCTCACCATAATGAATCTTTGCTGATATACAGTAAACAGATCGTTATCTATTAACCCTTTCCTTAGAAGTAAGGGAATTATTTCAGCACAAAAGGACATCCATTATTGCCTTTTGAGATGCTAGAGACTATTTCCCATCCTGTTGGTCAAGTTGCTCTCCACAACAATGAAGCATAAAAAGTTGATATCTTTAAAAGAAAGAGGAATTTTTTTAAGGGACTGAAGAGACCAGGTGTTTTCAGGTACAGACCTACCACCCCACTTTCATTCAAAGAAAAATGTCTATTTGCCACTTATTATGGCTGTACAATTGCTTTGTTAGGGCTGCCGTATCTAAGATGCAAAAACTCAGATGACCAGTAAATAACAGCAAAGAAATATAGAGATATAAAAATATACTGCTGGCATCTAATGGTCGCCCGGCTTTCTACAGTAACTCGACACCTATAAAATAGGCCAGGAAGCAACAGAAGGGGGGAGTGGGGGTGGAATTGTCATAGAAATGGTACCAGGTGATCAGATTGTCTTTCATTTATCAAGTTCAGGAGTATCTTTGGGTGGAGTGGAAGATAGAAATTCTCCACTTCCTGACCGATAAACAAATCTGCCCACTCAATGAGAGTACAGAATTGAAAAGAGCAAAGAAGTATATAAATTCCTTTGTCTGATTAACTTCTTTCCCCAGGTACTTCCTGCTTCTGTTCTTTTTAAAGTTTTTCTTGCCATATAGGAATAGCTTACCCCCAGAAATCGTGGGTGCTCCATCACTGGAAATTTTCAAGAAGAGACTGGACAGTCACCTGTCTGAGATGGTATAGATTCTCCTGCTTGAGCAGGAGGCTGGACTAGAAGACCTCCAAGGTCCCTTCCAGTTCTATTCTATTCTATTCTATTCTATTCTATTCTATTCTATTCTATTCTATTCTATTCTATTCTATTCTATTCTATTCTATTCTATTCTATTCTATTCTATTCTATTCCATTCCATTCTATTCCATTCCATTCTATTCTATTCTTTCTTCTCCTTTTTAATAACCAAGGGGTCAAAGGTCAATCCTCCAAACAATTACAAGGTCTTTAAGATCTTTAAACAGGAGCAGGAAAATCTCTGAAATACTTGGAGCTAGAAGGAACATTGGGCACAGCCAGATAGCCATATTAAAGTCCTCTTCTCTAATTGTGAATCAATAGGAAAATATGCTGGCAAACTCTTCTGCCCTTGTGGGCGATCCCAATTCTGCCAGACTGGGGGACTGATGTTATTTTTTTCTGTTTTAATATGCAACAATTTGTTCTGTACCAGCCTGCTACCGGCCCTGCAGAAAAGGCAGGGACAACCCCTTTTACAAGAAGGCAAGAGGCTGGAACTAAGCCTGCCAAATTTATGGATACAAAAGCAAACAGAACAAGACACGAACCATGAAACAGGAGCTATTCAAGCGGTTGCCTTCAGCAAACCAGCCCTCCCATGCATTCCCCTTTTATACAGTTCAGGGCGTGGCTTCTCTCTGCCTCATTCCGAGGTGCCCCATTGCCTTCCTCTGTTTACTCCTGATTGACTGCCTCCTGCATCGGGTGTCCTTGAACAGGGCCAGCTGTGGGTCATCTTCATCCACGCTGTCAGGCTCACACAGCTGGGTCTGCGTCGTGACCAAGTGGGAGGGTCCTGGTCTGAGGGTTCTCATTAGCAAGCTCTCCAACCCCCTCAGCAAGCTCTTCAACACCCCCCTCCTCCTCTGAGTTGTCTGACCCAACTGCCGAACCCACAGGCTGACCCTGAATCACAACACAAGTTAAGGAAAGTGATTGTGGATTCTCCTGCCTTTCCCCCCCACCCCACCCTCTTTCACCAAGTACCATTTTCAAATAGGAAATACAACCACCATTTTTCTTACAATGTGGTGGGACAAGGATAGGCAAGGAAAAGGAGATGCTTAGAACCACGGGCTCCACTTCCTGTCAAGTAGGCCAACTCGCAGTTTGCAGGCACAGAGGAGTTCTAGACCTGTTGCCTGTTAGACAGGCTACTTCTGAAAATGAAACAGCAGCTCTTCTAAAAAACTGCCAAACCCACACTTGAACAATAGCTTTACTGACTGTCATAGATGTGAAAGAGGAACATGGTGAAGCAAGAGGGCATGTCAACAATGAATGAACTTGCTGTTTAGCGAATGTAGTCACCGGAGTGGAAAGGTTGACAGCAACCAATGAAGTAACTCATAGGGAGTATTGCCAATGCCTCTTTCTAGGACTGAGAGAAAGTAATTGGGCACCCAGTTAGCCTCTCGCAATACTAGAACTCGGCTTCTTCCCTCCTGTCTCAGGACTTTGGTCTGAGACCAAAGTAGCCTGAAACTAGTTTCATACAATTGGAAGAAGCTGAGCGAGAAAATTTATATCCAAATACTTTACTCTTTATACTGTTTCCATCTTCCCTTAAAATATTAACAGAATCCAAAATGGTCTGAGAATCAGTGTCTCCACTAGATAATTGACGGTCAAGCCGAAACTAAATTAATGAAGTAAAAATAGCAAATGGGAAAATCCCTTGCTCAAACTTCTTCAAATCTCCAAATAAGTTACCTAGATCTAATCCACATATAAAGGTTTGCAAAGACAAAGCGAGTTAATTAAATTAGGTCTCCCAGAGGAACTGCATGTTCACAAGAATAAACACAAACACACCTCAAGTGTCTCCTTAGAATCAGCACATAGACACTCCTAGTTCCCTCTATAAAAATCTGCTGTTGTACCCCATTTCTCTGCAAAGTAAACTGTTTAGGAATAAATATTTCTTCTCTCCACACAGCTTTCTGGATCTATTTTTATTTATTCTTGTGCAACTCCAGCTCCAATTGGAACCCCAGATTATAAATAAAATAATAAAGAAACTTTAAGGTCTTTCAGCTGCCTACTGTTTGGAATGAGATAGAAGGCAAAGGGCCTGGCATTTTTTTAAAAAATCAGTTATCGGAGCATATTCTTACTGTGGTTAATGGGGAACAAACCCATGGACTATAAATGTGGAAGAACAATCCTAGCACTTTCCCACAAAATGGATGACTGTTTTAGGAGAGTACATTGCCTAGAGAAGCAATTACCCAGCAAATCAACCATATACATAAGTTTGGAATAAGGGCAGCACTCTTATATTTATATCCATTTGCCACTTCATGCACTTTGCAGCAAATCATCTCCGAAATTAATCACTACAGCTGCCTGCTGTTATTGGGTGAATTCCCAGGTGTCTCTCTCTTGGGAGTAGAATAATGTCATTCTCTGTCAAACACCAATCCTTGTAAAAAAAAAAGATATGATTTACCATGCCAGAAAGAGTTTGAAACAGTGGAGGCTTCCGGTTTGCCACGCAGCCGCTATAGATCGCTGAGAGACTTGCTCTCTCTCCCCCATCCAGTTTTGCATTGCTGGGCAGCCCTGAAAAGGGCCAAAAGTCACTCCAAAGAGGCAACCAGCAAGGAAGGGTGCTCGTTGGATCACGGGAGAGCCACAACTCTCCCGTTAGACTTGGAGATTCCTCCAAACCGGCGGATGAAAGGGCAGGCCATTATGGCTCATCCCTAGGCTGTGAACAGTCGAAGTCACAATTTCCACCAGGCAACTCTTAAAGCAGCATGGAAGAGACTGGGTGAGATCTACCTCCTTTACACCCTAATTACTTTCTGTACCTCCTTAAGCTGCTAAACATTCTCCTCCCTGTGGTAAGGGAAGGGGGACTTTAGCCCTCCCTCCAGAAAGAGTGGCACTAAATACCCAGGGGCGTTTTAAACATTGAAAAAGTAACTGAATCCCAATTGGAACTTTACTTCTCAAAGCATGTGGACTGAAAGATTTTTTTATTTTTCATTATTTACTTCTGCTGGAAATCTGGGATTTTTCTTATAAAAAAAAAGAAAAAGAAAAACTGAAAAGGGAAACTTTAAAAGGGGCCTGGATGACTGCCCAGGGAAATAGATAAGATAAATAACCTTGAGAACTTTGAAACAACACCTGTGAAAGGCTTTGTGTTCCCTACCTAGTAAAAAAAATCTCTTTTGGATTTTCTAAGCGTAAAGCCTTTAGTTTAAAATACCAACATGGAAGAAGACCAGGAACAAAATTTCCTTATAGATGAAGATCAACAAACTCTCTATATGTTGAAAATACTAATTCAAACTCTTACCACAACCAATGAAATACTAAGCGGCTATGGGAAGGAACAAGAAGACAGCCCAGATATGAAAGCCCAAACTTTGACCACAACTAAAGAATCATCTATACAAAATACAATAGAAAAAATGAAACATTTAAATACTATGACAGAAGAATCTACTATTCAACAAATATTGATATTTGAAAATCCAGAAAAGACATTGACAACTTGAAAAAAGAAAAAGGTTTCTTATACAACTCTGAAGGAACTAGAGGATCTAGAAAAAGAACAGTTGGATGATAAGATAAACAATTCAGAACAACCACATTGATATGGAAGAATAAAGAGACGACCCACTAGACCTACAAGTCCTCTCAAAAAAATGGCGACCGGATGGTTATGCCAATATCAATTAATATACGTGATATTACAAGGAGATTGGTTCAATGACTCAAAAACAAGTACATGGAAGATGACTTGGCAAAGGAAAAAAGCCAGAATAAGACTCAAGAAGAATGGAGTTTTGATCATCTCATTGAAATCTAAAACAGAATGTACTTAAATAGATAAGATGTGTATGTTGAACACAAGACATTGTTATGAACTGAGATAAAGAAAAAAAAGGTCATTAAAATTTAGCAGTATAAATACTAATAGCTAATTTGAATATTGATTTGTGCATAAAGGTCATGTAAAGGTGAATAATGTAGATAAGCTAAAAATGTATTTGTTATGTACTGGGCTCATTGGTAATACCACGTGGGTTGCTGGAGCAGCTAACGGCTCTCCAGCAACCCAGACTACAAGGCTCCAGTGCTGCAATTGGCTATCACTAGGCAGCAATGGCTGATTCAAACCTATTGGCTGCCGCCTAGGGGCTAGACTATATATTGCAGCTAGTTGCAACCTTTCCCTCAGTACAGATTCTGCACAAAATAAACTATGAGTTACTCTGTACTATGTTACCTCGTTTTCATTCCTGCGTCAAAGAACCCGCTATTTAACAGTATTGTTGAAAGTAATAAATAGGTCTATATGGAATGTTAAAAACAAAAATTATTAGTTTAAGCAAGAGATAGCAGATACAAACAGGAAGAGAGAGGAAGTATTAAATACTGAAATAAAAAGAAATTTTGATTACTACTTTAAAAAAATGAAAACTAGCAAAAAGGAAGGATATCATATTGTATCCTTAATTTGTTGACATAGAGGTGAGAAGTTAAGTAGACGGGATGTGTATTTTGAATATTAGATTTTGTGAGGAATGGTGATAGATGAATTGGGAGTACCGTATATTAAAAATCTTGGGAATGATAAACATCAAATGTTAAATCTAAATGTTAGTGGAAATTGAAACTGAAAAATCTGTTAGGTTATTGATTGTCTAAAAGATTGTATGTTAAAACAACTAGAATATGAGTAAACTAAAAACTATGGATACATGTAAGAAAGTTATTTTCTATGTGATTGATGGGATAAAACTTGTCTTTTAATTTACAAATAGACAGTATATATGAAGAGAAAAAGAGAGGAAATGTGTATGGCAGCAATCTGAAATCTGTACTAATGATATCCGTATGTAATTGAATTACTACTACTCAGCCACCACATTGCTTTTCAAATATGTGAATGTAATATTAGAAAATCAATAAAATTTGTAAAAAAAAAAAAGAGTTTGAAATAGTGGATGACTGGCCTGGCCCTTAGTGGAGCATGCAGGCAAGTTGCAATGGTTGCTCTTGAGCTTTAGAACAAATGTTAGTCTTTCAATTAAATTATTGTCTGTTATAAAATAATCTAAGAGGTCCTTCTTGCATCAGGGTAAGTATATTTGGAAGCAGCTCACATGCTGAAAAAATATGTGAGGACACTATGCCTTAAGGCCATATAGAAAACTATGAAAAATTCTAAATATGTTGCCCATTCAGCCACTAGATGAAGGGTCTCCAAAAACAGATGGCTGCATATGTGCTCTTCAAATAATGAGATAAGCTTTCTTAAACCTTTGCAAACTCTGAAAGGCCACTGTGGGTACTACAGACTGAGACCATGTAAAAGGCCAAAGCAATTTTAGCTATTGGGCAGCAGAATGAAGGAGACTCTACACACACACACACACACACACACACACATCTCTTCATCTTACATCATCTGCAGCATGACTCCTTCCCTCATTTTTGGTCATAAAGATAAATATGAGCAAGATTCCCTGTGAGTTTTTCTCCACAGCAACAGTTCCAGAAGGAAAAGGTTTGGCATGGAAAGAATCTATACATCACTTGTTCTTCCACTGGGAACTTGGATTCCTGATGTTACTCAAACAGAGCAAGAAAGAAATACACCATATAAATTCCCATTTCATGGATATAATGTTATAGTAGCTCTCTATAAGAAGGCTTTCTGATTCTCCCTTGAGAAGCTTGTCCATGAAGCATACAGAAATTCCCCCCATCCTTGAATGTTATTGACCATGTTCTTTGACAAAAATCATGGCTGGACATTGTGCAGTTGTTCAGATGTTACTAAACAACAACTTCTGGCAGCTCCAGCAAACTTAATCAAAGCACCTTAGGTCTTCACCATGGGCATTAAATGGCTAACATATATGCAAAAGTGAGCTATTCATTGATTTTTCTGGCTGGGTCTCACAGTAAATGGGAGTTTTTCCTTCCTGTGAAACAAATCTGAGAGATATTTTATGTCTATTAAAAAAATGGGGGGGGTTGTTCAGAGAAAGTTCCATCCCCCACCTCATCCCCTTCTTTTTTCATATTCCTACTCATTCTGTGAAACTACTCCCTTCCTGCCTACAATTCTCCAACTCTGTTGTTCTCCCATTTAACTGATTCCTGGTTTTTCTTAGCTTCTCTTTATTAAACTCTATTTTTGGGATTGTTCGGGTAGCCAAAATAGTTCCTACTGGGATGCCCATGTGTGAGCACGTAGGTGCCTGTATGTGAATGACAAGAGGTAGAACATTGGGGAGAAACTATCTTGTCTCAAATGACTGCAATTAAATAGTGATTTTTGTGTGCAAGCCAATACACAACCAAGCTCTCCCCAAGAGATACTGGGATTGGTGATAGAGTTCTCGCCTGTTCTCCAGTGACCTTGCTTCAGAAAGGAAATTGATCACAGAGTAAATTGGAGGAGAAAATAAAAGTGATGCCAGGACTTATCCACTCATTATATGTGAAAGGTTTTTGGAACAACAAAATACCATGGACCTAATTTGGCAGGCACCTAAGCTGGTAAGCAGCTGTTCTGCATACATTCTTGACTCATTTGGTGCCAGCCTAATTCAAATTTCTGCCAAAATAAGTGAATGTGAACTGAATGCCAGTCAAGTTAGGTGAAAGCACAAGATAGTTGCTGGGACTGACATTGCTATTCTGGAAAAGTTGTTCTTAGCAGTAGCTAAAATCCAACTTCAAGATCAAGAGGAAGCCTCTTAAATGAAGAGCACGTTGCTTTTTCCAACAGTTGTCTTGACCAGTGCTTTGCTAGAGCTTTTGGTTTTGCCTCATTCATTTCTCTTTCCCCTAATATATTTTTGACCATGATGTCCTAGCAGAAATGCCCATGGTAGTTTTAACTGTAAGACTACTAATGTAACAGAGTTGGAAGTGACCTTGGAGATCTTCTAATCCACCCTCCTGCTCAGGCAGGAGACCCTATACCATTCCAGACAAAAGGCTCTCCTCTCTCTCAATCTTTTCTTAAAAACCTCCAGCAATTTTTGGAGGCAGGTTGTTCCATTGATTAATTATTGCAACTGTCAGGAAGTTTCTCCTTAGTTCTAGGTTGATTCTCTCCTTGATAAGCTTCCATCCATTGCTTCATGTCCTGCCTTCAGGCACTTTGGACAATAGGCTAACCCTCTCTTCTCTGTGACAGCCCTTCAATATCCTCAGATCATGTTAGAAAACAATTTCCATCATCCATGACCATTAATGATTATGGTTAAGGATGTAAAATGTTACTGACCCAAATCCTACTGGATATAGATCAGGCTTTTTTTTTCTTTCCAGTACTTTCATGATAGAACATTAATAGGAACACAATCTGGCTAGTGTTATTCCTACCCCAGGGGTGGGAGGAATTCATTCTATTTCTAGTATAGTATTTCATTATTTACATGATCATTCTCGGAAGTAGTGTGAAAGGGAAGGAATCTCTGTGAAAGGAACACATGCAGCATTTTCATTTTAATAGAAAATATGGTAAGCTGTTGTACATACTGATTTTTAAAAGCAGGTTCTCTGCCCTTAAACCAATGAGCAAATTTATGCCTAAGTACAGTGCTTATTAAGAGTCTGAACACAAATCTATTACAGCAGAAATCAGCCTTGCAGAGAAAAAAGGGAGACAAATTAAGATTTTCATCAAACTGCATCCTCACAATATGTTATGTTTTGTTTGGAACTTTTTGATTTACCATCTCTGTTGATTAAGTCCAGTGCTTTTTTTGTAAAAGAAAAAGGTGCCAGAACTCACACATGTCATACAACCCACCTTGCCTACCCTACAACGTTCCATCCAAAAAAGGTGCCGGAACTCCGTTCTGAGCGTTCTATGAAGAAAAAAGCCCTGATTAAGTCTCTAGTTTCTAAGCCCTGTCACAAAACAGTGCTTTGCCCTTTCTACACTTTGTGTTACTGAGCTGTGGTGGCACAGTAATTAGAATGCAGTATTGCAGGCAAACTCAGCCCACTGCTAAGAGTTCCATCCTAACCAGCTCAAGATTAACTCAGCCTTCCATCTTTCTGAAGTTGGTAAAATGAGGACTCAGATTATTTAGGCCACTATGCTGACTCTGTAAAGCATTTGGAGAGTGCTTTAGAGCACAATGAAGTAGTATGTAAGTGTAAGTGCTATTGCTATTTCCATAAAAATGTTGCACTCTGCTTTTACTGGAAACGGGATTTCCCCCACCATACTACATCCAACTACATATAAATAGGAAAATATGAGTTTTTGTAAAAATAAAAAAATACAGTACCAATCTGAAATTCCCCAAAGCTTTGGATATGATCTCTCAGATATATTTAAGAAACAGAACCAGGAATTTCCAAAGCTTTATACAGTCTTTTGAAAATCTTTTCAAAAATACATACATTCACAAGCAACGTATCAAATGGCAACGCACACTTGCTTCCCAATTCCCTTCCTCTGTTCAGGTTAGTTGTAAGAGAAAGCAGAAAAAGATTTGGGGAAGGAAGGAAGGGTCACTTCTTATCAACCTGAAACCAGAAAGAGCCAGGTACCTTTTGACATTTTGCAGATAAACTCTTAACGCGAGCACCTTGCAATCTCGGTTGTGCCAAGAATTAAGGACAGAGTAACAATGGATTGTCTCCTTTGATTTAAAACATGACCCTTCTTAAAGTGGCTACAAGTTCTTGAGTGCTATAAATATAAACTGTGATTAAAAGTTTCCCTTGATCTCTCTATTCTTGCTTGTATACCTTCGTTTACTTTCCAGGTGAATGGCTTTGAAGGCATCCACGAGATTATTCACCTCCTTAGAATTTCCTCAGCCAGAAAAATGGCAGAAATTACTGGAGTTAAAGAGATAAATATATATACATAAAGGTAAAGGTAAAGGTTCCCCCGCACATGTGTGCTAGTCGTTTCCGACTCTAGGGGCCGGTGCTCATCTCCGTTTCAAAGCCGAAGAGCCAGCGTTTGTCCGAGGACGTCTCCGTGGTCATGTGGCCGGCATGACTAGACGCCAAAGGCGCACGGAACGCTGTTACCTTCCCACCGTAGTGGTCCCTATTTTTCTACTTGCCTTTTTACGTGCTTTCGAACTGCTAGGTTGGCAGAAGCTGGGACGGGTAACAGGCCCTCACTCTGTTATGCGGCACTCGGGATTCGACCCACCAAACTGCCGACCTTCTGATCGACAAGCTCAGCGTCCTAACCCACTGAGCCACCGTGTCCCTATATATATATACATATATATATATATATATATATATATATATATATATATATATATATATATATATATATATATACATACATATATATATATATATATACATACATACATACATATACACACACACACACACACACACACACACACACACACACACACACACACACACATATATATATATATATATATATATATATATATATATATATTGGTCTAATGTAAATATTACTCAACTATGTGTATATTTCTAAAATATGTATATGACTATCTCTTTTTTTAACCTACTTTATTCTGTATAAATGAGTCCTATATTTTATTATACTTGTTTATACAAAGTCTACGTCTACAGGCAATTTGCTCATAAGTGGCAAGTGCAAACAGATCTTTAATCCATTGAATAAATAAAGACATACATTTATCTTTCCAACGTTGCAATATCAGTTAACCATAATAAGGACAGGGAGAATTGTCAAATTCCATGTAGTAAGTATATTATTCAAAAAGAATATTATCCTCTAAAAATTTTATCTTTTGTCGCAGAAACTTATTTATATAATCTACTACTTTCTCCTCAAACATGCTAAGCACAGGACATTGTAGAAGCATACATTTTAAGGAACCATTATCCTTATTACATCTCCAACAAAATGCTATTAGAGGCATAAAAACATAAATTCTAAATATTATTTTTTGTTGTAAAAGTTGTAATTTGAGGTCCACTGACACTCCTGTTATAGAAGTTAAACATTTCGCCCATTGCCTAGATAATATAGTAAACTTTAATTCATTATTCCATTTATTTCTTAACATCAAATTGATGTATTGATGACAAATATTTATAAAAACTAAACATGGGATGGTTGTTTTTTAGTTTTAAAAGATTTAACAAGTTGTTCTAGTGTCTCAGGTGTCTCAGAAGTTGAAAATGCTGCTGGTTCAAACAGTATTGTTAACAAATGTTGCATTGATGAATATTGTCATTGGGTTATAACTGATAGATATTTATCTCTAATACATAATTGTTAAGTGAATCTGGCTTCCCCTATTGATTTTGTTTGTTGGAAGAAAGCTGGGAAGGCTACAAATGGTGTTTGGATCACCCCAGGGTAGTGCAACTGTCACAAATACATGCCAGTTGTCAAGTGCCTAAATTTTGATCACATGACCATGGGGTTGCTGCAACAGTCGTAAGGGTGAAAACCAGTCATAACTCATTTTTTTTCAATGCCATTGTAATTTCAAGCAGTCACTAAGTGAATGGTTGTAAGCCAAGGACTATCTGTACCAAGCTCTGGGACCTTCATCACTGGAAGCATTCAGGAGACTGGACTGCCATCTGTCAGAAGTGGTGTAGAATCTCCTGCTTGGGTGGGGGTTTGGACTAGATGACCTACAAGGTCCTTTCCATCTCTGTTATTCTATTCTATTCTATTCTATTCTATTCTATTCTATTCTATTCTATTCTATTCTATTCTATTCTATTCTATTCTATTCTATTCTATTCTATTCTATTCTATTCTATTCTGTTCTGTTCATAATTCTATTCTATTCTATTCTATTCTATTCTATTCTATTCTATTCTATTCTATTCTGTTCATAATTAATAAACCACATGTTTTTAAAAATAAATTTTGAACTTGAATTGTCTTCCATCAAACTGAATAAAAATTGCCAGGAAAAATAGGCCCGATATATTTTTTTTTCACCCAGCACTTATTCAAAGAGTGAGTGAAATGGCACAGTTCACATTCATCATTCTACCCTTTTCAGTTTTCATTTGACTAAAGGGCAGCTCCTTAAAATTCTCCCTTTGTTAATTTTGTGCTAAGAATCAGCATTGGTGACTCCTCTCCCCGTGCCTGTGATTGTGTCCCCTGTATCGCATTAAACCATGATTTGATTAACCGTGTTTATTGAATAAGCCAGTATACAATATACTAGGCTTAACCCAAATGAAAATGTCTTGTTCCTCTACATGAACCCAGTTCTATCTTTTCTACTGCAAAGAAGTAGGACTGAAAGAATGTTTTGCCATTGGGGTTATCTGCTTTAGTTTACCATCTTTGGTGCTGCGTTCTCCCAAACAAACAAAAATGAAACAAACTTCTTTTAGCCTACCCTTTTCATAGACGTTTCTTGCAAAGTTTCTTTTGCCTCAGCTCCATTATCACTAAAACCCAAAAACAAAACAAAAAAAACAAAAAAAACCCAGACCGTACATAACATTGCATAACATTTTCCCCAGCGTCTCATTTTTATCCTTTCTCATGTCAGAAACAGCAGGAGTTTAAAGAGGTGATGTTTCTGATTTCCTGAATTCCTTGTTGGAGGCTAGAGACTTCAAAATCAGAAATTTCTTACATCTCGGGTCAAGGATATCTGTTGGACTTCTAAAGGGACAGGATTCTACGCAGCTGGGACAACTGTTAAAAAAAGGTCTCCATCTTGTCTCACACATAGATATATAAATACTGTATGTTCATCTGTTGGGGTTGACCTGACTCTGTGCTTTAGCATTTTGGGGGAGGGGGGAAAACAATCCAGATAGATCTATCCATGATGTTCAGAGCATTAGGTCTAGCCTAGCCTAGATAATGGGTATAGTCCCCTTTAAAAAAACAGCTATTGTTACCCTAGAACCAAGTTGTTTGCAGTATCATGCTGTATGTAGCCTGCTAGGATCCAAGCTGCTAAGATCCAATTCTATGGTTTGAATTGGTAGTGCAATGGTTAGAATGCAGCACTGCAGGTAAACTCTGCCCACAGTCTGGAGTTCGATCCTGATGGACTCAAGGTTAACTCAGCCTTCCATCCTTCCAAGGTCGGTAAAATGAGGACCTAGAATGTTGGGGACAATAGGCTGACTCTGTAAATCACCCAGAAACCTACTGTAAACCACAGTAGGGCAGTATATACCGTAAATCTAAGTGCTATTGCCATTGCCATTAAATGTTGGAGAGCAAAGAAACAGAGCAGTCACATCTTCACATACTTAGTCCTTATCTTAGTTGTCCTCCACTCTCTTTCATTACAGCAGGCAGAGAAGAATGTAAATATGTGAGTAAATATGTGAGTTACTCTCAGTTGAGTTCATACATTCACAACATCTTATTTGTGTATTTATATCCTAACTTGATTAATTTTACAAATAATTCCAAGGCAGCAAACATATCTAACACACCTTCCTCCTCTGCAATGACAACCCTGTGAGGTGGGTTGGACTGAGAGTGAATGTCCCAAAGTCACCCAGCTGGCTTTCATGGCTCAGGTAGGTCTTTTGCTTTCTAGCCTGGTGCCTTAACTACTAGGCCAAACTGTCTATATTGATAAAACCTACATTGATCACCTGAGCGATCCTTACTATGGTTCTTATAAGGAATCCAGCATTTAATGGAAGCCAGTGTTATTACTCCCACATTGCAGATAAGAGGGCTGTTTTCAGTGAATTGTCCAAGATCCAACAGAGAACTCATTGTGGCTACAGAGCACAATCTGAACTGGAAATTTTTAGATTAAATTCATACTTTAGCTAACTAAACTGTATCAGCATACCATTATACAAGCTGAGTGATTTGACTCACCTAAATCTATTCACTAATGTCCTTGAGCTAGAGGAGGCTGTGAAACACGGAAATGGATAAATTATTGAAAAGGGATGTGTTTTGCAAAAGCACAAAGATTTCATCAGTTAGCCAGCTGTCCCTAAACAGATGTCTTTTTGCTTTATCTGCTCATCACCTCTTTTTGCAGCTTGCCAAATCAAAGTCTGGCAAAAGGACAGAAAAGTTATAAAAGACTAGTGCTATTCCAGGTATTAACTTATTCCGTTATCTCATTGTAGCATGGCATAGATAAAAATGAGTATAGTCATTTTTTTTCTTAACAACAGTACTTCATTACTGGAATACCAGCAATTTCCTAATTATTGATACGAATTCTACACATCATAAGATGGAAGAATCAATACTTTTTAAAAGTATTACTGGCACTGCTAGTCTGTAATTTGGGAACAGCATCTTCTTCTATTCCTATGGATTATAAACATGTAAAAAAAATAATGCTAGATCAAACCAAAAGCCTCTCTCATCTAGCATCCTATTGCCAGGGCTCAATCCTATCCTTCTTTGCAGTGTCTGATATTCTTACTTCAGCTGAAAGTACGTACACAATGAGAGAAATTGAGAAGCAATGGCTATGCTTGCTGGACACAATGAACAAACCTGCCACATACATTTTAACTCAGTGTGTTGTGCAAGTTTAGGAAATGGAAGTAACAAAGAAAAACAGAAGTCAATGAAATTACAGAGAATGTAGCCAGTGAGTGCCTTCTGGGGGAAAGGCAATATATAAATTGGAGGGGGGGAGGAGGAGGATTTTATTCATCAAGGAATAACTACAAATTTGATTGTTCTTCAAAATTTGAGTTCCAGCCAGGAACCTACAGTAGGAATTATCCAATTAACATTGTAAGATATTATTATTATTCATTGCAGTCAGCCAGAAGTTCAAACTAAATTTGACACTTTTATCCACCTATTGAGTTCTTCCCGAGGATTTGGGATAAGCAGATGTTGATCTTTGATGGTGTCAGAGGATGTCTAGAATATAAACTGAGTAAAGCTGCCTTTTACAATTGACCGATGGTAATTTTTGTCAATGCCAATGGTGTTCAAGTGATGCTCCAGTTGTTGTTGTGGCTGTTGTTGTTACTCCTCTTTCCATCAATACCAGTGGTTTCTTTTGTGTTATCATCTACTTCTCCTATGAATATCAGATTCTCCCAGGGAAGATTTTTGGGCAAATCTATATTCTCCAGAAAGATTGGCATGGCTGTTTTGAAAGCTTCCTCACACCATGTAAAGTGGTATGTAGATAACACTTCCAGAGGAAGTGGTTGTGTGTTCATACACAAGTGTGGAGTCAGGGAAAGTGTTCAAAATAGTCACACAAAGCCATCAGTCTGCCTTTCTGCCGACCTCTCCACCCTCACCTTCCAATTTATTGTCTCTATTTACAAAAAAAATAAGTGGGGAATCTTAACCATATTGTGCTGTTGGTATAGGCTTCAGGAATCAATTTGACCCTGGAATCAAAGGCTGGATTCCATCCAAACTGAATCTGCAAGGGACTTCCTGCATTCTCCAAGAAAGAATTTTATCCTAAATCCTATGATTATGAATAGCCTATGATCTTCCCATATCTTACTCTCTTTTAACCATATTTGCCCCAAAATGACATTCCAGAATGAAGTCAACTAATGATATTTTTGACAATCTGAACAAGTGGTTTTCTCCCATTTCCCAGAAATTGGAATGCTATTCTTCCAGTGCGCTCCCCTCTTTTTTTCTTTCTTTCTTTCTTTTTTAAAGTGAATAAACAACCAGTAGAAGTAGTGACAAGGAACAGTCATCGGCTTATAGGTATCTGTTTAGCTTTGCATTTCAAGGCAGCCTTGAATCCTTCAAACATGTTGGTTTGGCTTGTTGCTTTGTTGGTTTTGTACGTTTTTCCTTTGGGGTACTAAAATAAAAGAAGACTCTCTCAAAGATGAGGGAAGTAAATTATTAACCTTCAGAGATGAAGGAAAAATAGGGAGGCCTTCTCAGGGCTAAAGGAAGCAAATTAAACATAAAAGGATGATATTTCAGGGACAAAAATTTATCATTTAGAAAGGAATTTGGAGGAAGCCAACTGAGATTCCAAGGTCCCGAACAGGATTGCTGGGGGGGGATTTTTACTTTTATTTTTTTCCCTTCCAAAATCTAATAAGCTCAACAATAATCACCCCCCCCTCTCCCATTTGTTTTAAAGGACTTGCAGATTTTATCACTCTTTTTTTCTTTCTTCTTGGACTAAATTACAAGGATGTGTTCTCATTCTCTCTTTCTCTCTCCAGCCCCCACCCTTTCAGAAAATGAGGCTGCCACACTATTTCCCTCTGAGGATTTTTTTGCATATATGAAGCAAATTTGTGCTATTTCATCTCTCAGCCTGTCAAGGTGAGGATATTCCTATTCATCATGGGTTCTTTTTCATCAGCTTTTTCCTCAGCAGAACACCTAATAGAGTCTTGATGGGATAGGCATTTCCATTTTGCTCCATCATCACCATCCCACATATACATCCCTCCTAGGAACAACAAGGATACTTATAAAAAATTGAACAACCTTAATTTGGACCCCATGGAAATTATTTCCAGGAATAGAATAGAATAGAATAGAATAGAATAGAATAGAATAGAATAGAATAGAATAGAATAGAATAGAATAGAATAGAATAGAATAGAATAGAATAGAATAGAATAGAATAGAATAGAATAGAATATATTTATTGTCACTGTGTAACTCACAACAAAATTAAGTGCTGTGCACAGTGCACACTACAACACAAGTAAAAACCACAAATAAGAACATAAATTATATATACACACACATGCTTCACATTCTATTCACCATTGCACTGCCTCTAATATTTCACTTCAGTGTTGCACTATAGAGTAGTATTTCATATGGTTACAGCTGGGGTAAAAAATATTTTTCAGCCTATTTGTCTTTGTTTTTATTATTCTGTGCCGTCTGCCAGATGGTAATAGTTCAAAAAAAAAAAGAATGTCCGGAATGAGATAGGTCTTTAAGAATGTTTTGAGCTTTCCTAAGAAAGTTCGTGGGGGGAGGAGGAGAGGTTAGCTAATAATCCTCTGGACAATGGTTTGACAAGAAGGGTTTGAATGAGGAGAACAAGGTAAGCTGATTTTTAAAGAAGGCAGAGGGAGTGAAGAATAAATGTTCATGCCATATCTATACTGTTTACAGTCTTAGTTCAAATGTGGGAGAGGACTAAGATCAGGCTAAACACAAGACTCTTGCAAGGTTCCTGGGATGAAGAAATAGTTAAACTATTTTATTCCTCCATTTCTGAACGTAATAATAATGTTCATTACAGTCGCAGACCAGCATTACAAATAAGAGGCATTAAAAAAAAATCTCCATTTCTGAAAATCTAAACTCCGTCTCCTGAGCCCCTTTGTTCAACCTTCAGATAGGACACATCATTAGCTTAACAAGTGGCAAGAGAAGAAAGGCCAAATCAAGACAGTTTTTCTAATATGCTAACAAAGTCAGAGATAATTTGACATGCTAGTAATAGCCGTATCAGAAAAAGAATAAATGGATGTACAAGATGCCCTCTGACTACAGTCTCCCAATGAAGGAGGAGGAGGAGGAGGAGGCTTCAGCAGACAGGATCACTTGCGTCAGGAGAGGAGAACATCTTGCCCAAATGCTGAAATCCCTGTTCCATTTCAGAAGCACCCATTAACAGTCCAATTAGATAGATTTGCCTAGAGGCGGGATTTTCTATGTCGTGAGAGAATACAGTGCTAAGGATCAGCACTGACTTGATGGCCCATAATTGGTCAATTAAATGCTTCAATATCCCCAGATTTTTTTTCCTTCCTCCTTTTTAAAAAACACACTTCCCTGAGAAAATGAAAAGCTTTCGCTGTTTTGTGGAACTTTCAATTTTTATAAAGCACTTGATGGTGACACCGGCTCCAGCTTAGACTCCCCAGCTCAAGGATGCAAAGCCCACTGATGGAATTGTATTGAACAAAACCAGCCAGGGTTGCCTTATGGATCAGCTGGATGAATTTGGTTAAAACATGTTACGATTAGTACGATACAGACTTATTTACCTACTGTTTTTAACTATTGTATGCCACCCAGAGTAATGTACGTTTGGCAGCCATATAAGTTAGATAGATAGATAGATAGATAGATAGATAGATAGATAGATAGATAGATAGATAGATAGATAGATAGATAGATAGATAGACATAAATGAATGAATGAATAACTGCTTGTAATACAAGCATTAAAAGATCCTTTCCTCCTGGGGTTGAGGAAATGTTTATGACAAATCCCATCTCTGATGCATGGAGATTGTGAGACATGGTCTTTTCTGCTCAGATAGGCATGTATGCTAGCTACAGCTAAAATCATATACAGGTAGTCATAATCATAATCATAATAGTAAAGTTGGAAGGGACCTTGGAGGTCATCTAATCCAACCCCCTGCTCAGGCAGGAAATGCTATACCATTTCAGACAAATGACTGTCCAGTCTCTTCTTAAAAACTTCCAGTGTTGGAGCATTCACAGCTTCTGGAGGCAGGTTGTTCCACTGGTTAATTGTTCTAACTGTCAGGAAGTTTCTCCTTAGTTCTAGGTTGATTCTCTCTTTGGTTAGCTTCCATCCATTGCTTCTTGTCCTGCCTTCAGGCGCTTTGGAGAATAGCTTGACTCACTCTTCTTTGTGGCAGCCCCTGAGATATTGCAACACTGCTATCATGTCACCCCTAGTCCTTCTCTTCATTAAACTAGACATAAGCAGCCGTTCCTTATATGTTTTAGCCTCCAGTCCCCTAATCATCTTTGTTGCTCTTCTCTGTACTCTTTCCAGAGTCTCAACATCTTTTTTACATTGTGGTGACCAAAACTGGAAGCAGTATTCCAGGTGTGGCCTTACCAAAGCATTGTAAAGTGGTATTAACACTTCACGCGATCTTGATTCTATCCCTCTGTTAATGCAGCCTAGCACTGTGTTGGCTTTTTTGGCAGCTGCAGCACAGTGCTGGCTCATATTTAAGTGATTGTCCACTAGGACTCTGAGATCCCTCTGACAGTTACTACTATTGAGCCAGGTAGCCCCTATACTATACCTGTACATTTGGTTTTTCTTGCCTAAATGTAGAACCTTACTTTTTTCACCATTGAATTTCATTTTGTTAGATAGCACCCAGTGTTCAAGTCTGTCCAGATCCTCCTGTTTCTTAAGCCTGTCTTCTGGAGTGTTGGGTATTCCTGCCAGCTTGGTGTCATCTGAAAATTTGATGAGTTCCCCATCTATCCCCTCATCCAAATCGTTGATGAAGATGTTGAAGAGCATTGGGCCCAGAACAGAGCCCTGGGGCACCCCACTACACCTTCCCTTCATGTAGATGTGGTTCCATTGAGGATCACATGCTGAGTATGGCCAGTCAGCCAGCTACGAATCCATCTGGTGGTGATGCTGTCTAACCCACTGTCAAGCCCTGTGGGCTTGCCATTTCAGGGAAGGGAAAGGGAGGAAATTCCCCTTTGCCTGAGGAATCCCTCTGCCTGACCTCTAAGCAGCTGAGGCTCCTGGCTGCATGCTGGACTGTTAGAGACAACGCTGGAGGGGGGAGGTGGAGGCCAGCTATGCCGGTTTTAGGGATGGATGCCGGATTCTGGCTGGTTGGATGGAGCTAAGGGGATTGCCTGTATATAAGGCACTGGGAGCAAGTCACTAGCAGTGCTGACTTTATTTGCTGTTTAGTTGATGTTAATTGCTGTTATTTGCTGTTAATTGCCGTCAATAAACACTGGTCAGAACGTTCCTGCCTAGCCAGCTACCTCGTTGACCATCATTTATCATTTGTGGAACCAGGGCTGGTAAGGACTCTGACACCCACATTTTTTCTATCTTATCAAGTAGTAGGTTGTGATCTACTTTATCAAATGCCTTACTGAAGTCCAAGTAAATTATATCCACAGCATTCCTCTGGTCCACTAATTTTGTCACTTGGTCAAAGAATGGAATAAGATTTGTCTGGCATGATCTGTTTTTGACAAACCCATGTTGGTTTTTAGTAATGATTGTGTTTGCCTCTAGGTGCTCACTGATTCGTTGTTTGATTATCTTTTCCAGAATCTTCCCAGGTATTGAGGTCAGCCTGATAGGTCTGTAGTTTCCTGGATCTATTTTTTTTTCCTTTTTTGAAGATGGGAACTACATCAGCTCTTTTCCAGTCCTCTGGTAGTTCCCCAGTGCTCCAGGATCTTTGAAAGATATAGTTTAGTGGTTCTGAGATCACATCTGCCAGTTCCTTGAGAACCTTGGGGTGTAGTCCATCTGGTCCTGGTGATTTGAACTCGTCTGGCTGGACAGGTGTTCACTTACCATATTCTTGCCTATCTTAACTTGTGTTTCTATTCTGTTTTTTATGGTACTATTTTTGACCATGATCAAGCCCCAAATTTCTGTTGTTAAGTGACACATTTGTTGCGTGAATTTTTCCCCATTTTATGACCTTTCTTGTCACCGTTGTTAAGTGAATCACTGCAGTCATTAAGTCAGTAACATGGTGGGCAAGTGAAACTTGCTTCCCAATTGGCTTGCTTCTCAGAAGGTCACCAAAGGGGATCACATGATCCCAGAACGTCACAAATCAATTGTCAAGTACAGTATCTGAGTTTTGATCACATGACCATGAGGATACTGCAATGGTTGTAAGTGTGAAAAATGGTCATAAGTCACTTTTTTCAGTGCCGTTGTAACTTTGAATGGTCACAAAATGAACTGTTGTAAGTCAAGGACTACCTGTAACTGTCTAAAATGCCTTTAATTAGGATACAGCCTGAATAACAACAATTAATAACAAGTGGCTTGCATGGGTGTTGCAGCAACTTGGGGGGGGAAGGGTGCATCTAGTTTGTTTGGGTTAGTGGGGATAGCTCTCCTTTTCCTACACCATCAAGGATGCAGTAGAACAACAAATCCTTTGGTGGAATTATTAGACAAAAATATAATAGAACTAGCATATAAATGGTGCCCATTAGGGTGTAGTTCGCAAGGGTTAGTAAAGGCTCTGAAGGGACTCGGCTCAAAAAACATTTGAAACTGTCAGAAAACCAGACTGTCAGATTAAGTCCAACTCTACTTCTTGATGGAAGCCTAGTTGCTAGTCTAAACCTTAAATTTCAGGCAAATCTTAACGGCAAGAAAGAGCTTTGTAAGACCCTGTTAAGAACGGGGTCTAACAAAGGAAGCAAAGTGTTATGGATCCTTGAAATAAAACCGGCACGGAAAGAATGCAAAGGAGCAGCACATTGAAAAATGGGAACTTGAAGAAAATGTCAGTGAAACGATCAATAGCAGAAGGCAAGCCTTCCTGGAAATCCAGGCTGTCCATCACTGTCAATTGCTCCTGCCAACATGGCACCTAGCAAATGACAATTAATTCCTTCCCCATCATCCTTTGGTATGTAATGTTCATTAGTATGTGCTGGGGGAAAACTCGATTTTGTGGCAGAGGGGTCAAGACAGAAAATGTTTCCTGAACTACAGAACTACAGGCCCTGCTTTTGCTGATCTGGGTGCGGCAGGAGGCACCTGAGGAATTTAGTTTTGAGAAAGTAAGCTCACTGTGTTGGTGGACAGGAGCAACACAAGTTTGATGGGTGAAGTCAAAGTGGGGGCACTTTTTTTTTCCTTCTCCTTTTTTCAGTCCAGGCTACCTCCCTCCAGAGGGGTGGCTTCTAGAAGCTCACAACCAGCGCACGTGAACATGGGACAAAGAGGGAAGCTTTGCATGGCTAGGAAAGTCAGCGGAGAAGCTCAAGCACCATGAACAGTGATTCAGCCATCAACCGTCATGATCTCCAGGTTTGTCCATTCTTCGCTTCCTATACTATACTTGATGCATGCTCAACCTGTGTCCTTGTTGGAAAAGAAGAGGCTTGAAAAGAATTTCCACACTGCAGAGCTTCAGTGAAGATATACAGTTTCTGGACAGGATGCTTTTTGGGAGAGTAAGAAAGTGACGAGAACAAAAAAACCCAACACCTTCTTTAGACAGATGCAGACATTGGAAGCATGTCAGCTAAAGAATCAAAAGGATCGTCTGTGAAATTAAAGTCAGATTGAACCTATCAGGGGAATGAATCCATAAAAGGGTCCAGGTTCCATCTCCTCACCAATTAAGAAAAGCACTTTGAAAATTCCATTTAAGCAGCATTTGTCATCACCTAAAGGGAATAAAACAAACTCAGCCTCCTCTTATGAATATTGGAGGAGTTATTGTAGCCATCACAGAGAATTTCATTCCATGTGCATCTTTAATGCCCGGTGGTAAAAATGTAGTCCTGCAAATTATATTAATTGTGGTTGCAGTCCTGCAAATTATATTAAAAGCTGGAGTACAATATATTGTTATTTCTGCAATGTTGATGGTAAGAGAACAAGGAACTGACATCTTTTCAGATGAAAGAACGATGCACAATTTGAAACTGAACAGGGTGCCTTCACTTCTAAATTTGGTATTGTGTAGACCGGTGTTTCTCAACCCTGGCAACTTTCAGATCTGTGGACTTCAATTGCCATGGCTAGCTGAGGAATTCTTGGAGCATCTGCCTGAGCAAATGATCCACAGAACACCATGGACGTTTAGAGAGTAAGGATGATTATTTTGATGGATATGGGTAGGGCGATTGGGGTGAAAGAAATAGTTGATTTCTTGGTATGGGTTAACCAATGGGACAAACTGAAAGACATACTGGTTCCCATGAGCCAACGAAATTGCCACCCTGAGAAAAAAGTGGCATGTTGATTTCCTGCCAAGGTGAAGTAGGGTAACTGCATGCAGGTTCAAAACGCTATCATGTAAAGTGTGTTGCATTCCAGGAGATTATGGAAAGTTAGCAAAAATAAACACACTAATTAACTTTTCTTCTTAATCGAGTTGGGATGAATTACTTAGTCAGAAGACATCATGACAGAATTTCTGGTGACTATGATCAACAACAGAGGTCCCCAACCTTTTGGGCACCAGGGACCGGTTCCGTGGAGAGAGGTTTTTTCCTCAGACCAGAGGGGGTGCAGTTTTGTGCGCTGCCTGCATCCCATAGATGGGGCTTTGCTTGTTTGTGCAGACCAGTTGCTGACATGCCACGGCCCGGTATTGGTCCACAGACCAGGGGTTGGGGACACCTGATCAAGAAGATGAAAGAACTGGGAACATAAGATAGGAAGGATTTTAATCCATCTTTCCAACTTAGAGTCACAGTAATGAGAAAGTAGGTGATGTCACCAAGTAGAGTTTTGATTCTACAAGAATGACCTACGCCACCTTCTCAAATGATTCCTGGAAAGAGACAAGCTACATTCTACAAAGACTGGGATTAAAATGATTACTAGATATGTCATCCGTCTTAAGGGAAAGGATAGCAAAGGCCCAGAACTGCATATGCAATCAAGTACTTGGGTCAAGTAAACAGAACAGAAAGGGAGAAGCAAGAGATCAATGTGGAAACTCAAGACTTTGGCAGAAAACTACAACAGTAAGGCAAATGGACAACACTAATGAAAATGTCATGTGTTTCTACAGCAATGAAGGATGTATGGAAAAAATGAGGGAGAACTAGAGATCATAACCTAGGAAGACACCTATAATGGAATCGAATCTACCCAAACTCATTGGTAATAAGCACAACCGATACTCATTACTGACATACAACACTGGAAAGCTACAGTTTATTTCAAGGGAACAGAAAGGGTAAGCATGATGCACTGTTCATAAAGATTCTAATTCTTCAAGAGTCAGAGGGCCAATAAATTCTTTTCCACCATGCTGACAACTTCATTTGTCAAAAGATGGATACAGAGGAGTCTGCTTTTTGGACCTAATCTTCACCAACAGAGAGGAATTGGTTGTAGAAGTCAAGTTGGTCCAGCACCTTGTGAGGAAAGTGATCATGTTTTTTCCCCTGCTACACAAATTTAGATATATCATTCTGCCACTGTTTAAATGGTGCATCAGTTGTCAAAGCAGGTGTTGTCTGAAACAAAAACATCGCTCTAGGCAAAACATTCATTTTTATTACAGAAATTCTTCCCCGCAATGACAATGTTAGTTTCTCTCATCTTTTAAACTTCATTCCATATCTTAAGGTAGTGATTTGGAAATAAAGAACAGTTCATATTTGTCATCGTGATTCCCAGATATTTTATCTTCTTCTCGATCTTAAAACTATTTTTAGTCATCAATTCTGTTTGCTCTATTTTCATATTTTAATTTGCCTATTAATATTGCAATCTCCTTTAAAGGATATTCCAAAACCAACACCAAGTTATCTGCATGTTTTGCAGATTAGCTTTTACCACCTCTACAAAACATGATGAACATTTTATAAGGAGGAAAGATGTCAATGTAGCATTAATACCCAAACTGGTGCAAGATTTGACTTTAACAAGAAACTATAGACCAATATCATTACCAAATAAAAACTACACATTGTTTGCAACAATTCTGGCTGACAGACTAAAAATCATTTTGCAAGAATTTATTCACGAGGATCAGCATGTACTCTTACCTAAAAGATTACTAGAGAACAAGTGAAAGAATGTATGATAAAATGGGCTAAACTTTTGGTTAGAATATACAAATGGAACAATGGGCATTGTTTTATTTTTATTTTATTTTTATCCCATCTTTATTATTTCTACAAATAATTCAAGGCAGAAAACATATCCAACATACCTTCCTCCTCCTATTTTTCCCCACAACAACAACCCTGTGAGGTGGCCTGGGGTAAGAGAGAGTGACTGGCCCAAAGTCACCAGCTGGCTTTCATGGCTGAGGCAGGACTTGAACTCATAGTTTCCTGCTTTCTAGCCTGGCACTTTAATCACTAGACCAAACTAGTGCTTGAAAGGGTTAAAGTTTATGCGATGTTATCATCTTAAGGAGACTTTTTATAAAATGATGCACCATAGGTATATGTCACCAGAGAAATTGTACTTCAAAGTTATTTTGGAAATATGAACAAGGGACATTTTATCATGTTTGGTGCATATGTAAAAAAGCTAAAAAATAGTTTGGATTCAAACATACACATTTATTCAGAAGATTTTAAAGATTAATACACAACTGAGACCAAAAGTTTTCCTTTTGCAATTGATGGACAGTTGGGGAAAAAGAAAACCCTAGGGAGCTTTATTTTTGAATATAACTGCAGTGAGATTATGTACAAAGATGGAATGATTCAGCAATGCCCACCATGGCGGAGTGGTTGGTGAAAACGATGGAACTTGCTGAGATGGATAAATTGACTTTTTTGATCGGGAAAAAAAGACAATATCTAAGTTAATTGCAGACTGAAAGCCCCTGACAGATTTTTGCATAAAACAGAAAAAAATGAGCTTATGATTTGTGGCTTAAGTGATTAGACAGGATAGATTATGGAAAGAAACGAATTAGTATATTGTAACCGGAAAGTAAGAGGTAACTTTATAATTGTATTTATAACTGCTGTAAAGAAGATCAAAAGCTACTTCTTTGTATCTTTTTTTCTTTCTTTTCCATTTTTCTTTCTTGCACTTTTAGTTTTCTCTTTGATTCTTTTCCTTAACTTTCTGTTAGTTTGCATTAGTCTTACCTTCCCTTTAAAAATATTTAATAAAATGTTATTAATAAATTATATACATATGAAATTATATTAGTAACTGCAATTATAATAAATTAAATATATGTATATGTGTATGTTATCTCTGTATCTTTATACATATACATATACAGAGAAGCAACTGAGAAAAGCAAACTTTGATGAAACCCAAGAGAAGGTAGATGAGATCCAATGGAGACTAAAACATATGAAGAACGGCTGCAGGGCTTGGGTCTGGCTAGTCTAAAGAAAAGAAGAAATAGGGGTGACATGATAGTAGTATTCCAGTATTTGAGAGGCTGCCACAAAGAAGAGGAGGTCACATTATTCTCCAAAGCATTAGAGGGCAGGACAAGAAACAATGGTTGGAAACTGACCAAAGAGAGAAGCAACCTGGAACTAAAAAGAAACTTCCTAACAGTGAGGACAATTAACCAGTGGAACAGCTTGCCTTCAGAAATCATGGGCACTCCATCACTGATGGTTTTTAAGAAGAAACTGGACAGTCACTTGTCTGAGATGGTATAGGTTCTCCTGCTTGAGCAGGGGGCTGGACTAGAAGACCTCCAATGTCCCTTCCAGCTCTATTCTATTCTATTCTATTCTATTCTGTTCTGTTCTGTTCTGTTCTGTTCTGTTCTGTTCTGTTCTGTTCTATTGTTTCAAATTGTTAAGGAGAAAAGTGTCCAACAAAATGAGAAGTCCTATGAAATGAGATGCTGAAAGCCCAATTGCAAACAATTTCAGCAAAAAAAGAAAAATGACAGCAATCTAGAAATGGATTCATGCAGATGTTAAATAGAAAAAAGGAACATGTATAGGACTAAAAGAAGGATCATATAAAGAAAAATAAAAGGTAGCCTAAGGATCTATAGGAACTGTGTCAGAAAAGCTGAAGTTAAAGCTATCATAGCTATATGGTCAACACATTATCCATCTCCTGTCTCATAAATAAATGGAATAAGAGATACAGCATTAGAAATGGCAAGTTTCATCCTGATCAAATCGTGCATATTTGATCCAAGTGTATACAGATGCCTGCTTGAATGTGCTTTTGAATGGATCAGGGCTCCTTAAAGATAGGTTATGCTGGTATACAGAAAGAGATTAATACAGGCTTTAAAGTTTATATATACAAAAGTGGAAGCAGGCACCAGAAACAACATTAACGGAAAAGTAGAGTCAGAGCAAATCCCCACAGAATAAAGTCCTCTGAGCCAATTTTTCATCTTAACCCTTCTCACTGGAGACATCTCCTATAAATAAACATGTGTAAGTTATAGCCACCGTGTTCTGCTTTGTTAATTTTGTGTAGAGTATGTTGGCTTTTCCAGAGGTTAATTTTCTGAACGGAGAGGAAAATGGCATTTCACCAATCTGAAAATAAAGAATTGTGCTGAGGTCCCAGTTCATTATATTTAATTCTGGCAAGTCTTGCAGACTCCAGAGGCATCAGTGACAGCTCGGAGAAACAATTATTTTCACTAGCCAGCCGTGATCTTTCTGTGATATGCCTCTTCAGGAGACTGTGTAGGGAATCCATTCTCATTATCATTGGCAGTTTAGGATAGCTTGATAAGTGTAGTGCTGTGCCATCATACCAACTCCACATTGGTCCACTTTGTCCCTTCAGAAGACAGGGAAAATCCATACACAGGACTAACATTTCTTGATTTCACAAGATCAGATGTAGCTCTACACCTTCATGATCTAGGTGGGTCTATTTTTAATGGTTCAATGGAATCCCTACCACCCATGTCACCAAATTCTGACAGCAAGATTGCAGAACACTGGAGGGTAGCTTTATTTATTTGTTTGCTTGTTCATATAAGGCAGCTTACAGATTATAAAAAGACAAATAGAAAAATACTAAAACTACGCAAATTAAGATTTTAAAACTGCACAGAAAATTGAGCTTCCCCTCAGTTGAGTGTAAGACATGAACAACTTGGGCACACTCACTCAAATAGGCTGAGTTTAATGTTATTTTTAAAAATAGAGGCTACCCTTCCTCCCCCAATATGTATAAAATTTTTGGGAAATCTTTGGCCCAGTTCATAGGCCCATCACCTGCTTTGTAGGATGTTCTTTGCTCTAGTCCCAATTGTGCTTTTTTGAAAGGCAACTGGACGTTTCACTTCTCATCCAAGTAACTTCTTCAGTTCTTCAGTTCCAGTCAGAACTGAAGAAGCTTCTTGGATGAGAAGTGAAACATCTTCAAGGAAAAACAAAGTCCAGTTGTCTATTGAAAAAACAGCTTTGGGACAACCATGACCTGGATGGCTGAGACTCTCCATAGACGTGTTCATTGTTCCTGAAATATGTGTCAAGCCCAATACCCAGCCACCAAAAACTGGCTTGCCTCCATGCTAAGACCCAATAGCCTGGACAAGGAAAAGTAGTGACTCCTACTTTTCATGCCTGAAGAACATCTGAGGTGCTTTTCTCACTCAAACTCCCCTTCCCAGTTCTGCTCCCAGTACAAATCTAATTGGGTGCCCTCTTGCACTCTTTTTTTTTCTATGCACACATCATTCAGATCATGTAAGAATTTCCTAAAGAAGAATGTAGGGAACAGCTATTGTACATGCAAAGCATATAACGCAGCAAATATAATCAACATGAACATGCAAAATCCAGGTTCTCACTATCTGCTAGTCTGGACATATAATTATCATTGTAAGAATAGACAGAGCATGCTAATAATATACACTGATTTTGCCCAAATAAGAATGACAAATTGTTCAGTACAATAACAATGTTAACCTATCTCTCTATTATGCCAATATAATTTTTCTTTTCTGCACTAGAGAGGGCTTTTGAATCTCCCATCCCGTGTTAAGTCTGTTCTAGCCTTGATATTTAATTTGGTCTTTTTATGCATTTTTCCACATCATGCAGATGATGTATTTATTTGAGATGTGAAGCATCAGATTTTTCTTTTCTTATTGGCTCTGTTATAATCCAGTCTGTGAGATTTAGCCATGCAATATTAACAAGCAAACTTTACTAAAATGTTTCTTGGGTGAAAATTAAATATGTGATAAATATCCCTCCCAGACACCATGCCTACAGAGATAGTACTTATTAGGGAAAAAAAACCCAGCTTTGAATATCATAATATTGAACACAAGAGAAAGCCAAAGGAAGGAAGAAGATTCACATCCTGCAGTGCCACCTGATTCATGCAAAAAAAATATTTAAATGCAATTCTGCCAATCTTTTGCAGCAAGGACATGGCCCTGAAACTTCTAAGCTGAGTTTTTAATGGTACTCTGTAATCACTGATTTGCACATAATGCTAATGAATGGTATCTTTAGCCTTCATTTCTTAACTATGTTCATGGTTGGCTTGGTTCACACACTGCTGTGAACCATACAGCAAGATTTACAAATCACAATAGTTGGATTTACACAACATGCTAGGCAAAATCCAAACAAGCTGCATGATGAATTAATGTGATGTCCTACAGGTGTGCATAAGTCATTCCAACCCACATCATTATTACAGGTTTTAGTTTAGATAATGTCTAGTTGGCGGCCATTGCATCCTCCTTTTGAGAAGGGAGACCTGCATTTGGAGGAGGGAGATTGTCAAACAATATTTTTGGGAGAACTTCCTAGTCTAATGATGACAAGAAAACAGAGCAAGGAAGATCTTGCAGCTGCCCAATCCATTTCTTACATTAAAATGTTTCTGTTGCCTGGTAGAATGTAAGTGGCCACTATCTCTTCTCTGTTTGATCAGCCCAGGTTGGGGAATTAGTCTGCACTAGTAATTCAGTGGGTTAGGACGCTGAGCTTGTCGATCAGAAGGTCGGCAGTTTGGCGGGTCGAATCCTGAGTGCCACGTAGCAGAGTGAGCGCCTGTTACTCGTCCCAGCTTCTGCCAACCTAGCAGTTCGAAAGCACGTAAAAATGCAAGTAGAAAAATAGGGACCACTACGGTGGGAAGGTAACAGCGTTCCGTGCGCCTTTGGCGTCTAGTCATGCCGGCCACATGACCACGGAGACGTCCTCGGACAAGCGCTGGCTCTTCGGCTTTGAAACAGAGATGAGCACCGGCCCCTAGAGTCGGAAACGACTAGCACGCATGTGCGGGGGAACCTTTACCTTTACCTTTTTAGTAATTTCATTTATTATCTTTCTTTCTTCTTTTGTCACATAGGTGGCGGCATCTAGCTAATCTCAGTTGATCTTGAATAACTAGGCAGGATCAGAATGGGCTATAATTATTATTAGATGGGAGAGGAGAGAGAGTTGAACCCTGAAACCACCTCACATAAGGAGGCCAGAGCTAGCACTCTGTGCCATGCAACACATCTCAAGCCTCCCAGTGGTAACTGACAAGCACAACCAAAACTGTCTTGACTCTATAAACTCTCTAGGCACTCCACTAAATCCTTCAGAGAATCTCCCGAAGGATCTGGGGTTGAAATATATCATCTGCATATTGATGATACCTGATCCCAAACTGATAGATAATCTCACCCAGTGCCCTTCTGTAGATGTTAACAGAAGGGGAGAGAGTATAGAGAAGTGGGGCACCCCACACACTGAGATCATTTCCTTGATCTTTCCTTTCCTGTCAACACTGATAGGACCCAAATCACAGAGAACAAAATCGTAACATTAGGTCCCCATTGCTAAACTCCACAGGCAGGCCAGGAGGACACCAAAATCAATGGTACTGAAAGCCAAAGAAGATTCAGGATGGTTGCATTCCAGCTGATCTGACTCCACCAAAGGTCAATACAAACATAATTAATGCAGTCTTAGTACTGTGTCCAGGTCTGAATAGACAAGGCTCCAATTAATTACTTTCCTCTAGGACTCCCTGTAGCTAACAGCCCAATCACTTTCTCACCAATCTTCCCTAAAAAAAGAGAAGAAGACTGGGACCAGAGGAAAAAAAAACATTCAGGAAATTAAAGCAGAATGCTCTGTGAAGGACTTCAAACACAGGACTTCCTTGCAAGTCGTTCTCTGTAATTAAACTCTCTTAGTGAAAGCATTGTTATTCATCCAGAATGAAAACAACTCTGCCAGATTTCCTTTAGCGGCTCTCTTACATGAAGAAGTTTTGAATCTTTGCTTTTTAGCAGTGGGGTTTGGGGGAGCAAAGAGTGTGTCTGTTCCACTTTGGCTTTGAAACCTATCCTTTTGAAAAGACTTCACCAGCAGCTCATGTAATCACTTCAGAAATATGGAGTCAGCTTGGCAAAGAACCATTATTGTTTGATTGTAGCTGCAGAGGCTCTGAGGCATTGCCAACCACAAATGCAAAAAGAAAGAAAAGTTCAAAACCATACCTCAGAGGGAGAAGGGAGAATGTACAAAAGTAAAATACTAGTTTGCATGGTTTTGAACTTTAGCAACCACAGTTGGATTCTTTAGAGCATGAGTGTCCAATCTTGGCAACTTTAAGGAGGTGTGGATTTCAACTCACCAGACTGCCTTAGAGGAAAGATCTCTCCCCCGCCCCTCCAACATCCCCTTTAGGTTAATTTGATTTATAAGCCTTGTCTGTGGATAAACTCAAGCGTATTGCATTCTCCCTGAACTAACAGCATAAACTGTCCATCACCCCATATCCTCCCAGGAGCCTCAGATGACAAAGATTAAAGGCAGGACTCAAAGAATATCCAAAGTGGAAATGAAGAAAGAATGGCTTTCTCCAAGTAACCTTGCTACATCCTCATTTATTAATAAAGCAAATATGCAGGACCTAGGACAGTGCTCCACAGAATGCCTCCTGCTAAAAGTGACCCAGAGGCATGAATCCATTGAATAGAGTCACTTCACCTATCTTGATCCATCAGATAGAAGTAGCATCCCAATATTAACAAGGGCATCATGGGAAACATTGTCAATTGCTTTGCTAGCACAGAAATTCCAAGATTTCAGGAGCTGTGGAGAGATTTCAATTCTGTATTTCCATCTACCAATTATCTTGGTGAAGGTTTTGTTGCACATTCAAGGAAAGCACACTCTCCGTTTTCCAGTTTTACAGGTTGTCCGAATGAACACAGAGCTTTGAAGGGGTATTTTGATTCACTGAAGCTTCATTTAAATCACTCCACTTTTGCACTTTTGTGAACTGAAAAACACTAGCCAGTTCTGAAGCAGAAAATCAAGTCAGAGAGTTTTGAAACACTTTCCAAATCCAAGGCATTTCTAGTGCTTTCTTTACGATATACGATTTAACTCTGATATAAAACAAAATGTTGGGAAGGGTATTAAATAAGGCAATGGGCTCTAAGACACAAAGAGCCAGCCAATGAGCTTTATTGTCTCATTAAACCTGCCAGAGTTCTTTGAGAGTGGTAAGCCTATGATCTCTTTGGGCTTCATTCACTTCCTCAGCTCACAACTCCTTCTAAGATTGCTAATCGCATCATTCACCTGTGCCAAATAATTCATTTACTTCTGCATCAGTTTGGCCAGCCCAACTGGGAAGTCAACTTTGCTTTCAGCACTCTGACTATGTGCTTGAGGCCAATCAGTCTTGTATAAAATGTTAGTCGAACCATACTTCCAGATTCTGTGTGATGGCAGACATGTTGTCATCTGCAATAAGTGCATAGGTATGAAGCAGCTAATTTCAGCTATTGGCCTAAGCGTGTATTGTTTTTTTTAACAATGGAGGAATGAGAAGATCCCACTTATTCTGTACTAGGCTTTTCTATGTAAGTGTAGCCTACTCATTGTACCCCACCTGATTTCGCAATCTGCACACAACATATAAGGGACGTGGTGGCTCAGTGGGTTAGGACGCTGAGCTTGTCGATCAGAAGATCGGCAGTTTGGCGGGTCGAATCCTGAGTGCCGCATAGCAGAGTGAGCGCCTGTTACTCATCCCAGCTTCTGCCAACCTAGCAGTTCGAAAGCACGTAAAAATGCAAGTAGAAAAATAGGGACCACTACGGTGGGAAGGTAACAGCGTTCCGTGCACCTTTGGCGTCTAGTTATGCCAGCCACATGACCACGGAGACGTCCTCAGACAAGCGCTGGCTCTTCGGCTTTGAAACGGAGATGAGCACCGGCCCCTAGAGTTGGAAACGACTAGCACGCATGTGCGGGGGAACCTTTACCTTTACCTTTTACACAACATATTGCCAGCTAGTAATAGCCCAGACACAAACCAAGACCTGCCATTTATAAAGGGGTCTTTTCCAGGTATGACAACTAACCAGTTATGATAGCTCCCACAAGCATCCAAGCAAACCCAGCCACCAGAGGCATAAGGCACCATCCACATAAAGGCAAATCAATGGCCATTCTTCACTGTCAAGCAAAACCTCTGATAACCTTTGATTTACTTTTTCAACAGCTTCTTAAAGATTTTTATTTTATTTTATTTTAAATTGGGATATGACATGCGCTACACCAATTCAGCAGAATTTGGGCCTTTTGCTGGCAATCTGAGGGCTCCTTTGCTGCCTCTTCCTTATCTCTGCTTTCAAAGAGGTGCTGAAAAATCTTCAGGGAAAAAAAATGTATTTACCCTTCAAGATACTGAGCTGAAACCAGACAGGGTTAAAGTTCTCTAAAGAATCAATCCTCAGTGGTATTTTTCATGGCATTCTGTCAAAACCTGGAGTAAAGGGAAAGGTAAAAGAGTCCCTACACTAAGATTTTACTGTGTTAGTTGTTGCTGACTTTAGGGGGAGGTGCTCATCTCCATTTCAAAACCTTGAGTAGCCTGCGGACATTTTCACACTTTCCCTTTACAGGAGGTTCTCCTTATGTTCTTTTTTTTAAAATTGGGGGGGAGGTGGATTTTTTGGATTTTGAAAGAATTCGTATTGACTCAGGGTGCCTTCAAATCTTCAGATGGTGAACTTAAGTTAAAATACAGATAGCCCTCCTTTGGTAATCACAACTGGGATCAGCAAATAGGTCATTAAGTGGTTGTGAGGTGAGACTGCAATGGTGCCTATGATCTTATTTCAGCTTTGCTTTGCGGATCTGCAAAGATCTGAATGCAAAGATTGGTTGGAAAGTTACTTTTTCATCACTGTAGCAACTGTGAACAGTCACTAAAGAAGGCAGCTGTTAAACAAAATTACCTTTATACCTTCTTTGAATCTGGAATCTTCCAACTAAATTGAAAGGATAAATGGGGGTGGGGGGAATCAAGTAAGATTTCAAAAAGAAAAGTGTTGAAATCTTTCTTTCGTGGCCTCCTTCACAGAGCTGAAAGAGAATGACTGGCCCAAAGCCACCCAACTGATTTTGGGTCCAAGGAGATACTAGAACTCCCAGTCTCCCAGTTTCTAACCTGATGGCTTAACTACTGCACCAAGCTGGCTCTACCCTCCTATGAGGAAGGCTGATTAATACCTGTTAGAAAAAAACACTTTTTTTCCAGTTCATCTGAAACACCCTGTAATTTTATGAAACACTCCCCATGTAATTTTTTTATAAAACTTTTGAATAAAAAAATGATACAAACAAATTAATTTTGCAAATCAAAGCAGACACTAAAATTATTATTATTATTATTATTATTATTATTATTATTATTATTATTATTATTATTATTATTATTATTATTATTATTTTGAAAGGACCTTAGCGGTCATCTATTCCAACCCCCTGCTCAGGCAGGAAACTCTATACCATTTCAGACAAAGGGCTGTCCAATCTCTTGTTGGAGCATTCACAGCTTCTGGAGGCAGGTTGTTTCACTTCAAACATTAGTGTAAAGCAGTAATCATGGAGCCATCTCAGAGACTTCATAGACATAGTATTTCATACTGACTGACTTTGACGCTTTGGAGTTGTTGCAGACAATTGAGAATGTCAGGTATGTACTCTTATATACTCAAGGTTGGGCTGAGAGGTACAATAGGTTCTCTGGGGTTGACATGAGTTACACAGTGAGTTTTATCATTATCTTATAACCTCTGCCTAACAGAGTTGGGTTAGGATATAGCAATAGTGACAGCACTTGGACCTGGGTATATACCGCTTCATAGTGCTTTACTACACTCTCTAAGCAGTTTACAGAGTCAGCATATTGCCCCCCCCCCCTCAAAAAAAATCTGGGTCCTCATTTCATCAACATCAGAAGGTTGGAAAGGTGAGTCAACCTTGAGCCACTCAGGATCAAACTCCTGGCATTGGGCAGAGTCAGCCTGCAATATTGCATTCTAATCACTGCACCGCCACGTTCTGTTTCTGTTCTTCTTGTGTTTTCTTATCCATTTGTTTGCGCTGCAGTTCATTCCAGTTAGGATAAGAGAAAGCAAGAGATGACCTTTGCATACTGGTCAAGCTCATCTCCTTCTCTATTATCTCCACATGCGGCCGATAACCATGTGGCACAGAGAGAGACAGCTCCTACGACAAGTGCATCAGAGGAACAACTCAAAGGCAATTCCTCTGAGCCAATATCAACAGGCACTCTTTCTCCTGTCTCAAAGCAAAAAGAACTTCCTATTGCAGGCAGAATATTACAGAAAGGAGATGAGGTTTTGGTAGAACAGGAAGGTGTCAGAATCCATGCCCTCCAAACTTTCCTTTCCATCAGCAGGAAGCAACATTACTTTTTCCTCTCTGCCTGAGACTTGTGGTGGCCCTGAGGGGAGGCACGTTCTGTAAGAGATGTGCAAGTAGCACTACATGTGATCTCTTCCAGCAGGCAGCTGATGGTTCACCTTCGTTATCTGCAACTATCGTTCCTCTGCCTTACACTTAACACAAGGCAGGACAGCACTGAACTCATTAAGACCATTCTTGTTCATTCCTGCTTAACATATTAGAAGAGTAGCTTAGTTTTTGCAGATGTGCTAAGTTTAAGACAGGATATGAGAGTTTTTGTTGTTGTTTTCATATGTGCACTGCTTTTAAGGAAGGCAAAAGTTTCTGCTTAGGGAAAAAGGAGCCAGAGTTTGGTTAATATCTCTGGGCTAAAATTAGAATTTGCCTTTAGATCAAGTCCACATCTTTACCTGTGCCTTCCTCCACCTTGCTATGACGATTCTACTAGGCTGTTGAGTCCAGTGCTCAAATCAGTGGTTGCAGACCCATCGATCAAGGACTCAGTTGCCTAAAGGACCCTTTACAACTATGTGCATTTATCATTTCAAGTCTTTTAGTGCCGTCATCGGCCAACCAGTTACCTGCAATGGTGAGATACACTACTTTGGCAGAACCAGCAGCTAATTTTTGTTGCCCAAGCCCAGAATGAACTTCCGGAAGTGACATCCGCAGAGAGAACCGGTTGTTCACATATTTGAATCCCACCACTGGCTACCTGGTAAAGGTTTTCCACTTGGTCACCCCACTCTGCCCATGTTTTGTAAGGCACTTCCCACCTTGCCAAACCGCCTGCCAGTCTCTCTGAAAATCCAGCAGCTTCCTCTAGCAAGGTGTCAGTACTAAAGAACATTCCTAGCAAACCGTGGCTCGGCTGGTTAGGAAAGGCTCATTTCCAGAAGAAACCGAGTTTACCAAGCCACTATGCTGGCTGTCATGATGTCATAGGAAACTTCACAGTCATAGATAGGAAAGCTACATCTTGCTAGAGGGGCAAGCTGCAGGTCAGAAGAGGCAAACTTTGATAATTACCCTGCTCAGCCTAAAAGCCCCCACAACTCCTCACTAATATCCTCTCAAGGCCAAATTAGGAAATGCTTTCTAGCCGGCTTGACAAATATCTTGCTGAATATGGGTCATCCCGATTTCTCCCTGCCTTTTGTTCGGTCCAATTGCCCCTGGTAGCTAACTCAATTCATGCTCCATTTCTTTAATAGACACAGTTGCCTGAGAGTCTCATTTTCAGAGGCTGAAGTTAATTTTCTTATACAGCTGGCAATGTTCTCTCCTTAGAAATCCCACCTTTTATGTCATTTCTCTTCTAATGATTTAAGCTACAAAGAGAGGCAATGTATTCCCTTTGATTGCCTCTCCCAAGACTCAGTCAAAATGATCTCACAAACCATCCAGAGACATCCGGTCAGGTCCAGATCTGATTTCAGGCAGCGCAATGACCCTACGCAGGTGAGAATGAAACCACTATTTGCTTTCTCATTAGTTAATAACCTTATGCCTTTGCATGCAACTCTTTTTATCTCTCATTTTTGTTCTAAGATGTTTTTGATTAGCAGAGTCCCCTCGCTTATAAATTAACATATTACAGAAAAACACTTCAGGTTAGTAATACATAGTTGAAAATGTCAGGTGGTGCCTTAAATTTGAAAATATTCTAACCTTCAATCCAATACTCCGTAATAGCTGCCCATTATGTGAAGCTCCCTATATGAACTCCAACTCCAATCACTTTTGGCCACATTGTATGCAATCTATGGGGGTTGTAGTCCGAAACTGATCATGTCTGAAAAGTTATCCTTTTCAAACAGCATCAAAATAAATACAAACCTATGCATAAGTATTGGCTATGTAAGACATAACATTCCTAGAATTAAATCTTTTAAAAGTAATTAAAAGTTCAGTTTAATGTTGAGCTCTTAATTTTCTTCTGTAGCCATAATTGATACTTTAATTAACAAACTGATTATTATAAATGCTTAATTTGGGGCCCTCCTCTTTACTGATACTGCTTAACAAGTAGAAAACTCCATTTTAAAAAAATTAATGTTGTTTTTAAGTGGGGAGGATTCTATTAATTTCATCTGGCTTCTGATTGAACTTTTTTAGGATCTAACTTTTTTTCCTTATACTGTAGTCAGGTTAAGGTACTTGTACACTTTCTTCGGGACGCGGTGGCTCAGTGGGTTAGGACGCTGAGCATGTCGATCAGAAGGTTGGCAGTTTGGCGGGTCGAATCCCGAGTGCCACGTAGCAGAGTGAGTGCCTGTTACTCGTCCCAGCTTCTGCCCACCTAGCAGTTCGAAAGCACTTAAAAATGCAAGTAGAAAAATAGGGACCACTATGGTGGGAAGGTTACAGCGTTCCGTGCGCCTTTGGCATCTAGTCATGCCGGCCACATGACCACGGAGACGTCCTCGGACAAGCGCTGGCTCTTTAGCTTTGAAACGGAGATGAGCACTGGCCCCTAGAGTCGGAAACGACTAGCACGTATGTGCGGGGGAACCTTTACCTTTTACCTTTACACTTTCTTCATTTGTTGTTGTTGTTAGTTGCGAAGTCGTGTCCGACCCATCGCAACCCTATGGACAATGTTCCTCCAGGCCTTCCTGTCCTCTACCATCTTCTGGAGTCCATCTAGGCTCACGCCTACTGCTTCAGTGACTCCATCCAGCCACCTCATTCTCTGTCGTCCCCTTCTTCAATTGCCCTCAATCTTTCCCAGCATTAGGCTCTTCTCCAGTGACTCCTTCCTTCTCATTAGGTGGCCAAAGTATTTGAGTTTTAGCTTCAGGATCTGGCCTTCTAAAGAGCAGTCAGGGTTGATCTCCTCTAGGACTGACTGGTTTGATCACCTTGCAGTCCAAGGAACTCGCAGGAGTCTTCTCCAGCACCATAGTTCAAAGGCTTCAATTCTTTGGCGCTCAGCCTTTCTTATGGTCCAGCTTTCACTGCCATACATTGCAACTGGGAAGACCATAGCCTTGACTATACGCACTTTTGTTGACAGGGTGATGTCTCTGCTTTTTAGTGTGCTGTCTAGATTTGCCATGGCTTTCCTCCCAAGGAGCAAGCGTCTTTTAATTTCTTGGCTACAGTCCCCATCTGCAGTGATCTTGGAGCCCAGGAAAATAAAATCTGTCACTACCTCCATTTCTTCCCCATCTATTTGCCAGGAATTGAGAGGGCCAGATGCCATGATCTTGGTTTTCTTAATGTTTAGTTTCAACCCACGTTTTGCACTCTCCTTCTTCACCTGCAACAAGAGGCTCTTTAGTTCTTCTTCACTTTCTGACTTTCTTCATATTATCTATAAACTACGTGGTGTGGTTGAACTAACATCATCTGTCTGAAATGGTATACGTTCTCCTGCTTGCACAGGGGGCTGGACTAGAAGACCTCCAATGTCCCTTCCAACTCTATTCTATTCTATTCTATTCATTAATTGGAATGGTTTTGTCAGGTATGTGCAGTCATCAATAAGACGTTCCAGCAAGGAGAGACTGTGATTTGAATAAAGGCACAGCATCAAAACTTAGAAGATAGACTTTAGGAGAGTTGGTGTGTAGCCTACATATTACATCTGTATCTGTTTTCCAAGCAGGTTGAGATTTGCCAGTGATCTCTGGCACAACTAGACTACCTGAGAGATTTAAGGGGAGAGGTCTCCATTCTGACATCTGTCAGCACCAGGAAAATCAGGAGACAGGCAGTTCAAAAGCGTATAAAGATTTATTGTAAGCTTAAGCTATCTACAAGAACCTAAACTACTAATAGTCAAGGGAAATTAGCAGGAGTTAAAAATAGAAAGGAATTCAAAGTGGGCTGGATTTAGATCTCTTGTGGGCACGAAAGTACTCTTGACTGATGACACGTTTGACTCCCTGAGGCTCAGCCTGGTCATCTCCTTCAATGCCAACTCATTTCATCCACAACCAGCCCCCAGTTAATGACAGCCTTGAGGAAACTTATATGCAGTTGGCACCATTACCTCAGCTGGCCTTCAGGGTCATGGAAAGTTCCCCAGGAAACACCCAATATTCCTAAGATGCCACCCAATGTCCTTGGGAGGTTGCCAAGGGAGGTGGTTTGCTATTTCTGAGCTTCTTTATCTTATCTAGAGTGTGCCAGCATGTCTGGGTGGAGCATGCCACCTCTTCCAGGTGATTAAGTAAACAACTTAGCAAACATATAAATATGAGTGTTCAGGGTTCCCTTCCTCTTGAAGGGGCCCATCTCCATTCAGCTGAATAAATGCATAAAGCTTGTCAAGGCAAACATCAGGACTTTGTCTTCATTTCTACCAAGCCACACCTGAAACCAGCATTACAAGACAGTGTGTTAAATGAAATGAAGAACTTTAAGAGAAATAGGTAGAAGACAGAGAAAGGGTGACAAAGAACCTGTTGGAGATTGCATGGTATGGGAATATGGATGATGAAGTGAAATAAATTAATGAGTGAGGAAGAAGGAAGCAGAATTGTGTAGAAAAGCAAAGGGAAGCACTTAAAATTCAGGAATAAGGAAAATGTGGAAAAAGGAGTTGCCATTTTCACATGACTTTCTAAGGTATTTGAAATTTAATGGGTGGCGATATTGTTATAACTGAATTAAAACACTATTTACAGTGGGTATCTAGCACTCACAGTGCTTTATTCTGGATAATTGGCATGCAGTAATATTTATCATTTTGGTATTCAAGCTGCAATTTTGGATCATTGGTGATTTTTTTTATTGAGACCTAACAAAACTAAAACAGGAGAAACCCAATAAAATCTTCATTTTAAAAAACACAGAGTAACCTTTCTCATCTATCAAACCCATTCCCAATTTTGTTCAAAATTTGTTTTCAGATTCAAATGTTAAAACTGTAAATTCGAAAGCTTTTTTTAAACTTTTTTACTTTTATTAACTGGCTATGAAAAGCCAGCAGAAAGATAATGAACAGTGCATAAAGTTACGTAGGTAGAAATATTTTTTAAGCCTTTGCAGTTAATAATTGCTTTATTCCTAACTCAGATATTCAGCCAGCCACATGCTTAAAAAGCTAGTCAGAAGTCTCTCTGCTGGTGGTCTGGAAAGCTCCAGCTTGAGATGAACTCCCTTTCCACATCATTTAGCTGACAAAGAAAATAATATTTGAGAGGAAAAGAAATCAGTGCTCGGGAAGAAATATTTATCCATTAGATCTCCACCTGATGAGAACTGAGGCTAAACTCCCCAAGAGCTAAACAGATTACGTTCCAAAAAGAACAATTGGTTCCCACTCATGAATTCCCAGTGATATTCTAAAGGAAAAGCTTAGGTGGATTTGGATGGCTGTTATTCAGACATAATATCCATGCATCTTCAATAGCACAGATGATACACTGATTTAAAGTACACATTCATGCCTTTCAGATTTATACGGAAACAGTTTTGAGGTCTCAAATGTCTGTAATTCTCAAGGACATTCCTTACAATCTGTTAGAAGTGATGGGGCCATCCATCTGATTTGCCCTTATGCAAATAGATTTCTTGGGGAAAATGTTACAGGGACAACCAACACAATAAACCTCTGTCATATTTCAGTTTTTGTTCTCATCACTGAAACAATAATTGATGTAGAGTACATTTTCCCTCCTCCTTCATTGCTTGGGTACCTATAGTGTCTTTATTAGCTGTGTAATTGGGATATATGATCAGCTTTTAAATTTGGAAGTGGCCCACAGATGAAAAGATGAATTTATAATTACTGGTTGAACGTACTTATGGCAGGGACAGGAGGAGGGAGGGAGGCAAATTCAGTCATTAATTTCCTAGTGTCATGCCTCCGTTAGAGCCTGAATCTGCTGAGGAAAATGAGCTGGAACAGGACCCTATGGAGGTCAAGGGAGAGGTGTCTGTGGCTTCAGAAGAATGTGGGGAAGAGCAGGCCAAGGCAGGCCAGAGCCTTTCAGGATTGGGACAGGATGAACAGGAGAGACAGAGCTCAGGCAATGAGCAAGGGCCACCCCCTCCTGATCCTAGAGCATAGAGAGTGGAGAGAAGAAGGGAACAACTCAGGCAGGCTCAACTACTTGGGAGGAGAGAGCCCCGCCCCTTTCCACAAGGCATACTTGGAGACTGAGACTTAAGGAGACGCTGTGGGGAGGGGCATTTGTCGGGAACAAACACTGATTTCTTGGAGTTTTGTGTGCTGTTGCTGATCTTGGAAACAACTCTCTGATCTCTTGTTCTGTGTTGTGATTTCTGCTTGGAAACCCTGAAACTCTGACCATTGGACTGGCTGACAAACTTGATTTGGTGTTCGAAGACATCAGATTTAATTTTGGCTTCTCTTCTGAAACTGCTCAGGCAAGCTTGTATTTCCACAGACTCATTAGAATTTGGATGTATGAGAGACTTCCGGTTTGCACTCAGAGTGCATGGCCGCATGAGCAGACCTATGCTCCCCATGGCTAATTTTGCCCTGCCAGGGGGACCCTACATGGGTCTCAAGTCGCCCCATAGAGGTGACCGTGAAGGATGGGCACCCCATTGATCACAAAGCAATGGCAATCACTTCGTTTGATCCGGGGAAAGCCCTCCAAACCTGACAGGAGAAAGGCTAGCCGCATGCCAGCGTCTAGCCCAAGCTACCTGCAGCTGAACTCCAAGAGCACTACCAAGAACAACGGTGAACAGCGTTCTTGGAACTGGTGAGACTATTTGATCTTCTGTCCCTTATTTTACAACTAGTCCCTGGGAAAGATCCCCAAAGCAAACAACCTCCAAAAGTGAGGTTGCCTCATAGATGGAAGCGACGAATTAACCTTTAAGGAGGAAACAAACTTATTGAAATTAAATTCAAAATATTACAATCTGATCAAACTTAAAAACTAAAACAAACTGCTAAGATTATATTCTAAAGGATTTTGATTGAATTACATTTTAAAAAAGAAAAATAATAAGAACCTTTTGTCTGAAAGAGCTGGAAAATAAATCTAGTGGACAATGAGAATATAGCACATTAAATAAAAACCAAATGTAGAGGTATAGTATAGGGGGTACCTTGCATGAAAGAAAGAAAGAAAGAAAGAAAGAAAGAAAGAAAGAAAGAAAGAAAGAAAGAAAGAAAGAAAGAAAGAAAGAAAGAAAGAAAGAAAGAAAGAAAGAAAGACTGTTATTTATGATTTCCAAATATTTTATGTTAGGTAATCAAAGTTTCCCTTATCTCAACTTCTCCCTTTTTTCCTTTTTATACCAAAGTCTAATAGTCTTGTTACACATCTTACCTATTCAATTATAATTAGTTACCCAGCTCTAGTGGCAGAAGAGCTGGGTTTGCAGTCTGGATACTCTCCTTTCCATTTTTAAGATCCTCCCATTTATTTATTCGACCTGGGTCTGTTTTGCTGTATTACCCAATTTTACCATGGTCTTGAGGTACTCCAGCACGGTTTTACTTGCTCTCAGGGGTGCCCCCCATCCTGGGAGCGACCCGCCTTACTTTTTAATCTGCCTCTTGATGACGGGTCCGATTGTTGGGACCCTGAGAGATGGCCGGGCAGAAACAGGGGCCTAAGATATAAATTTAACAAGAGGCCCCTGATTACTTTTTTAGCTAAATTTTTTGTAGGGTTAGGGAGGGGGGAGGGTTGTGGTTGGTTGGAGAGGGGGGGTAATCCGCCAACTGCTGTTCTGACCAGGCCTAGGATAGACCACGTTGAGGGGGAGCCGGGGTCGGTCATCTCCGGAGCTCTGGAGCGGGTCGTGGGATTGCCAATCCCCACGACGATAGGGAATGGCAGCAGGTGTAAGATCAGAGGGCCGTATCGACCTCCGGGAGGGCCTCTCCGCTATTTACAAGCGGTGAGGCGCTCCGACCCTCTGCCTTCGACCCAAGGTTCTGGGAGCGGGGATGTGCAGCCACCTGAGCTCCGACTGGTGTACCTAAATGCCAGGTCCGTTGCTAATAAGGCTCCCCTCGTCCGGGATCTAGTCGAGGGTGAGCAAGCGGACCTGGCTTGCATCACGGAAACCTGGTTGGGCCCAGAGGGTGGTATCCCCCTGGTTGATCTTTGCCCACCAGGCTTCCGGGTGCTACACCGGCCTCGGACTCAGGGCAGGGGTGGGGGAGTGGCTGTGGTTATGAGGGAGACCTTATGTCCGCAGGAGGCCACCGTTCCTCAGATAGTCGGGTGTGAATCTCTCTTATTGAGGTTTGGTCCTAGGGCGCAGTTGGGCTTGCTGCTTGCGTACCTTTCGCCTAGTCGCGTAGCAGCAGCCCTGCCTGAGCTTCTCGATATCCTCTCAGGGCTGGTGATTGAGTTTCCCAAACTTATGGTTTTGGGAGACTTCAATCTACCATCCCTGGGAGGAGTATCTGAGTTAGCTCGGGAGTTCATGGCTTCCATGACGGCCATGGACCTGACGCAGGTAATTCATGGACCGACCCATGAGGGAGGTCACACCCTTGACTTGGTTTTCTTATCTGGTCGGTGGTTAGATGATCTTGGTGGGGGCTCCCCAATTGTTATGCCCCTGTCATGGACCGATCATCATCTCCTGCGGCTGGTCTTCCATTTTGCCACTCCCCACCGTGGGGTTGTTGAGCCAACTAGATGGTTCCGCCCCAGGCGCTTAATGGACCCTGAGAGGTTTCAGGCAGCGCTGGGGCCCCCACCTGCCTCCTCAGCTCACAACTCGGCGGATGCCTTAGTGGAAGCCTGGGAAAGGACGGCCACGGAGGCACTTGACCGAGTTGTACCCTTGCGGCCCCTGACCCGGCGCAGATCCCAATGGGCTCCATGGTTCTCCGCGGAGCTCCGGGAGATGAAGCGTCGGAGACGGGGCCTAGAGAGCGTTTGGAGGTCCAGCCGATCTGATTCCGACCGATTGCGACTAAGAACCCATATTAGGTCTTATCTCGCAGCGATGAGGGTAGCGAGATCTAACTATTTCGCTGCCCTCATCGCGTCCGCAGATAATCGCCCGGCCGCCTTGTTTAGGGTGACCCGCTCCCTCCTTAACCAGGAGGTTAGTGGGGAACCCTTGCAGGGGCGTGCCGAGGAATTTAGTCAACATCTGTTGGACAAAATCGCTCGGATTCGGACCGGTTTGGACTCCGACTGGGCAGTATCGGACGATCAGGACGCGAGCGATCTTGTCAATGTCACCTGGGAGGAGTTCGATCCTGTGACTCCGGAGGAAGTGGACAGGATCATGGGGAGGCTGAGCTCCACCACATGTTTATTGGACCCGTGCCCTTCCTGGCTGGTTTATGCAGCCCGGGAGGGGACACGAGGCTGGTTCCAGGCGGTTATATCTGCTTCTTTGAGCGAGGGTAGTTTTCCCGCCGCCCTGAAAGAGGCGGTGGTGAGACCCCTCCTCAAGAAGCCTGCCTTGGACCCGGCTGTTTTAAATAACTTTCGTCCGGTCTCCAACCTTCGCTTTCTTGCGAAGGTTGTTGAGAGTGTGGTGGCGCATCAGCTCCCTCTGGTCCTGGATGAAGCGGATTATCTAGACCCGTACCAATCGGGCTTCAGGCCCGGGTACAGCACGGAGACGGCATTGGTCGCGCTGGTGAATGATCTCTGGAGGGCTCGGGATAGAGGATACTCCTCTGTTCTAGTCCTATTAGACCTCTCAGCGGCTTTCGATACCATCGACCATGGTATCTTGCTGCGGCGTCTCAGGGGATTGGGAGTGGGAGGCACGGTTCTTCAGTGGTTCTCCTCCTATCTCCTGGGACGCTCGCAGTCGGTGTTGGCAGGGGGGCAGAGGTCGACCGCGATGCCTCTCGCTTGTGGAGTCCCTCAGGGGTCGGTCCTCTCGCCCCTTCTGTTCAACATCTACATGAAACCGCTGGGTGAGATCATTCGTGGTTTTGGAGTTGGGTATCATCAGTATGCTGATGATACCCAACTTTTCATTTCGACCCCAAACCACCCCAGTGATGCCCTCGACGTGATGTCCCGGTGCCTGGAGGCGGTCCGGGTCTGGATGGGGAGGAACAGGCTTCGTCTCAACCCTGACAAGACGGAGTGGCTGTGCGTACCGGCATCCCGTGATATTCAGGATATCCCACCCCTCATTATGGGGGGTGAGTCATTACCTCCTGTAGATAGGGCTCGCAACTTGGGAGTCCTCCTGGATGCACAACTTTCCTTAGAAGACCATATTGTAGCTGTGACTAGGGGGGCGTTCGCCCAGGTTCGCCTGGTGCGCCAGTTGCGGCCCTATCTAGACCGGGATGCCTTGTGCACGGTCACTCATGCGCTCGTGACCTCTCGTCTTGATTACTGCAACGCTATCTACATGGGGCTACCCTTGAAGACCACTCGGAGGCTCCAACTGGTACAGAATGCAGCCGCGAGAGTTGTATCGGGGGTTTCCCGATACTCCCGTGTTACACCTTTGCTCCGCGAGCTGCATTGGTTGCCAGTTGTCTTCCGGGTGAGGTTCAAGGTGTTGGTTATGACCTACAAAGCCCTCCATGGCATGGGTCCAGAATACCTTGGGGAGCACCTGCAGCCGGCATCAACTTCCCTCCGCCCAGTACGATCCCACAGAGAGGGCCTCCTCAGGGTGCCGCCGGTCAAAGAATGCTGACTGGTGGCTCCCAGGGGGAGAGCATTCTCTGTGGGTGCACCGGATTTATGGAACCATCTTCCGGTAGAGCTCCGGATGGCGCCCGATCTCCGCTCCTTCCGGCGCGATCTTAAAACCCATCTTTTTAAACAAGCGGGCCTGGCCTGATGGGATGGGGTGGGATTTTATTACTACTTCAATTTTAAATCTGTATTATTTATGGGCATGGTTTAATTATGTTTTAATAATTTTAATTTTTGTATCCTATTTTTATGTATTGCCCTGTTCACCGCCCTGAGTCTCTTGAGAGAAGTGCGGTATATAAATTAAATTAATAAATAAATAATAAATAAATAAATATTACCCTATTTACTAAAAGTTATCTATTTTCCACCATATTCAACCCTCTAATTACTAATATAATATCCCCTCTAATAAATCAAAGCCATTATTTTCTTCAGCCTTACTCTCTCCTCACAGGGGGAAAAATCCTTTGGGCAGCTTTTACAGGAAAAAATATTTAAAATCTTAAAGAGAGGATCATACATGTTGCTTTAAAGTTGCTGGGTGGTGCTTTTGACTTCAGCTGTCAGCAACTTAGTGACTGGCCATGTAATGCCGCATATATTACAGGCCATATTGGTATGGCCAGTCTTTCCCCCACTGGCTTGGAGGGCTTCCCTGAATCAAACGGAAGGGCTGCTGCCCTCCCGCATTCAAACGGGGGTCCCCTCCTTGCTCACCGTACCTACAGGGTGACTTTCAACCCTTTCCAGGGTCCCCCAGCAGAACAAATTCAGACACAAAAGATGGAGCTCGTCTTTCTGCATCTGCAGCGCTGCAATGGCATAGCCAGAAGTCCACGCATGGTTTTTATTTTGTGTTACATGTTCCCAACCATTGTTGTTGTTGTTGTTAGTTGCGAAGTCGTGTCCGACCCATCGTGACCCTATGGACAATGTTCCTCCAGGCCTTCCTGTCCTCTACCATCTTCTGGAGTCCATTTAAGCTCACGCTTCAGTGACTCCATCCAGCCACCTCATTCTCTGTCGTCCTCTTCTTCTATTGCCCTCGATCTTTCCCAGCATTAGGCTCTTCTACAGTGAGTCCTTCCTTCTCATTAGGTGGCCAAATTATTTGAGTTTTAGCTTCAGGATCTGGCCTTCTAAAGAGCAGTCAGGGTTGATCTCCTCTAGGACTGACCGGTTTGATCACCTTGCAGTCCAAGGAACTCGCAGGAGTCTTCTCCAGCACCATAGTTCAAAGGCTTCAATTCTTTGGCGCTCAGCCTTTCTTATGGTCCAGCTTTCACTGCCATACATTGCAACTGGGAAGACCATAGCCTTGACTATACGCACTTTTGTTGACAGGGTGATGTCTCTGCTTTTTAGTGTGCTGTCTAGATTTGCCATGGCTTTCCTCCCCAGGAGCAAGCGTCTTTTAATTTCTTGGCTACAGTCCCCATCTGCAGTGATCTTGGAGCCCAGGAAAATAAAATCTGTCACTACCTCCATTTCTTCCCCATCTATTTGCCAGGAATTGAGAGGGCCAGATGCCATGATCTTGGTTTTCTTAATATTTAGTTTCAACCCAAGTTTTGCACTCTCCTTCTTCACTCGCAACAAGAGGCTCTTTAGTTCCTCTTCACTTTCTGCCATTAGAGTGGTATCATCTGCATATCTTAGGTTGTTGATGTTTCTTCTGGCAATCTTAATTCCAACTTTTGATTCATCTAGCCCTGCTTTTCTCATGATGTGCTCTGCATATAAGTTAAATAGGCAAGGCGACAGTATACAGCCTTGCCAGACTCCTTTCCCAATTTTGAACCAATCAGTGGTTCCGTGTCCAGTTCTCACTGTTGCTTCTTGGCCTGCATATAGGTTTCTCAAGAGACAAATAAGATGGTCTGGTATGCCCATCTCTTTAAGGACTTGCCAGAGTTTGTTGTGATCCACACAATCAAAGGCTTTAGCATAGTCAATGAAGCAGAAGTAGATGTTTTTCTGGAACTCTCTAGCTTTCTCCATGATCCAGCGTATGTTAGAAATTTGATCTCTAGTTCCTCTACCTCTTCGAAATCCTGCCTGTACTTCTGGTAGTTCTCGATCCACATACTGCTAGAATCTAGCTTGTAGAATCTTAAGCATAACTTTACTAGCATGAGAAATGAGTGCAATGGTGCGATAGTTTGAACATTCTTTGGCACTGCCTTTCTTTGGAATTGGAATGTAAACTGATCTTTTCCAATCCTGTGGCCACTGTTGAGTTTTCCAAATTTGCTGGCAAATTGAGTGTAGCACTTTTACTGCATCGTCTTTTAAGATTTTGAATAGATCAGCTGGAATACTGTCACCTCCACTAGCTTTGTTGTTGCTCAGCTTTTCTAAGGCCCACTTCACTTCACATTCTAGGATGTCTGGCTCGAGCTCAGTGACCACCTCATTGTGATTATCAGGGACATTAAGCTCATTCTTGTATAGTTCTTCTGTGTAATTTTGCCACCTCTTCTTAATCTCTTCTGCCTCTGTTAGGTCCCTGCCATTTTGGTCCTTTATCATGCCCATTTTTGCATGAAACGTTCCCTTCATCTCTCCAATTTTCTTGAAAAGATCTCTGGTCCTCCCTATTCTATTGTTTTTTTCTATTTCTTTGCATTGTTCATTTAAGAAGGCATTCTTATCTCTTCTAGCTATTCTTTGGAATTCTGCATTTAATTGGGCATATCTTTCTTTTTCTCCCTTGCCTTTCGCTTCCCTCCTTTCCTCAGCTATTTGCAAATCTTCCTCAGACAGCCATTTTGCTTTCTTGCATTTCTTTTTCTTTGGGATGGTTTTGGTTGCTACTTGTTGTACAATGTTGCGAACCTCTGTCCATAGTTCTTCAGGCACTCTGTCTATCAGATCTAATTCCTTAAATCTATTTGTCACCTCTACTGTATATTGAACAGGGATATGATTTAATTCATACCTGACTGGCCTAGCGCTTTTCCCTACTTTCTTTAATTTAAGCCTAAACTTTGAAACAAGAAGCTCATGGTCTGAGCCACAGTCAGCTCCTGGTCTTGTTTTTACTGACTGTATAGAGCTTCTCCATCTTTGGCTGCAGAGCATATAGTCAATCTGATTTCTGTGTTGACCGTCTGGTGATGTCCATGTGTAAAGCCGTCTCTTGGGTTGTTGGAAAAGAGTGTTTGCTATGACCATCGTATTCTCTTGACAAAATTGTATCAGCCTGTGCCCTGCTTCATTTTGCACTCCAAGGCCAAACTTGCCTGTTATTCCAGTTATCTTTTGGCTTCCTACTTTAGCATTCCAATCTCCCATGATGATAAGGACATCATTTTTGGGTGTTAGTTCTATAAGGTGCTGTAGGGCTTCATAGAACTGATCAATTTCATCCTCTTCAGCACCAGTGGTTGGGGCATAGACTTGGACTACTGTGATATTGAATGGTTTGCCTTGGATTCGAACTGAGACCATTCTTTCATTTTGAGGGTTGTATCCCAGTATTGCTTTTCCTACTTTTTTATTGACTATGAAGGCTACTCCATTTCTTCTGAGGGATTCTTGCCCGCAGTAGTATACCTGATGGTCATCTGAATTAAATTCACCCATTCCTGTCCATTTTAGTTCACTGATACCTAAGATGTCGATGTTTAGTCTTGTCATCTCTTGTTTGACCACGTCCAGCTTTCCTTCATTCATGGATCTTACATTCCAGGTTCCTATGGAGAAAGAATCTTTACAGCATTGGACTTTCCTTTCACCACCAGACATATCCACAGCTGAGCGTCCTTTCGGCTTTGGCCCAGTCGCTTCATTCTTTCTGGCGCTACTAGTACTAGCCCTCTGCTCTTCCCCAGTAGCATATTGGACGCCTTCCAACCTGAGGGGCTCATCTTCCAGCATCATATCGTTTTGCCTTTTGGTACTGTCCATAGGGTTTTCATGGCAAAGATAGTGGAGTGGTTTGCCATTTCCTTCTCCAGTGGATCACGTTTTGTCAGAACTCTCTGCTATGACCTTTCCCTCTTGGGTGGCCCTGCACGGCATAGCTCATAGCTTCATTGAATTACGCAAGCCCCTTCACCACGACAAGGCAGTAATCCATGAAGGGGTCCCAACCATTATGGCTGATGATTAAAGTTATGTTTAAACAGGACATTAAGGCAGGCCATGGTTTGGTGCTATAGATATATGAGTTGAATCAGAAACTCATATACTTGTGCACAAAATTGTGTTACATCTTTCTGTGAAATCTTCTAAGTACCTTAGCATGAAACTTGGTAAGGGAATTAAATACCTAAAGCTGGGGAAGTTTCCTACAGCCCCAGGATACTTTTAAAAAACAAAGAAGCAGTAAATACTGTAAATCCATCTTCCCCAGAACTAGTGTCTTCCAGAAATATCGGGACTACAATCCCCGGATACCCCATCCTGCATAGCTAAAGCTGTACTGAGAAGCTACAACATCTGTAGACAGGCTGTTATTATTTAATAGTTTTCATTGTGTCTGTTTGCATTTAGTGCTCAGAGATTTCAAGCTGTTGTGCTTTCAGTATCATTTTCAGTGGAGCCTGCAGAATTTTAGTCTGAATGCAAGGCATGGAGTATCATCATCACTATTTTTAAGGTTTTGGTCACTCCTGGTCCAATGTCTGAATCCTTCACCCGGCAAGGCAGAGAGTTAATCCTATCCGTGATGCTAATCCTAACTCTAACCCTAATCCTTACCTTAGGCTGATTCCTCCACCAAGCAGACTACCTGTGAGTATGTAAAGCAAAGTGGGTTAAGATTGTAGCAATGTAAGTTACTTAATGCCTTGGTTCTTTTGGTTGCAAGGATTCTCTTCTTCACCCAAACATTTCTGTAGTTTTGTCATCAAATATGATCCCATTCCATATCTAAGCAACCATCGCTGATATGAAAAATCCAAGCCATGTTGCAACTTCCAGTTCTGCATGCATCCCCAATACTGGAAGAATGCATCTAAACAAAGTCACGGTGAAAATTTACATGAAAGATTTTCAATAAACCCAGCCAGCTTTCTATCCCATTTTAATTTCTGGAAAGTATATTACAACATTGAAAGTAAAGGGATATATCAGTCCTCAGCATCATAAGGAGCCATCACACTACCTAAATAGTAGATGACTTTTAGTGTCCACAACTTAAGTGGTAGAACTGGGGAAGATGATGGTGTCATGGTTCCGACAGACAGAGACAAATAAAGGAGAACTCTGAGGCTTGGAAATTCTTCAAAGAACATGTTTATTGATACAAAGTATCATCACTTCAAAAGTGAAACCAAGTCTGAATAGACACATAATAATCCCCAATACAAAGTTAAGAAATCCCTCCCCCTGCAAACTATGCAAGCTACTACGTTCCCCAATACATCTTCTTGGCGGGCTTTTCACAAAATGCCCAGCCTGCAGTCTTGGGAGTAGCCGATGACCTTGGTTCCCACAGGAGAAAATCTATTTAGTCTAGCGAAGCACCTGGTAAACCCCCCTCCCTCTTTGCTATGCATCAACAAAAAATGAGTAGGGAAAATGGCTGCAGCCATGCTCATTTTCAAAGTAGACAGATGGATTGCCAACAAGCAGAAATAGAAACATGAAATCAGGTATACTCAAGGCTTGGAAAACTGCCACCTAAGATGACATTTTGAACTTAGGAAAAAAAACATTTTTGTAAACTTTGTCTGAGATCAGAAGGTAAGCCTGGCTGGGCCTGGAATTTGGCAGGTCCCTGCTTTGGAGGTCTCACACAGAGCCAGCCCCTTAAATTTAGGACATTATCCAAGTTAAAATAGTAACACTCTCTAGGTTTATATCTTGAACAGGACCCCCAACTGTTTGTTGTTGTTGTTTTTTTAAAAAATGCTTTTTGTTTTCTGGTTTCATTTGTTCACTTTGAGATGCTAGTAGATTTCTCCCCTCTCTCCTGCCAATGTATCATTGATGAAGAAATTTAGCAAACTTTCCAGCCCTATAGAGGTTGCGCTATATGGATGACTTTGAATTGAAAGGGATATTAAGCCCTGACTCACTTGCCTGTTCCTCTTCAGAGCGGCAATTGATGATGACCTAGATGGGAGGGGAAAGAACGGCAGGTAGCCAGCAATCTCAACTCTGAAACTGTCCACCCCTGAACTGTGTGCTGAGGAGAATAAAAGTAGACTGTGAAGGCAACGTTTCTTATGCCGTCATACTTTCCTCTCATCTAAAGGCCAATCTTTTTCTATATGTACAAGGGGGGGGCACGAGGGTGGTGTTTCTCAACCTTGGCAACTTTAAGATAGGTGGACTTCCAACTCCCACAATCCCCCAGCCGGATGTGCTTCACCAGGGCATCTCACTCTGGGAGTGAAAAGAGAACCTCTCCCTCAGGAGGCAGTCTGGCTGTGGGGCATGAGGCCCTATTCCCAAGGGGTGTTTCCAGCCATTTCCTAAGGCTCAGCCATAAGATCTACTTGGTTGACCGGCAAAGAGGGCACTTTTTGGAGATGGAGCACAAGCTGAGACACTCCCTCCCCAATGAAACACATCAAACCTCAAATGTCTATGGAGGAGATTCTCAATCATCCAGGTCCTGGTTGCCCCAAAAGGTGCTTTTTCCAAAAAGCAAAAGAAACACACACAAACATATGGCACAACACAACTGGACAACCAACTCATCAGGGCAGGATTCAGCAGTCCATCTGGATCTGAAAGATAAAGTTCATTCTTTTGAAGACAGCAAAGTTCACATTCTGGACAGAGAGGTCCAGAGTGGTCTGAAAGAGGAGTGAAATAGGCCATCTATATTAAAATTGAACAGCCCTCACTCAACAGAATGGGAGGGACACAACACCACCGATCTCCTGTCTACAACCCAGTCCTTTCAGCAGTCCCAAGAAGGTACCACACCTGTTTACACTCTCATTCAGGTGACTGAAGATACAGATAAACCACTGAGTGGCCTCAGCACTCTCAGAAAGCTAAGAAGCAACCTTTAGAGCAGGGGTCTTCAAACCTGGCCCATTTATGACTTGTGGACTTCAACTCCCAGGATTCCTCAGCCAGCATGGCTGAGGAATTCTGGGAGTTGAAGTTCACAAGTCATAAAAGGGCCAAGTTTGAAGACCCCTGCCATAGAGTGTTAAGGACCAGATGACTGCAAAGAATATAAGACCTTCCATTTTCCACCCGTTAGTTAGAACTTAGGAATCTTTTGGGATGAGAAGCAAAATGTTTTCAAAAAAAAAAAACAACCAACCAACCAAGAAAGTCCAGTTTCCTTTTAGAAAAAGCACTTTTGGGTGAAGCCTCAAATCTTTCAGTAGTAAAATAGAAGTTCAAAAGTCATATATATTAGATTGCTTCCATGACAAGTGTTACTAAGTCCCTGATAGTTGACAATCTGCTGTTGTTGTTTAGTATAATTTGTTATTCCTCCAGCAGGCTTTCGTTTAAAATGATGCCAATGCTGCTGGTTTTTTTAGTGTGATCTGGGTTTATTGCACTTTAATTGCTAATGCTATGTTAGCCATGAAAAAAAATGTCCTGGGCTTGCACATAACACTAGGGTACAATTTGTTTTGCCTGGGTGTCTGCGTGTGTGCATGGGAATGCTATTTGAACATCTGAATCCATTCCAGATAACAAATCATTCTTTTTTTTTGGCATCTATGGGTTGGTTTATGGATCCAGGAGAGAAAATAAATCAAGAACCAACTGCAAGACTGACAATGACTTAGCAGGATTAAAACAAGTCTTTGCATAGAATTATGTGCAAGGAGTTTAACATGGCTTATAACTACTTATATAATTAAATAATAATCATATAATTTGCTTTAGCAGATCAGAGAAGCATGCTAATGTTTAGATTAATGCTCAGAATAAAGATGTCCTTCTGTGTGAGGATATGACCCGAATATTCGTGTTCAGAGATCCAAGTTCTGGTAACAGCTGGTGGTGGATAAACTGTCCAGATGTGGACAAGCTTTCAAATTTTTGCTCAATACCAAGGAGATAATGTCTGATCGTTCTCTGCATAAAAAGGCTTTGCAAATGCTCCTGTCATTCAAAGTTGCACAAAGAAAATATAATTTGAGAGTATTTGTTTGCAGCCCAGACAGATGGAGGCACAGCAGGTAGATAAATATAGCTATTCTCTCCCATGAATGCCTTCAAAAGAAAGGTCACAGATAAGGCAGTAAGTAAAGTGAATGGAGATTAGGAAGAACATCTGTTTATTTAGGATAGGAAGGGGAAAAATATTAATTTCTATTCAAATAGATTTCAGTTTGCTGTCTTATCAATAGGCATCTGCCTGCTTCTGAATCTTGAGCAATCCTGAGTATTAATCTTTTCACTGGTTAAACACACACACACACACACACACAGAGAGAGAGAGAGAGAGAGAGAGAGAGAGACAGAGAGACATAGAGACAGAGAGAGACAGAGAGAGACAGAGAGAGAGAGGAAAGAACTGTACCAATGTTCTCCAGGGATATCTTGTCCCTCTTTCTGTAATTTGTGGGATAAGGATGCATCTTATGACAGTTGCCCAGAGTCCCTGTTGTGAGATGGATGGCTCTATAACTTGAATAAATACATACATTTCAGATGACAGGATTCAGGAGAAGAGCCTTTCCTGCTGTGGCCCCTGCCTTTTGGAATATTTTCCCCTCCGAGATGAAGTCGACTCCCGCACTCCTGGCCTTTCTGAAAAGCCTTAAAACCTAGCTCTGCTTTAATTATTTAATTACCATTTAACAAATAATAAACAGCTACATACACATTAGGCACTGACCAACTGAATGTCTAGTATTGAAAAATGGAAAGCTATATACAGATTGTACTGCTGAGTGTTCCTTTCTCCCTATTTCCTAATACAGATGAAAAAAGAGGTAAAATGAATCTATTATGGCATGGCTGGTTGGGGAATTCTGGGACATCTTAAAGTTGCTCAGGTTGAGAAACACTGCATTCTGGGTTTGATGGAAGTGTGCTACAGCAAGCCACCCAAATGAACCATTGTTGCAGCACCTTTAGGCACTAGTGAATCAGGCCTATCGGCATCTACAGGGGGAAAGAATGAGAAGCAAACTGTGTAGAGACATGACTTATGTACACGCATTAGACATCATAGGTCATCATATAAATGCATCACTTAAGCACTGACATGACGTGTATATCATGTTGACATCATTGTGACTTTTTAATGAACATCTAGCATCTCTCATTCTATACAGTGTTTAAAACTTTGCTTAGAGAAGAATGTAAACAGAGAGAGGGGGAAAATCATCTTCCAATTTTGTGGTGGTGGTATTCTGTTTCAAATATATGTAATATTACAAATATTTATGAGCTGTGCCTAATGGGGTGAGCTCCCATTCCTTGCCCCAGCTCCTGCCCACCTAGCAGTTCGAAAGCATGCAAATGCATGTAGATTAATAGGTACCACTTCAGTGCGAAGGTAACAGTGTTCCATGCACCTTTGTCATATAGCCATGCTGGGCACGTGACCACAGAAATTGCCTTCAGACAACGCTGGCTCCCTCAGCCAAGAAACACAGATGAGTACTGTGCTCTAGAGTTTGATATGACTGACAGGGAAAATTTCACCTTTTTTATATTACATCATTGTTATTCTAAACAGTGCAGTTTTTATAAAGCATTGGAATGGAGCAGGCCAGCTCCTCCTCTCTTAAACCCCTCTCTCTCAATCAATTGCTACTAGGTGATTATGGGACAATCTTCTCTTTGTGTAAAGGAAAGCTCAGAAAGAGTTTGAGTGGCATCTCTCAGGGATGGGAGAGCCACGCCGGTTACTGTATACATGGAAAACTCTCATTAACTTTCACTGGATGTTTATCTGGTTGTGCAGTTGCACTGCTGGTTGACCTACTCTACCTGACCTTATAGTACCTCCCATTTTCTTTCAGTATGTGGAAGGTGTATATTAGCCTGGAAAGGGGCATGAATATATTAGACCTGTAAGAATCCTCCCTGGTGTGATTCAAACTGGAGATCAGAATGTCAAGAAGGCATGATTTGATTTGAGTCTGCAATTCAAGGTTCAAGCACAGTTTATTTGATCTGAGCCACTTCAAGATTCAATTTGAAGAAGAAGAAAAAAAGGTTCGTCTATAGGCTATAATTGAGAGGCCTCAAAATGCCTGCAGCTGTTTCAACTTTGGGTAGAATGGAAATAAAAATAACAGAGAAAGTAGACTCTTTAAAAGAGCATTAACCTTCCTAACTTCAGCTGATACCAGCAAATATTTAATAATGGTAAATGAGAAAAAAAAATAGCAAAGCTCCCTTCAATATATCCAATAAAGAGCCTAACTTGTGTTGACTGAACCCATGCAGAAACTGCTTATTTCAACTTAAAATTTAAAAAAAAAATGTTTACAAGGTAAACCCTTACTTTTTCACTTCTTTTGTCTGGATGGTATGCTAAGACTCTGAAGAATGACTCCTGTTACTTTCTCTTTACTAAGGGAGGGAACTACATTGGCAAACTTGACTTCTCCTGGAAAAAACCCCTTCATAATTGGCAGGAATCAGAATTATGGCTTACTGACAATTATTAATTAGTAGAAAGAGGCCGGCACGGAGACATACAATATCACGAAGAGATGCAGGCTAGGGGGGAAAAAGCTGGCATAGAATGGCAGCATTTGTAGCCTTGTCATTCCCTATTGTTAAAAGCATAGCTGCTTAAGCCAACATACAGTATATGTATGTTAGTATACTGCTAAGTTTGTAAGCCGCCCTGAGTCTTCGGAGAAGGGTGGGATATAAATGGAATTAAAATAAAAAATAAAAATAAAAATGTGATCCTGGCAGCCATACATTCATTGTTGAGAAACTTCAGCCTGCTGTAACCATGCAGAAATTAGAAACAAGGTTTGACCCCAGAATGCCTACTGAATTAGTCAGGGTGCCAAGATCTGAATTGCATTTCCAGTTCTTCCATGGAAAACTAATTTAGGAACAAACACATCACTAAGCAGCACAAAGACAACTTATCACCAGCCACTTTAAAGAGGCTGAATGTTGAGAAAGAGAATGAAGCCTGCAGAAGTCCCAAGTTTGTCATTCTCAAACAACTCTGATTTTCAAGAATTTAATGATGTATAAACTGATTGACATAAGTAGCTAGCCAATGTCAGACCCCCTCAGGGGATCTGTCTCTATACAGAAGTAGTATTGCAACACTATAGAAGTCCTGTATCAACCCCTGAAGAAGCAGAGAGATCTTACATCCATGAAGTGTTGGGACTACAAAGCACATCAAAACCTTCTGGTTCAGTTGGCAGGTTCAGAGGGAATCTCCACACCGATTCACAAACCACAACCCAATTCACTTCCTTCTTTGACAGGATGATTTGACTGAAGTGTTGTCAAATCAAGGTCACTTCCAAAGCTTTGAAGACTTCCCAAATCCAGCATGCCAAATAAGTACACCTAAACGTGCTCAAAAGAACTACTCAAAAACTCTTCACATTAATTTTAGTGGGGGGATATTCCCCAGTAGACACACACAATTAAATCTGTTACATGACAGCAACTCTGCATTGAAAAGGTATCGTCATCAAATTCCAAGCTGACAAGGGTGTAAACCCCACTTCAACAGCTGGTCTCTTCCCTTTCATTTAAGAAAGTTTCATCCTTCCCATCAAGGACTGGCAGGATCTTTGGGAAAAGAGCTTTGTCTTCAAATGTTTCACATTGCACAGGGGAGCCTCTGTCAAAGAGTCTGCAGGAGATGCCTACAACATTGCCTGCCCTTCTCTTAATGCTGCAGGTGTCTCCTTGTAGGGTTATGCATTTTGTCATTGAAAGGGGTAACCACCTTCAAAGGACTTTGTTGACGATCACTAAAGGAATTTCAAGGCATCTAGATAGCAAACATCTTGAAAAGGGGTTTTAAAATTTGACAAGTCCACTCTAAATGCTAACTCTTTTTTAAAAAAAGATAAATACATAATAAGGGAAAAAATTAAAAGTTCTAGCACTAGATCATATGGATTTTGTTTTTTTCTGCAGAAGAAAATGAGGCTTCCTCTGCCACGATAGCAGATAAAAAACAAAACTCAGCCAGCAACAAATCTGGTCATCAACCAGTAAGTTTTTTCTTACTGAATATAATGCAGCTAGTTGGGCTTCGTTTGGATGTGGACACTATCAACAAAAACAACCTTGACCTGCCTCCTACTCTTCAGTTGATAAAGAAAACATAGCTCAAAGTTAAAGGCTAATGTTGATTGAAGTGTGTAGGAAGAAATAATAACATAAATAAGATCAAATAAAAATATGTATTATTTCTCTACTGCATTTCTTCTCAAAGAACCAAAATAAATTATGAGAACAATAAAAAGTTGTAAATAAAGCCAACAAGACAAATACAAAGATTCAAAGCTCCTTTGAAACAGGGATTCTGAAAGACCCTGGAGATTCTGGTTCTGAAGTAGCTATTCTACAGGTGCTACAAGTATCTTCCAATTGTTTCTTGAAGGACATCTGGAAGAAGTCAGCACACTTGTCCTCAGCTGAGAATGCTCATCCACATTCAGGGATGTCCATTGATGAAGAGAAAGACACGCTCCTGGCCATATCACAAGCAAAGCCTACTTGTGGGATCTTGGCAGGGCTTTCCTGAGTGTCATTAGTGTATGTGAGTTGAATGGTGATTGTTTTAGTATTTGAGGAAGGATCTCTGATTTCTCTGTTCTCAGCTCCACTGAATCCTCCAGAGATCCATACATATATTACTATTATTATTATGATTAGTCACACAGTTTAGACCAGGTTTGGCCTTTTTATCGAGTCCTTCCCAAGGACCTAGGATGAGCTGATGTTGATATTTTATGGTGTTAAATTATTATTACGGTTTGACACAGTCAGCCAGATGTTCAGACTGGGTTTGGCATTTTTAACCACCTATCAAGTCCTTCCCTAGGACATAGGATGGGCAAATGTTGATATTTCTTGATGTTAATTGATTATCATGGTGCATTGCATAGTCAGCCAAATGTTCAGACTGTCTTTTCTTTCCACTAGCGAGAACTGTCCAAGGTCCTGGGATAGGCAGATGTTGTTGGATGGTATTAAAGGTATCGTCGCTCGATGTAAGCTGTTCCAAGTAAAGCTGCTTTTTGCAATTGACCAGTGGTGATTTTGATGGTGGCAATGGTGTTCAAATGGTACTCCAGTTATTTTATTACTAATTTTATTTCATGTGTAAAAGAGAAATAAAATATTGAAATATGGAATATCTCTATTTCTTCCCCTCTTCAGCTCAACACATTTCTCCAATACAATCAAAGAGCTGGAACTTGGGCTTCCGGTTTTGCATCACGGTGTAAGAAGACAGGGCTCTTCACCCTGCTGGGGGCCCTAAAAACGGCCTGAAGTCACCCTTGATCACAGACAGACGGCAGTCTTTCCGTTCGATCCACGGAAAGCCCTCCAAACTGGCAGGGGAAAGACTGGCTACAGTCCTGTGGCCGGCCAACCAAAGAAGAAAAAGCATCAATTATCACATTGTAAACAGCATGTTTGGAACTGGGTGAGAATAATGATCCTTTCTTTACTATTTTACAACTGAATTTCCTGGGAAAGGCTCCCCATAAGCTTAAAACCTCTGAATGTGAATGGAAACGGTGTTTTAATTTTATGGGGGACAGAAACATACAATACTGAAGTGGAAGTAACATAAAGCTACAGTTTTGATAAATTTGAAAACTGAGATAACTGTTAAGATTTTCTCTTAAAAAAACAAAAACATTGAGGCGAAATATAAGAAATCAATCCTTTGTCTTAAGAGTAGAAAATGGACTTTGAATGACATCTAGTGGTGGATTTGTGTACAGCGCTATAATTTGCTTCCTGGTGATTCTTAGCTTGGGAGAACAGCTGGCAATAAAGGAAAATATTTTGGCATACTTATCACCCTGACCTTCTTAGATTATAAATGCCTACTGATCTTGGACTTTTAACCTCAAGAGCTAGTGGGAGAGAAAGAAAAAATGTACCTTGGACTATGCCAAGGGAGAGACTTATGAGCTGTTTTCAAGAAGGTTGAACATTTTGAATGCTTTGAACATTGTGTATTACAACCTTGGCTGACTGACAGTTTTTGGATGCCTGAGATAAAGGATCACTATAAAATATTGCTTTCAGGACTGGGCCTGTACTCTGGAATCTATTGGATTATAAAGGCTACATATAAAGACCAAAAACTAGAAGAAATTTTGATCTACTCTTTCTGAGACTGGTGATACTAGAGGATCTCCAGGAATGATGCCTTAAGAAAAAATGAACACTTTTCAGAAGGAAATATACTCTATGCCAGGGCTTGTCAACTGGTGGTATGCGTACCACCATTGGTACATTAGCGCCTGCCAGGTGGTACGTGACCATTCGCTTTCCAGCTGATCAGCTGTTCAGGGCTTTTTTGGGGCTGTCAGGGCTCAAGCGCCAGGATCAGCACCGCTTTGCAGCTGATTGGCGCTTCTTCGGGGCTCCAGGGCTCAGCGGAAGTGCTGGGATCAGCACCGCTTTGCAGCTGATTGGCACTTCTTTAGGGCTGTCAGGGCTCAAGCACCAGGATCAGTGCCACTTTGCAGCTGATCGCCGCATTTTCAAGGCTGCTGGGGCTCAGCGGAAGCGCTGGGATCAGCACTGCTTTGCAGCTGATTGGCACTTCTTCGGGGCTGTCAGGGCTCAAGCATCAGGATCAGTGCCAGCTCCAGCTGGAGCTCAGCATTGGTCCTGGTCCTTCTGCTGAGCCCTGAATAAGCAGTAATCACCTGGAAAGCGGCACTGATCCTGGAACATCTGCAGAACCCCAAAGAAGCACTTATCACCTGGAAAGCAGCATTGATCCCTGCTCAAACAAACACGTGCAAGCAGTTACAGCTGAAGGCATTTCAGCCTTCAACTACGGCTCCCAGTCCTCCACCATTTGCAGAGAGAGAGAGACAGACAGAGAGACAGAGAGGCACTTGCGCTTCCCTTCTCTCTCTCTCTCTCTCTCTCTCTCTCTCTCTCTCTCTCTCTTCATGCTGGCTTGCCCCCTAGCAGGGATCCTGATTGGCCCTGTGCCTGGGTGCCCCGCCCCCTGGGAGAAGCACGGCCCTGTCCAAGGCACACATGGCCAGGAAGGCGCATCACAGTCCCAGGTACCAGTAAGGCAATCGGCCCGCTCCTCTCCCATTGCCTGCTCTGCCCGGTACTTCCAAAGGTGGCCGCTTCAAGGTCACATGGGCAGCCCTTGGCTGCTCCCCTCCCCTCTGTGCCTCCAAACCAATCCCCAGGCCAGCGCGTCTGACTGAGGAATTCTGGGAGTTGAAGTTATGAAGCGATGATGAGCTCATGTTGATTTCTTGACCGGACAGTTTGGACTATACCGAGTATTAATTTTCCTTAATTTATGTATGTAAAGTGATTTGAGGGGTGTAATTGCTTGGATTATGATAGAAGTGTTATAGTTAAGTGGGCATCAGGTTTCTTGGTAAAAATGGATTAGGAAGGAAGGAAGGAAGGAAGGAAGGAAGGAAGGAAGGAAGGAAGGAAGGAAGGAAGGGACAATGAGAGGGAGGGAAGGAGGAAGGGACAAAGAGGGAGGGAAGGAAGAAAGGAAGGAAAGAAGGAAGGGACAATGGGAGAGAAGGAGGGAGAGAGAAAGAGAGGGAGAGAAAGAGAGGGAGAGAAAGAGAGGGAGAGAGAGAAGGAGAGAAATAAAGAGGGAGGGAGAGAGAGAGAAAAAGAGAAATAGAGGGAGGGAGGGAGAAATAGAGAGAGGGAGAGAGAGAAATAGAGAGAGGGAGAGAGAGAGAAAGAAAGAGGGAGGGAGAGAGAGAGAGAGAGGGAGGGAGGGAGAGAAAGAGAGGGAGAGAGAGATGGAGAGAGAAATAGAGAGAGGGAGAGAAAGGGAGAGAGGGATGGAGAGAGAGATAGACAGAGACAGAGAAGGAGAGAGAAAGAGAAAGAGGGAGAGAGAGGGGGAGAGAGAGATTAAATTAGTGACATGGTTGTTAAGTGAATCTGGTTTCCCTACTAATTTTGCTTGTCAGAAGGTTGCAAAAGGCGATCACATGACCCTGGAACATTGTGGCCATCATAAATATGAATCGGTTGCTAAGCATCCAAATATAAATCACATGACCCTGGGGATGCTGCAATGGTCATAAGTGTGAAAAATGGTCAAGTCACTTTTTTCAGTGCCGTTGTAACTTTGAACAGTCACTAAACAAACTGTTGTAAGTCAAGGACTACCTATACTTTATCACTTTTTCCCATTTGGGGGGTGGTCATCAAGTTTTTGACACCTTGCTAGGTGACTGGTGGTACTCGAATGTTGCCATATTCTAAAAGTGGTACAATCTGTGAAAAGGTTGAAAAGCCCTGCTCTATGCTACAACTAATTCATCAAACAATTGTTGCATACAAAGAGGACATAAAAAGAAACCATAATGAGACTAAAAACAATTTACATAATATAAATGAGCAAATCTTCAAATTAAATCTATAACTAGAAAGTTCCCAGATAACGACCACAAAGTATGAACAAATAAATTAGAAGACGAAACAGAGGAAATGTATTTAGAGATGTACAACATAAAAGAAGGGAAATATAAATGACCATATACAAACAAAACACTGCAAGACTTAGCCATAACAATGAAAATGCAAAAGACCTTTTACCCCTTAGATCTGCAAAATACATCTGATGGCAAGGAAGAAGATTTTTAAAAATGGAATATAGAGCTGATAGGGGAAATGTCACAACTTGGGAGACAGGGAATGAAAAGAGAAATTGAGGGAGAAAGAAATTGGGAGTTGCTTCAGGAATATAAATGGGAGGAATTCCCACCCCTGAAAAAAATACCCTACCTAAATTGTCTTCCTCATACCAAGCAATTTTCACAAAAAATAGAAAGAAAATTCCTGGGCGATCTAATTGCCCTGGCTTGGAAAGCTACTTGGCAAACAAAGAAAGTGAGATTCAGATTTAAAAAACAGAAAATTTGACCTTTTAGAGGGGGCATTATATATTTAAATACTTGTTTGAATAAGATTAAAAGAACGGATGACCCTTAGATATAATTAGATTTTTATAATGAAAGATATGATTTAGAACTAAAATAGCATTTTTTCTTTCTTTTTTTTGATATGGGAAATATGAAAATAAGAGGACCATTGGTATGAATAAAACATTTGGCTATATAAATGTAATTAATATTGAGAAAATTATGACTGACAACGATATTTCAAATACTGATGGGAAATCAAACCTTAACAAGAGCACGAAAAACAGGATATTGATTTATGAATTGATATTACTGATTTATGAATTGATGTTATTGTTATTTGTATGATATTAATGAAATATGATGAAGATGCTTATATCTAACTTTGTATACATCAACAGTACCAAAAATTGTAACTGTGTAATGAGGGGGAAATGGAAAAAAATACGGGGAAGAAAGGAGGATCAGGGAGAAAATACTGGATTGTGTAGTACTGAACAGATTTATATTGAAGAAGTTAATGTTAAATATCTGAACCCAGACAACATGTTGTTTACTAAGCACTAAAGATTGTAATTCTTAAAAATCCATAAAACATTTTTAAAAAAAAAAACAAACAAAAAGCTGGATCACTGCAGGGAGAAAGTTAAAACCTTTCTTCAAACCCAGCATTGCAGGAGGGAATAATAATATAGTTGAATTGGCATCATGGAAAGACTTCATAACTTCTTCCCAATAATCTGAATCATCTTCAAAGGCAGCCCCTTCCATTATAGAGAACCCCATGTGTGCATCTAACAGCAGCTGTAAATCACACAATGATGGTGATCTATCTACCTTAAAAATGTATGAGGAGGAGGAGGAAGGAGTCTGTAAGATTGTCCTATCTCCAGGTTGGAGGTGATAATGCCACCCAAGGTTGATTCATCTGATGACTTATTACAAGGCAGCTACATAGAATTATTTAGCCTCCAGAGGGCATCCAAATACTCCTGTCTTTCTAATTCACATAGAGGGGAGCAGTGCTTTTTTTGTAAAAGAAAAAGGTGCCAGAACTCACACATGTCATACAACCTGCCTTGCCTACCCTACAAGGTTCCATCCAAAAAGGTGCCGGAACCCCGTTCTGAGCGTTCTATGAGAAAAAAAGCCCTGGAGGGGAGCAAGGTGGGCAATTTTAAAAACAACACCACACAAACCCCATGACTTTTATACTAGTACCTGATGTTAAAATGCAAATGTAAGAGGGGTGGGATTTGCATTTTGATGTTGAGCTCTATGCTATCCTTTTTTAGTTTCCCCCTCCTTTTTGTAGTGAGCTCTGGGTGCCTTTTTTTATAAAAGGAAACCCTGTTGATATAACTTCTGAAGTGGGAGAATAAGGAGGATAAAGAAATGGATCTCTTTACAGACTATTTCCTCTTTCCCATTGATCAGTAGAGTGACAATTCAGAAACAATTAGTAAGTAATAACAACAGCTATTATACTTGATTGACCCACACAATAGAAGCTGGCATCCAACCACACAATTGCAGCTTTCAAGTTTCTACTCCCATGTTCTTGTTTTGCTGCGAGTATTATGAAGCAGTGTGCCAAATTACATTTATTTCAGAATTGAATGGACAATCAAAGTGTCTCCTTCTCAACAACAACAGATTCTGAATGGATTTGGATAACTGGAGTTAAATTAGGGGCAAAAATGGCTTCAGTTCCCATCTGTGTAAATATCCTATAGGCTTAAGCCCTTCTTCAAAATTCTACCTGAAAATACTAGCCCCATTGCTTATGATTGCCATCAAGCATGCCTTTCCAAAGATTCTTAATATTTAAAAAAGCAGTAGAAAAAAATCAAAAAGTGATTAAGAAAAGATGTTCAGCCAAGCTTTATGTCCATACATGGTATACTATGGTTGTGGGCATAGATGGAATGCCTTGATTTTCAGCTGCTTCACTTTCCAGCCAACTGCAAAAACCTCAGTTCTTGCCATCTACTTGTAAGGAGTAACCATCCAGAGTCCATGTGGGCAATTCTATGCTCTTTCCTTTCTCCTGAGAGATTTCACAGCCAGGATCTATTCTCTGGTTGGCAATGTCAGGTGTAATCACATTCCTGTTCCTTCAGGGATGTCTTAATGGCCTCATCAGAGGTGAACTTGGGCCATGTTTGGATTGTTGGGCCATGAACTATTGATGTAGTTGGAGCAATTCTTGCCTAATGGAACAATATTTCCATAAGGTAACCTTATGTCCCAACCCACCATCTTCTCATCCCACCACTCAGAGGAGTAAACAAAGGACCGTTTAAAACCATTTATTCCCCTTTGCCTTTTTTTAGGAATAGATTGAACCATTTTCATTGCTTCTCAAATATATACAATATATAATCTTTGCTGCTGGTTAGCCATGAGCTTTCCCTATGTGTACCCTGGTTAGTATTTGTTTTTCTCTTTTGACATCTGGAACTCACAGCTGTAATAAATGTGTTTCACTTTTCTTTTATATCTATGGAGTCATGTATTTTAAAACTATTTTGTTTTCTACAGGGTTGCATTCATCACACACACACACACACACACACACACACACACACACACAGGTTTGCATTCATTGACCTCAACTGCTAATGATAAAGAAAATGTTTTATTATTTTGAATCATAATGGGCAGTGTTTAAATTATTATGTTAATTACTGCAGCTAGCCTTAGTTGATACACTGAATGTAAACATGGTCTTTGACTATAAAAATTGCATTTATTACATTGCATAGAAAATGGGTAACCAGCCTTAAGACAGGATCTAAAGAAGTATTAATTAACATCATACTTGTGGATGCACAGTGCATCTTGCTAGTTACTCAGGAAAATGCACTTTGAAATTTGCCCTGCTTTGGAAGCATCACAGTGCACTCTACAGGGATCCTCCTCCAAGTACAAGGAAAGATCATCCTTATTTGATTACACAGACAAAATCACAGGGTATTAGAGTTGCCAGGGTACAATGCCTGGGAAAGCCTGCTAGCCATTTAGAAGGACAAATGTAACCCAATTGAAGTCAATAGAAATTAAGCCATTGATGGAAGCAGAATCTAAACAGAACTCCTGTTTTCTCTCTGTATAAGCACAAGCCAAGAGCTGTTTTAGTTAATGCTTGTCCAAGGTATTTTTTTAAAAAGTCGGTTGCTTCCCTGTACAATTTTTCTCACAATTTATAATGGAGATTTTACACACACACACACACACACACACACACACACACACACACACATATATTAAAAATAGACTCATGTTTGACTCTTGTCACAAGATAAAAGACCAAGAAAATAAATAAACAAATTTATTTAGCTTATCTCACAAAAAGTAACTCTGGGTGATGTACAATAATTAATTAAAACAATAAATATATAAAAGCAGGCATTATTTTTAATATAAAAAGATATAAGAGAGAATTAATGTTAATGACAGCAATGGAGTCACCTCAAGAACTCATTGGTTCCCTGGGACCCCCCAAGCCTGATAATATAGCCAGGTCTTGAGGGATTCCTAGAATGGCATGGAGGGGATGGAGCTAGCCTCACTTTGGGGAGGGGGAAATAATGTTCCATAAAGGGGGGGATACAACAGCAGAGATGGCCTACCTCCTAGGACACACACACACCCCAAATGTAGTTCCCGAGCAGATGAAACTCATAGCATGCCTTCTCTACCAGATATGTGGGACAAGCAGATATAATTAGGAAGAGGTGGCCCCCTCAAATAACGCAGCTCCATGCTATGAAGAGCTTTAGGTCAAGACCAGCCCCTTGAATTGGACCTTGAAGCAAACTGGCAACATAACTGTCACATAACTGTCCACACAGTATTTCATGAATTGCTGTGTGATTTCCATAAACTCAAGGCTAGTGAACTCAATCAAAATCTAGACAATATAATGATACAGAAGACAGATAGTTCATCTGGGAGATAATCAAACCTGAAGTTGGAAAAGGTTTGACATTCAGTGGCCCTATAGATGGAACTGGAATTTCCATTCCTCAAGACTGGTGAAGGACATTGCAGTCCAGAAGCAACAGGAGGGCCAGATAGTCCCTGGTGCTGCTCTAAGGATATTGTCTAGAGTTGAGAGCACTTTTGGTCAATGCAGGTTGCTGCTGAATACCAATAGCCCACTGCTACCCACAGGGATATTTATTATACAATAATGCAGCCTTTACAGACATTTCCAATAGTTCTAACTGGGGCTGGCACGTAATTCAGATAATTACTTTGATTTCCACTCTGTTTCCAGTTAGAATGCAAAGACTTATGGGGATCCGGGTATATCAAAATGACCTTTTCACACATCAACTCATAACTTTATTACAATCATTGACTGAGGTACGTTCAATTACAACAATATAGTAGTGAAGGCAATGGCCTAGAAACTAGGAGATTGTGAGTTCTAGTCCTGTTAAGGCATGAAAGCTAGCTGGGTGACTTTGGTCCAATCACTCAATGACCTCACAGGGCTGCTGTTGTGGGGAAAATAGGAGGAGGAAGGAGTATTAGGAATGTTAACTATCTTGAGTTACTTATAAAGTAATAGCAATAGCATTTAGGGTTATATACTGCCCCGTAGCATTTTACAGCATTCTCTGGGTGGTTTACCATGTAGAGGCAATATTTGCATATTGCCCTCAACAATCTGGGCGCTCATTTTACTGACCTCAGTAGGCTGGAAGGCTGAGTCAACCTTGAGCTACTTCAGGCTTGAACTCCAGATTGTGGACAATTTGCCTGCAATAGTGCACATTAACCATTGAGCCACCTAATAAAGGCAGAATAGAAATCTAATAAATAAATAAAAGACACATTAGAGTCTAACAAAAAAAATATGAAAAGGTAGAACATATAAGAGGTATATGTATTAACACTGTGTGTGTGTGTGTGTGTGTGTGTGTGTGTGTTAAGTATTTGTCAAGGCTTTTGAATGTACCTTGCTAATTAACTCTTTCTTTCCTGCTTTGGCCTGATCCAAGGCTATCCACAGGATATAGTCAACTTATAGTCTAATTCTTTATTAGCAATTTGAATAAGTTACACACACACAGCCGGTTCTCCAAACTCAGCAAAATTTAGCTACCGGTTCTGCTGAACTGGTGCGAACTGGCTGAATCCCAGCACTGGACATGTGACATAAACTAGATTTGATGAGGATCCAGTTCACTGTATTGTTCTGTAATTTGAAATAGTCTTCCACATACTTTTTATGCTTGCTTATAGTCATCTAACATTCCATATATAACATATATATATATATATATATATATATATATATATATATATATATACATATACATATACATATACATATACATATACATATACATATACATATACATATACATATACATATACATATACATATACATATACATATATATATATATATATATATATATATATATATATATATATATATGTTTTAAGATTCCTGATTTTTAGATAGATAGATAGATAGATAGATAGATAGATAGATAGATAGATAGATAGATAGATAGTGTGTGTTTTTTGTGTGTGTGTATGTATGTGTGTGTGCGTACAGGAGTCTACAAGAATCTTTAAAAAGGGATAGGAATGTTAGATGACTATAAGAAAGCATAAAAAGTATGTGGAAGACTATTTCAAATTACAGAACAATACAGTGAACTGGATCCTCATCAAATCTAGTTTATGTCACATATCCAGTGCTGGGATTCAGCCAGTTCGCACCAGTTCAGCAGAACCGGTAGCTAAATTTTGCTGAGTTTGGAGAACCGGCTGAATGCACACTGCTTCCGGAACTCCAGTCTAGGCCTCGGAAGCCTGGAGGAGACCTCCTAGGCCTAGAACAGCCCACCAGAAGTGCATGGATACCTCTTCCAGCAGGCCATTCTGGAAGTGCCAGGCCTGCATCCAATAAGAGAACTTTTTATGCTTTCTTATAGTCAGGTATTTCAATCCCACCACTGCACATGTCATCATCATCTACTGAAATTTGAGTGATGCTGGAATAACCTGGCAACACTGTACATTGTAGTAGAGTTGGGATTTGAAGACAGAAGGGGGAATTGGAGTTGTCCTGTGTGTCCTGGGTATTCCACACATGAATTGCTTAGATATTACGATTTTTATTTGAAAACTCTCCAGCGTTCCCACCTTTGTACCTGAGATAAGTGTGAAACCTGACTTTAATGTGCTTACCTCACAAAGGTTCATCTAAACTAAATCTAGAGACTTTGTATGACCAACTTTGTATCCTAGCTTTTTAACACAGCTGTAATACTGGCATTTTTCAAAATTCTATTGCTTTACAAAGCAATAGATTTGTTTTTTGATTAGGGTTATATTTTAATCTTGGATGTTTCTCTATTTAGATTTCAGTCTCCATAAATTTGCAGTGACATGAAAAATTATGGAAGATTCAGGCTGATTGTGGCTGGCAAGCATCACCAAATCCAGCCCATCAACCATGTCTCCAAATGGCCTAAAATAAACTTCTTGTTGTTGGACTGCAACAAATGATCAAATTTTGAAATCTGTGGCAGGCCATAATAAATGCCCGGAGGGCTCTGTTTAGTCCTGGCAGAAATGGATTAATAAGAAGAAAGATCAAACCTGAAAACCACAGTCTATTTCTTTCTCATCTATTTGCCTTTTGCAATAGAAACCTTTCATCAATCCTTATATATTTTATTTGATTCAGAATTCAATGAGAGTTTTTTGTGACATTGAAATTAACAGTTTCTTATATGAACTGGACATTGATGTAATCTCTTTGGTATCCGAGCTAGAAAAGAATTATTTCTGTATTTATGCAGACAAAGTGCTATAAAATATTTAATAGATATTTGTAGATTGTGAGCACATTTGCCATTTAGAAGCTATAAAAACACAAGGAATAAACTTTTCCCTCTTGTGATATCTGGTTGTTTCTTACAATGCCACAAACACAATGCTCATAGGCACTCCTTTCTTTTTCCCCCACAATAACCGTGTCAAGTTAGGTGGGGCTGAGAGACAGAGAGAGGAATGATCCAAAGTCACTCAAGGAACTTCCTTATCTAAAAGTCTTTTTGATCCTGGTCTAATATCTTTAACCACTGCATTGCCAAGATTCTGGCAACCAAGTTGATTTATTATCAGGGAAGACCATTATTATGTATCCTTCTGTTTTTTTGTCTCTTAAAAATTGCACATACGACTCAGTACGGAGCTAGTTCGCCACAGGTGTGATACACTAAGGATAACCAAACAGACTAGCAGTCTTAGGCAGCCAAACAACTATTCTGTATTGACATTGTAGTTTCCTGGCTAATGTACAATTGCCATATACTAAATAAATAAATGCACATACAGCAATGAGGAAAGAATTGTTTCAATGGTGCTAGCTTTTGACCACTAAGGGTTGCAAGTCCAGATGCTAAATACTATCTGTACCATTCTAGGGCAATGAATTATGATACAGCAGCAATGTTGCACATGCTGCCCATTTGTGCCTTTTTACTGTTTTCCTATCCATTAATAGCAAACTCCAGAGCGAGTTTGAAACTATTTAATTGCAATGCAATTTTGCCTCAGCAGTCCAAGTGCTCTTTTAAAGTAACTAAGAATTCTGACGAATTCTCTAAAAGATAGTTGCATTCTTCGGCAGCAGTATAGAAAAATATGGATGATATCACAAATGTAACGGAACCCAGAATTTCCACTGTGAGTCATGACAGTTGTAAACTGAGATACCCACATGACTAAAAGGATTTTACAACCTTTATTGAGGTTAACATTTGTTAAGCAAATGCTGCAGTCATTAATAGCAATAGCAATAACACTTAGACACATCTGCCGTTTCACAGTGCTTTTCAGCCCTCTCTAAGTGGTTTACAGAGCCAGCCTATTGCCCCCAACTATCTGAGTACTCAATTTACTAGCCTCGGAAGGATGAAAAGCTGAATCAACCTTGAGCTGGATCAGGATCAAACTTCTGGCAGTGAACAGTGAGCTAGCCTGCAATATGGCATTCTAACCGCTGTGCCACCACAGCTCCTTAAGCAAGTCAATGCATTCCTATAGGTGTTTTTTGACAGTTTTTGGCAAAAAAAAATCTCATAAATCGTGTCACATGAATGGAACACTGCATCCAGCCATAAAAGCAAGCTGGTTGCCACATGCCCAAAATGCAGTCATGTGACTATGAGTGGGCACTGCCATTGGAACTCCAGAACTGAGTAAGTACCTTTGGGGTGGGGTCCCAAGTTAACTATGAACAGTCGCTAAGTAAGAACTACCTGTAATGAGACAATTCTAAGCAGCAGTGTATATTTTTCTAAGGGTTGCAAGGAAGACTCGAAACAAAACAAAAAATGCTGATGGTTTTAATAAGTGACAGGGAGGTGCTGTGCTCAACCTTGCATGAAGTCCAAAGCATTTCTTCTACATCATTTTCGCAGCTGTAGTGCATAGCCTGAATCCAAAGCAGACAGCCTCACAGCAGCCCTGATGTAGAACATCAGTGATCTTAAATGACTGTCTAGTTACATAAACTCAGTAGTGATGAGGGCGCTTTGTTCTTTCAAGCATAGTAGGAAATGTCATAAGACCCATGAAACAAACTATAGAACAGAAGCATTTAAACTAGCTTCACAAGCTTTCTAAAGAGTAAATGATGTGCTAATTGAACTTTCTCCAGTTCAATGAACTAGACTATTATAGAAAATTGACTGACCTCTGGCTCACTGTCCTTTCCTTTTCCGCTTTCAAGAGAACCCAGCCAAAATCTGGTTATCTTCACTTTCTTCCATTTTGCTGCCTCGTTTTATAGTGGGGTAGGGAAAGACATAACTGATTACCCAAGGACTGGAGAACAACAGAACAGGCAGGAAGAAAATGTCCAGAGATAAGAAAAATATTAAAGGGAATGTTAAACATCTTTTTTACAAAATAAAATAAAATAACCTCGTTTTTCAACTCTAACTTTAGCAAAAGAAACAAATGACTGATGATGTGACAGACATTGAGATAGTCTCCTGAGGCATATACAGAAACGTTAGGCCATAATATGTTTGTTGCTGTCGTCACCTCTTGCCATAACTTGTCAGAAAAGTTTGTTTAACAGATTCAATAGGCAACCCATGGCTTGGTGTGAGTGCTCTAAACAATTCATCTTGCACTGGCTGGTTTTCAGAAGACTGAAAAAAAAATCATCTGAGAATGAGGAAGGATTATCTGCCTCACCAGCAAGTATGACAGACAGATTCAAGAACATGCTGAGGTAGAGGGTTAGAATTGCTGCTCCCTCCCCACCTCTCTCTATATATAATGAGTCCTGAATTTCTGGCCATGATTAAGTCCGTAATTGTGGTCATAAGTTGTGGCAATTGTTAACGAGGTCGTCACATGATCAGGCCTGATTTTATGACCTTTTTACAGCAGCTGTTAAGGAAACACCATGGTTGTTCAAAGAAGGCTGCAGTTATTAAAAGAACGCAGCAATTGTTAAGTGAACTCATTCAACCCAAAGGAACATTTTTGCCCCAAACTGGAAGTAAACGCTGGTTTTTGTAAAAAAAAAATGCCAAAAATCATGGACATGTTATTGTGGGACACTGCCAGTGGCTGTAAATGCAGGTAAGCTATCAAGCACCCAAAATACAATCACGTGACTGGGGGGGGCATTGGAACTTTGAAACTGGGTGGTAAGTAATTCTAGGGAGGTTCATCAGAACTTTGGTCACTAAGCAACCAGTCATAAATTGAGGTCTAGCTGTATATATATATATTTCCAGCTCTGAGTTTTCTCCGTCTAGTACTTTTTTGGGAAACATCAGGAAGCAGGAATTGAATTAAACAACCTTGTTTCTAATCTTGCATTTTCACTGCTCCCAAGAAATTGTAATTTTCAGTGTGAGGTCTTGGTATCTCTAAGCTTGGTGGTTTTCTTGCAGACATTTCATTACCAATTTACTAGATGTTTGCAATGTTAAGTCACGATTGAGAGCAAGGATATAAAAAGAAATTTTCCGAGATAATTCTGTATTCTGTATTTGCAGAGATAATTCTGTATTTGGAGAACATAACATACTATTTATCTACTTGTGAAACCTCTGGGTTTTTTTTTAAAGAATGTATTAAAGGCTTTCAAAAGATATGTCAAATACATGGAGAAATGCATACTGTATATTAGGACACACATATGTATGCTTACACACCCAGTCTCTAACATCAAGGAAAGCTTTGTACAAAAGAGAAAGTTATGGATGCATAAATCTTTCAATTTAATGGAACTTCTTTAACAGACTTTGGGCTTAACTTATAACCTCTGCTGGATCCAAGGAGATCACTAGATTTGATCCACCCAGGGCCTACTTCATTACTCACTTCTGCTGTTCTGCTCTAAGGCTCCAGGTTTATGATCCTTAGCCTATATGCAGCTTCTCAGCTTGTTTTGAGGGTGTCAATCTGCCATGGCTTTTGAAATTGCCTTCAGTTACAGTTTGAATTACCAGTCTCAAAGACCCACAGCTAAGAGACAGATCACAACAGGAGTGAATACTGTGGCTCTTCTTTGGCTGTGGCTCCCACTTCTTTATTTTCCCATTTGCTTTTGAAAAGGCTGTTGTGTTCTATCTTTTAAGATTTGTCTGCTAAGTGTTAGGTGAAGTCGGAAGTCACTGCTTAACTTAGTATTTAAGTAACAGTTTTAACACTTTCCAATTTCTCTATTTATATTTATATTTATTTATATTTATATTTATTCCCACTTCTCTCCTAATTCTTGTTTCACTTCTTGTTTCTATCTGCTTGTGTTGTTTCCATCAATATATTATGTCACTTCGTTTGTTCAGTAAAAATGAACAAAAAGCCCCAAATCTTCTGACTTCAGAGAATACCACAAACTTATGTAAGACAGTCGCACCCTCAGACCACATAATAAACACATTATTATGAAATCTCTCTCTTTTTTTAGAATAGAATAGAGTTGGAAGGGACCTTGGAGGTCTTCTAGTCCAGCCCCCCGCTCGAGCAGGAGAACCTATACCATCTCAGACAAGTGACTGTCCAGTCTCTTCTTAAAAACCTCCAGCGATCTCAGCGGTCTTTAAATAAGTCTGTTACTTCTTGGTCTCATGCCATGATTGAAACTTTCCCCAGAAATTCTAGTTTCTTCCACTGAATCCAAAGACTGCACATAAAAATAGAAAGAAACTTATCTGATTCTAGATAAGATGGAACCTTTTCAAATGCTAGATATTTCTATCAAACTGCTACCACCTTTGACTGTCAAATCAAAACTCAGAAATGCTCCAAAGGGTAACTAGTTATATGTTGGCAGAAATTTATCTTCAGTTAGATTATTAGCAACATACACTACGACCCAACTTTAAAACTGCAACTTTAACTGTATATATGATATCAGCATAATGTTTCATTTAATCCCTGTATTGCTACTAATGGGCTTCAACAGTTCAAACATACCTTCACTTGAAGTCAGAGAACTTTTACATAAATTTCCCAAGAAAAATACAGCTTGGCAAATGGCTCTTTGAATCGCTGTATAAAGTAAAATTATATGTGCTTCCTGCAGGTTTTTTTTTCTTCCCAAATAATGATGACATCATTCAATAAACTGATTACTCATGGAATAATAATGCTAATAAGGAGTAGCATGGGTGTCTTGAGTGCCACCAGACTGGAACAACAAGAACAATAACAACAAAATTATAGAAGCCACAAACTGGAGATTATCTGTTAACTAGTTCATCCGTATTACCACAATCAGCAAAAATGTCTCATAAATGTCTCATCAGCTGAAATAAATGGGCACCAAACTGCCTCCAAGTAGGAATAATAATGAAGTAAGCATATTTATTTATATTTCTATGACCACCCATCTCACATATATGACTTTCATACCCTTATTGTATAGGTCAATAACATCAATGCCACCCTGTTGCTCAGGATAGTGAGATAAACATAAATAACCATTTGTCTAGGATGGTATAATAAAGACTCCTGTCTTGAGCAGTGGGTTGAACTAAAAGACTTCCAAGGTCCCTTCCCGCCTATGATTCTATGAAATTGAATCTAGGAATAGGGGGGCAATGAAAGAGGGTGTGGGGGCTGATCACCAATGTAAAGACTGAGTTTCTTGATGAGATAGTAAAGATCTCAGTCTTCATTTGGCCAGTAAAATTTAGTGTCTGCTTGGTTTGCACCATAACTTTAATAACTTTCAGTGAAAAAAATCTGTTCACTTGACAAGAGATTGCTCCATAGAGAAAGCTCACTCACAACAGGTTTAAGTGTTATTGGTGGAATAACGATGGCTTGCAGCTATTTGTTGGACTAAACGATATGTTGAAATTTTGTGAATAAAGCATCTTGCCGAAAACCAAGGCAGGACTGTTTTTGAGCTCAAAATCTAGCATATAGAACTTTCCAATCTCTTAAATACAATCTTGCACCAATTTGTTTTATCCTCAATCAGGTCAGGGAAAATATTGCAAGGAAATCAGCTACATCCATTTTTGCTGAAAAATATATTGAGCAACATAAATCATAAGGCTGCAACTGCCAGCTACAATGCTGAATTCAAGGTGAGAACATGGTGCTTTTATGTAGCTGAAACAAGCGCATGAATGGTTTATAATCCATCAACAACACAGATGGACATCCCCAGTGATAAATATGAAAATATTGTACATCCCACACACATCCCAAAGTTTCACATTCATTTAGTAAGTATCTCAGAGAAGAAAGTACAGAGCTGTCATATGCAATAGGCTTTTTGGAGTGTCTTCCTGAGTTTGTAGCTAGATGGCATTAATCCAGAGGACTGGCATCAGTCACTGCAAAAGCTGGTGTGCTCAGATCATAATAAACCAAACAAGGTGCCTTAGTTAATATGTTTTTCAATCGCTGAAATGCAGTCAGCTGTTGTAGACCAGCGCCAAGCAACTGCCTTCTAGTCACAGGTGCAGAAGTCCTGAAATATCCATGTAATTAGAAATACATTTCCTGGGAGGTGTACAGAGGTAGCAAATCTCTAAATCCAATTCTCAGAGGTTGGGTCTTGCAAAACACCTTCTATCCTCTTCAAATCAGATCTAATTCATTCAAGTCCAAAGTGGCATTTCATTGTTTATGTTCAGTTTCAATCTGTTCTTATGTTATCTTTCAAAAACTGTTATGTAAACGGACAACACCATCATCCATATGCCAGACAGCACAGAATGACACCACAGAATAGAGTCCATCGCTTTTTGATTAGCCTTGGGGTACGCCAAAGACCCCAAATAAAACTTGATAGAACCAGTAACAACAGTGCATTATCAAAGGCGTTCTGATAACCTTTCCAGTTGCCAAAGCTTTTTTCTAGCATTTAATTTAACAACAATCTGTGTTCCTTGCATAGCATACAAAATATTGTCTGTTGGTATAGGATAGCATTCCCATATCACAAGTCTTGTTTACCATCCTCAGATGGATAAGCTTTTTCTTTAGCACAATCATTATGTTAGACGTTCAGTCATACATTCATGAACCTCTTCTATAATGCCAGTCTTCAACATTTTGTCTAATTCAGAAGCTATAGCAAGTAACATAGTATACGGTAGAATGGCAGGTTCTCTATAGCAAGCACAAGAGACTCATTCACCACAACTCCTATAACTACACCTCTGTGAAGATAATCAGCAATTTGTGAAAATTCTTTGAACAAGAAATTGTACTGTTCCACCAGTTTATATTAGGAATGATCAACAGCACTTGTAACATAGTTAAGAGTTTTCTTTCTGAGAAATAGGGAGCCACATAGTTTTACTGGCAAAGAGCTAGCTCCAGAACCTGTTCATTAATATATGAAAAATTATTAAGCATTTTTTTCCAATCAACTGTGCTGCAAAATAATCCAAAGATATGCAAAAGATATGTGCAAATATCTATCACTTTTTTGGGGAGAGGGGAGGTTTAGCAAATTTAACTCTCTGTTTACCAAGTTTTATATCCTCGCAATTTCGATCATCTCTAGTTGCTCTCCATAAAGATTTTCTTGTAAGATTCCAAGATGGAGGAAATACATTGGGAATATTCTTGTCTGCCTACCTATCTGTCTGAATGCTATCTCAATTAGGAAGCAATTTTAGGAAGTTTAGATTAAAAGCAAAAGCAAAATAAGAATACAAATAAACAATGGTACTAAGTGGCACATAGGAAGGCAGAAAACCAAAACCATTTCTGTTCATAAGACCTAAAACCAGTATCGGAGTAGAATATAAACATTCCTGCTCCTGGGCCTGTTGAAAGACCCACGTCTTGAAGCATTACAAATACATAGTCACTTCAGGACTCTGTCACAGCCGTCCACGCTGAAAGAACGACGACAACGTGGTACGGGTGACGACGAGGTTTTCTTTACTTCAGAAAAGCCTAGCAGATACAAAGTCAGCGTTGGGAGCTAGCCGTCCCAACGCGTCTCTTATACATTGGGGGGTGATTAGCCCCACCCCTCCCCATGCAAACCAGCATCCGGCTGAGTCTGCTCAAAACCCGCCCCCTTCCCAGCTCTCCGCACGTCACTCCGCCCTTTGTGCCTGAGCTCCCACACAGACTCCAGGTGAGTGTATGCCCTTAACCCCCCTTTCATGCTCCTCCACCCCTCCTCCGTGCTCCCCTCCACTATCCAGCGTGTCAGTGTTACAGCCCCCCTAACAGCTCCCCACAACGCCCCGCTGTCCGGACTTCGTTCTGAGCCACCTGACGCCCCCTCTGAGCCGCCCGATGCCCCCGCTGAGGAACAGGCGGCTGGATAATCCCAGGACAAGCTACGGCTGCTAGTCTGACTGCCTGTGGGTCCCTTCAGCAGCTCCGTCGACGCAGACACGCCAGAAAGCCCCGGAACAGCTGCCCATGGGTGGCATGGCCATGGGACTTGTGCAGCTGCCCGTGGTAGCTGGCAGCCGTTTGACTGCTGGATGTGCTGATCCCAGGTGGCTCCAGCAGGAAGGTTCAGGCGGGCAGTTTGCCCTACTCCCCGCGTGATGTCGAGCCCCCAGGAGGCATTATGTCAGGGTGAGAACAGTTACAGAGAAGGCTCATCTCCTAGTTCCTGTGAGATGACGTTGCTTTACAGCTAGAACAACCAGCAAAAGGTTATTGAGTGGGCAGAGAGGTGGTCCTACAGGTATCCCAGTAGCCAGCCATAGAGGGCTTTAAGGATGACCAACAACTTGAGTTGTACCTGTAATTCCATTGGTAGCCAATGACCTTTGTAAAATAAATGAATTGCCTAGGCAAAATAAGAAGCACCAAAACTACTTGCACTGCTGCATTCTGCACCATCTGTAGCTTCCAAATGGTTTTCTAAAGTAATTTCCACAGAGAGAGCATTGCAGTAGTCAAAATGAGAGATGACTAAGGCAAGAGGGACAGAGTGTAAGGCAAGAGTGAAGGGCCTCCCCAACCCAGTAGAATTTGTACCTGTAGCTGTAAGAAGGCTCTGCAACCTCACTGATATAGTTACTACCTGCTTTTTGAGAACAACCCACAAATTACACGTGTTCCACCAGAGGGAGGGTGCTTCCATCAAGTATTAAAGTGACAACCCTCTAAACATGAAAGTTCCTTGAATTCAAAGTTACTTGATGTTGCTAAGATTGACCCCAAGCCTATTCTTCCCCATCTAGACCCTTACAACCTGCAGGGACAGGGCAGGGACACGCCTATCATGGCTTTTTTTTCTGGAACCTCTACATGAATTAAAACATACTGACAGAACAAAAGAATAATATGTGGAGATCTTCTCATTACAAATTCAGCTGTGGCATTCAAAAAGGTACCCCATGGTATGGAATCTTTTCATTTTATTTTTTGTTATCATTTACTTTATTTTCATAATTATATTATTAATATTTCTATTTCACTGTTGACAATAAGAGATATGAAATCATCAGAAATATGGGAGGAATTTGGAGAAAATTAAAGAGAAGGAGAGTTTAAAATGAGAGAAATGTACATCAATCGTAATGAAAAATTTAAAATGTAACAAAAAAAGCAAATTAAAGATTTTCTCGGGAGAATCTTGTGTTCCTTCAATAACAAAATTTTACCTTCAGTGTTCATTTAATTTTCCAATTTATAAACATCTAATCTGGGATGAAAAGCGAATGTTTTCCATTTCAAATTAGTTGTGCTCTGCCTCAAGTTCCTAAGGACATACTGAAGTATTAAGTAGGTTTTAAGAATATACTGTTTTTCGTAAGTAGCTTTGTTCAAAAATTGTATGATAAGGAAATAACATCTCCAATTTGCCTTCCTTCACCTTTCCATTCCTTTCCTCCTTTTTTCACGTTTCAATAAAAAGGTGAGGAAAGAAACTCTAATGCAGGAGATGAACCATTAAATTGCTAAGGAGACTATTTGCTCATGTGTACAAGAATATTACACAGAAATACCAAGGCCTCATGAAATGAGATATGCATCTTCCTTGTTGATTGCAGGATACAAATGATCATTTTCATGATATTGAAATATTTTTTCTCAGCCTCCCGCCCACATTCTCACAGACAAAAGATAATAGCATCATTCATTAGAAAAATATCTGAAGGACAACACAGGGGGGGAAAAAGAATATATAGACTTCTGAAGTGTAGAGAATGCATTCTCATATCAGATGAGGGACAATTCAAGAGATTCCTACCATTATTTTTCTCCTGGTTCATAAATGCACTGGGACAAAAAGCTTGAGTAATGTTTCCCCACCCTATTTCAGAAATTAAAACTAATATGGCAGTTTGGAGAGAGGCAGCCAAAAATTTTGTTTTGGATGAGAGGCCTGATGTAAAGGAACATAGTTGCCTTCTATTATAAGAATAAAGGGACGTGGTGGCTCAGTGGGTTAGGCTGCTGAGCTTGTCGATCAGAAGGTCGGCAGTTTGGCGGGTCGAATCCTGAGTGCCGCGTAACAGAGTGAGCACCTGTTACTCGTCCCACCTTCTGCCAACCTAGCAGTTCGAAAGCACATAAAAATGCAAGTAGAAAAATAGGGACCACTACAGTGGGAAGGTAACAGCGTTCTGTGCGCCTTTGGCGTCTAGTCATGCCGGCCACATGATCACGGAGATGTCCTCGGACAAATGCTGGCTCTTCAGCTTTGAAATGGGGATGAGCACCGGCCCCTAGAGTTGGAAACGACTAGCATGCATGTGCTGGGGAACCTTTACCTTTACCTTATTATAAGAATACATGCCAAAATACACATTTTTGTTTTTTATTTGATTAATCTGTATTTATATTCTTCTGGATATTACAATAAGTCACTGTTAATTGAAGTAATGCAGAAAAAGCTCTTTTCCTGGTTTAGCTGAGTTTCAATTGAGTTTACAGCTGAGTTTTATCCATACCTAAACTTACCATATCTGACTTGTGAAAATTCAGATGGCAACTAGATGGCAGCAAAGAATAGCACTTTTGCTGCCATCTAATGGCCAATTCGAGTTTCAGATTTTTAGCTAAAAGATCTAAGTAAACTACAGTAAGAGCTGCAATTAATGGAAAAGTATAATGTTGAAGGCCTGTGGTATATATTTATTGTTCACTAATGATAGTATTTTTAATGTGTGTGTGTGTGGAGTTATATCCTACTCTGTTGAACATCAGTCAGCATACAATAAGTTTGGGCCAGGCTATAAATACTGTGAAACAAATAAATACACATATTATTACAACTTATAGAAATGGAGTACTTATACCAACAGCACTTTAAGACAGAAATAACAAACAAATCTAGGTTTGTATCAATAATCACAACATATTGTGCAAGTCAGCCATGCACTGAGTCCAAAATGAACCCATGCTTTAAGGTCTTTCTCTTAAAAATTATGATTGCCCATTCCCTCTTTTAGTTCCCCATTTCTTGATTAGGATGTTCTATCTCAATTATTAAAATCTCCGATAAGAGCTGATTCTTTTCATGGATCATTATTTTCTTGCACATGGACACAGATTCAACCTATTCTGACTCATATTTTTTCCAGTCTGGTGTTTCACGTAATGCATATCACTTAAGGATGCCTAATCCTTAGTCAGTTTTGTGTATATGTCTAGATCTATAAAATCAGATGTGTTACCTTTTGTGACAGAAGCAACAGAAAATTGTTTTTATAATCTGAAAGCTCCAGGGATATGATACTGGACAGAATGCTGTCACTGAAGTCATTTCAGTGACATAGACAAATAAGCATTTGGATTTTTTTAGAGCAGAATCAATATGCCATTACTTATTTTACATCAGGCCCCTCATCCAAAACAATTTTTGGCTGCCTCTCTCCAAACTGCTAAGTAATATTCAAAGTATGAATTAAACCCATATAGATCAAATACATCTTCAGAGGAAGGTATATTATAAAGTCCAACAGTGGAAATTAAAATGACAACACTTTTTTGCATTTCATCTCTCTGGGGGCAAAAAAAACTTCAAAATATCACATACTGAGAATTGTCATCAGCCAATATTTGACAGACAACTCTACATGAATGAACATCTCTGTGTAGAGATAGATATTGACTACACAAAGAGTTTTTAAATGCTCTTGCAATAAGAGGAAACTGTGAAAAGATGTTATGAGTACGCACTGTATTCTAGGAAAGTCAAACCACTAAAGCAACATTTCTCAGGAGGCTTTTAAAGATCTTAGCCCTCTTACATAATTTTAGAAAAATAGATAACTAGATGTTTCCTCTTGGTAAAGGCCACATCTTCTTATTTAGGGATGTAATCCAGGAGATTGCAAAAAAAAAGTGAGAAAACCTGGTACAAATCAATAGAAATTTGCCATGAGAAGCAACAAAATAGCATGAATATTAGGAATTTTGGTGCTCAAGTTTTGTAACTAGTTGGAGCCTGAAGGAAGGAAAGAGGAGGTATACTCTAGGTAACAAGGGAGAATAGGTAAATAGCTCATAGGATAAAATAAAGTTCTCAGCAGCAGTTGCCGAAATTGGGTATGTCTAGTCTAGTAAAAAGAAGGACTAGGGGTAACATGATAGCAGTGTTCCAATATCTAAGGGTTTGCCTTGAGCACCGGGGAAGTACCTGAGGATTGGAAAGGGGCTGATGTGATACCCATCTGCAAGAAAGGGAAAAAACAGACCCAAGAAACTACAGACCAATCAGTCTAACATCAATACCTGGGAAGATCCTGGAAAAGATAATAAAAAAACAGATCTGCAAACAACAAACAAAGTTATAACTGGTAGCCAGCCCAGGTTTGTTAAAAACAGATCATGCCAAGCCAATTTTATTTCATTCTTTGATAAAATGACCAAACTAGTAGACCAGTGAAATGCTGTGGACATAGTATACCTAGATTTCAGTAAGGCATTCGATCTACTGCTTGGCAAGCTAGAAAAAGGTGGAATAGACAACATCACCAACAGATGGATTTGTAGCTGGCTGACAAACCATACTCAACGAGTAGTCCTCAATGATACTACACCCACATGGAGAGAAGTAAGCAGTGGGGTACACAAGACTCCATCTTAGGCCCAGTACTCTTCAATATCTTCATCAAAGACTAAGAAGAGGGAATAGAAGGGGAACTCATCAAATTTGCAGATGACACTAAACTGGCAGGAATAGCCAACACTCCAGAAGACAAGCTCAGGATTCAAAAAGATCTTGATAAACTGGAACAATGGGCCCTATCCAACAAAATGAATTTTAATGTGGAGTAAAGCAAAGTTTTACATTTAGGCAGGAAAAATCAAAGATATAAGTACAAATTAGGTGAGACTTGGCTCAAAAACAGTAACTGTGAGAGGGACCTTGGAGTCCTAGTGGATGATCACTTGATTACGAGCCAGCAATGTGCAGCAGCAGCCAAAAAAGCTAATACAATCCAGGGTTGCATAAACAGAGGCACAGAATCAAGACCATGTGAAGTATTAGTACTACTTTGTAAAACCCTAGTGAGACCACAACTGGAATACTGCAACCAGTTTTGGTCACCATACTACAAAAAAGATGTTAAGACCTTGGAAAAAGTTCAGAGAAAAGCAACTAAAATGATCAAAGGCCTGGAGACTAAAACATATGAAGAACGGCTGCAGGCTTGGGTTTGACTAGTCTAAAGAAAAGAAGAAATAGGGGTGACATGATAGCAGTATTCCAGTATTTGACAGGCTGCCACAAAGAAGAGGAGGTCACATTATTCTCCAAAGCACCAGAGGGTAGGACAAGAAACAATGGGTGGAAACTGATCAAAGACAGAAGCAACCTGGAATTAAGGAGAAAGTTCCTAACAGTGAGGACAATTAACCAGTGGAACAGCTTTTGCCTTCAGAAATCGTAGACACTCCATCACTGGAGGTTTTTAAGAAGAGACTGGACAGTCACTGGTCTGAGATGGTATAGATTCTTCTGCTTGAAGACCTCCAAGGTTCTATTCTATTCTATTCTATTCTATTCTATTCTATTCTATTCTATTCTATTCTATTCTATTCTATTCTATTCTATTCTATTCTATTCTCCAAAGCACCAGAAGGCAGGACAAGAAGCAATGGATGGAAACTAATCAAGGAGAGAAGCAACTTAGAACTAAGGAGAAATTTCCTAAAAGAACATGAATCAGTAGAAGAGTTTGCCTTCAGAAGCTGTGGATGCTTCAACATTGGAGATTTTTAAGAAAAGATGGGAAGACAATTTATCTGAAATGGTATAGGGTTTGCTGCCTGAGCAGTGGGTTGGACTAGAAGACCTCCAAGGTCCCTTCCAGCTCAGTTGTTCTGTTAGTTTGGGAGAAAAGATGCAAAGGGTTTTGAATTGTGAAATGCAGGCTGGGAAGTTGAAACAAAAACTTGGGGTTCTGTTTGAAGCAGCAGGCCAGGAGAAAGAAAAGGTAATCATTGACTTAGAAAAGCCTATGGAAATAAAAGTGTAAAAGAAAAAGATTACTCCAAAGTTAAGAAAAAGGAAGCAAAGCCTTGAAGGGACAGAAACAATTCTCATGAATCAGGCAGCCTTTGAAAATTGAAAGGGGATCCAATTAGGAGAATGAAGAAAAGGTTATTCATAAATAAGAAGTAAAGGGAGAAAGTCTTATCTCTGCTTCCCACTGCTTCCAGGGAGATGAAGCAACAGGTAAACTGCATCCATGAGTAGAATCAATATGTCAGCTCAAGTGAGGACTGAGTCAAAGAGCATGAAGAGCGTGCTCGATGCCTGCTAGTTGGGCCAGCAGATTGGAAAACTCAAGGAATAGCTACCCTGGATTAAAACTGGGGTCCGTGACCAGGAAGTGTGAGATGAACTGAGCCAAGGGCCAGAAGAAAAAAGGGAGAGTCATCACTGTAGGTATCCACAAAGGGCAAGTCCCTGGTATGATATACAGTTCAAACTCACAATCTCACTGAGGCAAGAAATCTTTGTCTGAACCTCCCTGGGTTCAGCTGGGAAAAATAGGCCAATCTGGAACAAGGCACTTTAAAGCCACCCAGAGTCACATTACAGGGGATATGGGCAGCATCATTTTTAAAAAAAAAAATTAAAAAAAATAAAGCAACAGTAAAAAGCAAGAAAGCACAGGTGAAGGATTTGTGGCCCTCCCGAAGTGGCTGAGCTACAGCTCCCTGAAGACCCAGGCAGCCAATAATGAGAGAGGCTTGTAATGTATTGGGATTTTACTTGAACTGTTTCACCTGTCTGTTTGAATGCTGCTAAGGTTGCTCAATTGGTGTGTCTGTGTAACGTTCACTGACTAAGCCAGACTTGTTGTCTCCAAGAAGATCATTGGATAATTTGGGGCAGGAATGGGTTCCTTTAAACCTATTGGCCGCTGCCTAGTGGCCAACCGTATAAGTAGCTGCGCAGAAGCCTCTGTTTCAGTTCTGTTCCTATTTGCCTCAATAAAGCAATGTTCCTGTTTGCAACCTCTTGTCTCGCTTACTGCCTCCAACGAAACAGCTACACAACAATGCTGATGATCATTTTGATATTCAGTAGTATCAAAGAAGCAACCTGGTTTTCATCCTTGGCAAAGTAAAATGTTCTGGAGCTGCTTATTTATAGGAGAGAGAGGCTTGGAAAATCCCCAACTCTCTCAAGGGAACCAAAATCTGCAGTGGGACTGCAGTTTCAGTGCAAAAAGACCTCATGGCCTTTACCACTTAGCAATTTAGTCAGTAGGTAGTTATTTACCTTATAGTCTGGTAGGTTGTCCTGGCCAAAGAAGCAGGTTTTCCATCAGGGCTTGCCAGATGCTGTTTTTAACTCCTGTCTTCTGTTGGAAGTCAGCACCCACCCTCCTAGAGAAGGAAATATTTGGGGGGAGATATTAAAAAGGACAGAATATTATATTTTCCCAAAGGAATAATGAAAAATATTAGGCAAAGACAGCTTCAAGTCTCCCTCCCCCAAGCAGAAACCAAGCTGGCCAGCTTTTAGAAATGCAGATTTGATTTGGAAAGACTGTAGCCAGGAAGCTTAGAGCTGATGGGATTAGAAAGACAAAAATTCCTAGAACCCCCTCAGCCAAAAAATCCAACACAGGACATAGCCATCAACCACAGCCCCTGGGAAGCAGGATATGACCTTTAGGACATAATAGGATTAACCCACCACCATCAGAATACCAAAAAAGGACACATGCAAAAGCTCAGGTCAAAGTTCATGTCACAGGAACATGAAACAACTCCAAACTCAAAAGCCCAAGAAGGTATAAAAACCCACCACTTCCAGCTACATGTGGTCAGCTGTTCCACAGCCACATGTGTTGTGGGTCTGCTCTTCAATAAACTACAACCTTCTTTCTAAAGCAGTCTCCATTTTGTTTATTCCCTGCTTGGACTGGACCCTGATGAAGATTTTTCCTTCAACACTTCCTTCCGAAAGGCAGGTATGAGGAAAATAACAGAAAGCTGGCAACTGAAGCTGTCCCCACAACCCGTAATTCGAAAAGCTATTTTCAAAATATTATGAATTTCCAAATGTTATAATTACAGTATGGTAGGTAATGTTTGTCTCCACTCTACAATTTTCCATTTGTCTTCTCTTTAATATCTTTAACATGCCGTAATTATTTCTTTAGTGCAGATCAATTATTTCAGAATAGAGAAACAAATTGCCATCGTTAATTTCATTTTTTTTCTTTCTCTCTTTTCTTCAATCTATTTTTTTTCCTTTCTTCAGACAGAAAAAGGGCTTCCATTTAAGGGTTGCCATTCTTGTCTTGGCTTATGTGTAAATTGCCTGTCAATGGGGGGGGAATGGTTTTCACCTCTTCAGTTCCTCCCTTGTCATTAACACTCCCTTGTCAGCTTTTGGAATACAGAATCAATCTGCAAGGCCAGATTGAAATTGGGTGTGACATGATATCCTTCATCTCCCTTAGCTTCTCCCAACAAAATATTTCTTGCAAATTAAATACTTAGATTGTTCGTAGAAATATTACTGCCTTCCTGACAGATGCTGTTGCTCCCACATTAGATATAGGTTAAAGCTATTTAAACCATCACTAATCAGAAATTAATCATTCCAGTTATTACACTGACTTGGTGAAGGAGATGGTAGAAATTACATTCTACCTACTTTCAAACCTAATGGAATGGATTAAAGAATAATTAAGCCACTTAGAGGGGAAACCCAACCCCTTCCAACTGCTTATGTGGACTGTGTGAAAGGTTGTTGTTTGAATATTATTGTGGGACGTCAGCTCCCCAGAGAAGGAAATATTAAAAGGGCAGAAAAATATACTGCTCAAAAAAATAAAGGGAACACAAGATAAGACATCCTACTATTAAATACAGTACATTGTGTTGTTTAAGTGTTCCCTTTATTTTTTGAGCAGTATATATTTCCTAAAAAAATATTGAAGAATCAGGAAAGCATGCCGTTTACTTAATAGTCCCAGGTCTTCTTCCCCCAAGCTGAAACCAGTTCTATAGTAATGCAGATGTAAACCATTAGGAAGGTTGGAGCTAGAAGCTTAGGAAGACAACGACACCTAAACTCTACATACCCCACCCCCAGGAAAGCAGGATATGACCTTGGAACATAATAGGATTAACCCACCACCATCAAGAATACCAGAAAGGCACACCCAGATTCAGGTCAGAGTACGTAACACAGGAAATACAAAACCTGAAACAGGAAATAACTCCAGTCAAAAGGCTCCAGAGGGTATAAAAACCCACTCCCTACATGTGCTTAGTCCTTTTTCTGCTAGAACCATCTTTCTGTCTGGCTTTCCTCTTTAATAAACTGTAACCTTCTTCCCAAAGCAGTCGCCATGTTGTTTATCCCCGGTTTGGACTGAACCATGATGAAGACTTTTCCTTCAACATTACAAAATAGGCATCTTCTATGTTCCTGAGAGATATACTTTGCCTAACAGTAAAGAGAAGGCAAAACCAGCAATGATTTTGAAGAGGTGAAATATCAGCTGAATTGCCCTTTTTCTTCTTTGGATACATAGTAAATGAAAAGTTGGTATACCAATGACACATGAACTCTCCAACCTTTTAAAAATGACCCACTTAATTAACTGGGAGGGAGATGTAGCCCCAAATGGTCTCAGTCTAGCTGAGGCTAGAATAACTCTCCTCTCTCTTGAAAATGGTTTAGCCCAGAGTTTGTTGATTCTCTTAATTCATGAGCTGACATCCTAGAGAGGCTTTGCAAAAATGGTACCTCTCTAGGAACTTTAATCTTATCACCTCTGTAGATTCCAACCCTTCTCCCTTTATTGTCCCACATAGCTGGCCAACTCAAGAGAGAAGATGTATGAAAAGTGAATTTGTGATTTCTGGATTTGAAGATTTAAAAAGACCAAAGAGGATGGGGAAAAGAATAAGATAATAATTACTTGATAGAAAGAAGGGCAGAAGGCAGAAGTATATTTTTCTTTTCATTTCTTTTTCTTACTTTCTACCTTTTTGTTTTGTATACTTTTACTGTATTGAAAAATTCTAATAAAGTACATTTTTAAAGAAAGAAACAAGAACCACACAGATTTTAGACAGGCATATTTAAAGCTAGTCAGGGTAAAAACACAGTTTTGAAACTATGGTAGTAAGATCCCAGATAGACTTCTAGCAAGCTAATTAAGGCAGAGTCTCTTAGAAATGTTTCCTTCCCTCTGTCTTCATCTCTTGATTGTGCTGCCCTTTTACACACAGTGAATTCCTCCTCTGCCTAATTCCCATGTGAGTTAAAAGGGGAGAAAAAGTAGGATGGATAAGACCCTCTCCAGTCTCCCCATTGTGATGCCAACCCCAACAGCAAATATGAATTTTTCCTTCCTCCAGAAGGGGTAGACATTTAAAAGGCAGGAAGCAAGGGAAAAGTGACTGTGCCTTGCGGGGCATCTGAGAAAAAAAAACATGCTGCAAGCACACAGTGAAAAGTCAATTCCTCTGTATGTGGGGGGGGATGGGAGCACTGGGTCATTTGTGTTGTTGGGACATAGCCTGAGTGTCCCATTATGAGGCTCCTCCTGGGTGAGGTGAATCATGTGTTCCAATATTACAATATAATTTCCAAGGGTTTCTTAACTGTCCAGCATAGAAGAGATGGGCAATGTAGCTATCACAGAAAATTCTTATCGAGATAGTGAGAATTATAAAAGGGCTCACTAAATGTCAGAGATGTCATTTCTGAAAGGCTTGCTAAATAGAAACATGCTATCCTGTGGAAAAGCTCCATGCAAGCAGCCACTGAGAAGACAGGTATATACTGGCACATCATCTGTTTTCACGCACACAGAATGGAAAGAAAAGACCTTAGCATGCTCGGACAGCTAGCAGGAATGCAAGCTAATCCTCTCCCTCCCCAGCTTTTTGGCATGGTGGAGTCATTCATTCACATTGCCTTGGTTAGCTGGCACTGAAAAGATGAATGTATGAATGAATGAATACTATCCTGAGGATTGGGATCATCTTCTCTCTTGTTTTTGCTTCATGACTGCTTGGGAAACAATTTCTTTTCTAAGCCTGTCTAAGCCAGACCTTATTTAAGAAGCTTATTGCTTATGTTCCTCTCTGAAGCAAGTACCAGAAGTTTAAAGAATGGCAGCTAACAACCATAAATATCATAAAGAAAAGTCCTTTGGTTTCATAGACAGTGATGCAAGGGTTCAGAAATATTTAGAAAAGTCAATAGGGTATCAGTGGATGCAGTTGAGTTATTCTTCTGGTGAATGACATGTTGGGAAAAAAAGCATTTTAATAGTACAGAGGAGGAAGGCTAAGGTCAACTTCCATTATTTTTTTGAGGCTAGTATTCGCAAATGCTGCCCTACCTGAGTGCTAATTTTGGATCTGATCCTTCATTAAAGTTCATCTGATTAATTGCACAATGATCATATCAGTATTGTCAGGCCCCCAAAACCAAGGAAGACTTGTAGAGTTACTTCTGAGCAGTTTCCTTTACCGTTCCTCATCTACAGACAGAAATCTTGCCAAACTAAAGCAACATTAAAGATATACTCTGAGAATTGCTAGGGAGAAGCCATCTCAACTCTCTTTCTCTGAACTCAGCTATTTAAACTTCATTGGCTTTTGGTCCTCTGGAATGCAATCCCTCCATCCTGGGAATCACTACATTCCACTACAGCCTGCAATATTTAACAGAGAATACGTTTCTCAAATCTGGAGTTACAGTTTCCATCTTCTCCAGACCTCATGACTACGTGATTCAGATCAGAAGGCAATTTTACTGAGAAAGATAGTTATCTTCATTGTCATTGGCCTAAACAATCATAATCATATTTGGGTGTTTGGCTGAATTTGTGTGCCTAAAGGCTGATGATTTCTTTGGCAGGATTCCTGTACTAAGAGAGAAATGAAAATCTCTAAATGTTGCCAAGATTTAGTAATACTAGAAGAAAATCCTCTTTTAACTTAACCAATATATATGAGACTTGAATTCAGAAGCTATCGAAATTATGGCAGCTACAGCCACTTCCTCTACATTTCTCTGTCCAACCACTGTCATAGTACTGTAACTTGATGGGGAAAATATGATCATGTGCCAACACTCCCACTTAGTTGCAATTGCTCCCCTCTCATTTAAAAAAAAGCCATAACTGTAATGAGAAACTGGGTAGAGAACTATTTGTCAGAGTGTATGCTTTATATTGTTATATTTCAATAATATATTCACCCACCATTGCAGGAAAGAATTGCTAGCTTTTAAAAAAAGTTATATATTATGATAGGCTACAAACTATGGTTAGTGATTGGTGCTTCTTACCCACCGTCCATTCTTTGTAATTACTTAGCATTGTTCTTTTTTTTTAAAGGTCATAATAAGGGACAAAGGTTTGTGTTCCATAGATCCTCCTGGAAATGCATATGTCCAGATTGGATCCAAGAGGAAACAGACTCCCTACCTGTGAATACCTAAGGAAAATCTCATAATGATGTGCACCATCACTGCTTCTCTCTTCTTCTCTGAATCAGGAGAGAAATTTGGGGACTTCTCCTTCTATGAGAAAACAAATTACTCCAGTCTTATCCATGACACCCAGACTGAAGGAATTATAATTAAGCTACAGTTTAAACCAGGCGTCTTCAAACGTGGCCCTTTTATGACTTGTGGACTTCAACTCCCAGAATTCCTCAGCCAGCGTGCCTAGCTGAGGAATTCTGGGAGTTGCAGTCCACAAGTCATAAAAGGGCCACGTTTGAAGACCCCTGGTTTAAATTAACCAAACTTTCTCTCATTTGAATCTCCTTGTTTGGATTTGTTTAGAAGCAGATGGAAGAATTTTAATTTTTTTTCTTTGACACATAAAAACATGAGGAGAGAATGCACAAAGCAGGCACTTGATATGCCTAGAGTTTATCACTTGCTTCTATTCAAGCTTTTTCCAATACTTCTAAAACAGAGGCATCGTCCCTGAGGCTATTTATTTTGAATTTCTAACACTTTCCATTACTCAAGATTACTATCTGAGCTTTTTAAGAGAATAAGCTCCAGGCATCAGTTTTGTAGTGGTACTTGGATAGGCGGAATTGCTGCTGCTTTAGGAACATTTATTATGTAGCCCACTAGGAAGAAAACACCCTGCCTTTCAAAAAAAGTACTAATCGATAGGTTCTTTGTGTATTGATCTGCTTGTAGAATAGGAGAACTGGTGCAGAGGATAAAATCTTTAATGGTGTATTGCATCCTAGGTTAACAAATTAAGAGCTGGGTTCCTGTTAAAGATCCACACTTCTCTATCTCCCACAGATTTCAATCAGAGCCAGGCAAATCCTTGACACCAACCAAACAAGCAGGTTGCATCCATGCAACCCTCCAACACCCATTTATGGCACCATAAGCAGTAGTGGGAATTCAGCCAGTTTGCACCAGTTCGGTAGAACTGGTAGCTAATTTTCTTGTTGCCCAGTCCCAGAATGGACTTCCGGAAGCAGCATCTGTGCAGAGAACCTGTTGTTCACACACTTGAATCCCACCACTGACCATAAGATTACGCCTTTGAAATTTGGGATGCAATTTCTCCCTGGGTGGGGTGAGTTTTCAGGGTGAGGATGGGAGCCATTTGACTCTGGAAACCCCACCACTCCCAAAACCCTAAATACAGGCTGAAATGCTCAGTCATTCCCTTCTGGTAAAATTGCACCATTGCTGGAGGGTTTTTGTGACCTTGTAGGAAGCTGAGTGGGAGCCTCCTGTCCCCGAACAACCACCCGCCTAGTATAAAGTAATAATTGACACAGGTTCCAGCCATAAGGTCATGTGTGCAAATGCCATGTCCGTAGTTTGTATATTCCTTCCACCTCAAAGATGCAGGGAATAAGTATTCTGCAAAGTCGGTCTTCCTAGACCAGGGGTAGGCAACCTCGGCTCTTTTATGACTCGTGGACTTCAACTCCCAGAATTCCTGAGTCACCATAGCTGACTCAGCATAGCTGACTCAGGAATTCTGGGAGTTGAAGTCCACGAGTCATAAATGAGCCGAGGTTGCCTACCTCTGTCCTAGACCCTTTAGGTAAGCCTTTTGACTCCAAAGTGACTCAAGGGGCAGGAAACTGGAGGGTCATCAGCTAAAGACAACCAGGTCAGGGTATTAAGGGGGTCTCTCCCAACCATTGCCCATAACTTTTGATTCTCTTAGAATCCTAAGCCTCTTTACTGATCTTCGTCATGAAATAGAAACATTGAAGCAGGGAATGAAATCAGCGTGAAACACACTCATCAGAACTACCCACAAGGCTAGGACTGTCAGAATAAAAACGGCAGCAGAGCAGTGGGTTGTTTCTCTTGTGGATCACACATCCTGCAGAATTGCTTTAGAACAACGTAAGAGTGGCAGCACAGCTTCCCAGGTGCATTCAGCTCATCTTACTGAAATTCTTTCAGAACCCTACAGATGCCTCCCGTGTTCTTTGCCATTCATTATGTATCGTTATGTTATGCTTGCACAAGCGATCATGAAGGGATATGCTTTTACCTTTGAGCCAAATTCAAAACGTGGGAGAAAAGCAGTCTCGTGTAGAAAAGTGTTTCTCCACCTCAGCGGCTTTAACTGCAAGGACATCGATTGCCAGAATTCCCCAGCCACCCATGCTGGCTGGGGAATTCTGGGAGTTGAAGTCCATGCATCCTAAAGTAGTTGAGATTGAGAAATGCTGATCTAGAGCAAACTTTCCCCTTCTAGACTCAGTTATAGAAGTAGCAGGGGGAGAGAGATTTGAAAGAAGGGACAGACAGCAACATCTCAATGGTATTATGCAGAAGAATATATGTCAATGGAGTATGCCTTGGAGAAGTTATGCTCAGTGCTTCCTGCCTTCCAGTCTCCTGGACTCAGTCCCAATGCCATCAGATCCATAGTGACCCCAGGCTCAAGCTGTTGCTGCTCAACACTAGCATTGCTAATGAAATTCAGTTATTGATCTCAGTCCTTGGATCCAAGCAACGCTGCTAATTTTTTGCCTCCGGGTCTGATCAGAAACATAGGCTCAGATTTCATCCTAACAAGACCAAAGTCCTGCAGATTCGTGGACCACCTGGATCAATATGGTTTCCATCCTGGGTTCTGGAGAAGGGTGTACTACCCCAGACAGACCAAATATACAATTTGCAAGTCCTCTTGGATTCCCAGCTCTTGCTTGAAGAGAGGTAGCAGCTTTGACTCAGAGGCCTTTGGGAAAACACACATATGCACAATCTTTTATGCTGATTGTGCCCATGCCTGAATTGGCAGGCCTTATTCATGGTCATTCATGCATTGGTCATCAGTAAACATATAAGCAGTCTTCAAGATACTGGTTGTTAGCTATAAAGCCTGACGTAGGACAGGGCCCTAGTATTTGCAGGATCACCTAGCCACAATTATTTCTCCCCATCGAGAAACATCTAACAGGGTGGGTATACTCCCGATCTCCTCCCTTTAGAACCTCCTGATTCTGTCACTCTTAAGCAGTGTCACCTGATCCAGACCCAGTAGTAGTGCCTTCTCTGTCACCATGACTGTCCCAAGGAACAGAATTCCCCCACCCACCCAAGATGGTTCCACTGTTGGTCTAGCCCAAAGTTGGGTGGTTTGTTTCACTTGATGCAAGTTAGCTCTAAGTTACAATCACACAAAGGTGAGTGGGAACATTCCAATGCCTTATTTCTGTGCAGAGCTAAAATTTAACCCTGTGCAGAAATAAATTTAACTGAGCAGAAATAAATTTACATTTAACTAGCATCTCAAAGCAAACATACCACATCTATTCACAACAGGTATTTATGCAGCTCATACATTATATGCTTGTCTTTGCTGTTTTTGGTTGCTTGCAATTGCCTCTGGTGCAATATGATTTATTTTAATATCTGTTTATTACTGCTATGTTTAATCTTGTATGCCACCCTAAACCATAGGTCAGTTTGATGGCTATAAAAAGAACTTTATTTTATTTATATGTGTATATGTATATGTGTATGTATGTGTGTGTGTTTGCATGTGTGTGTGTGTGTGTGTGTGTGTGTGTGTGTAAGTATATGTTTGTTAAATTTGGATTGCCAACAAGAGTCTTCCCATATTTGGGGTAACCGGGTGCATCAAAAACAAGGACGTAAGTATATGTGTATATAGATATAGATATCCCATCTTTAGGATATAGATGTATATATATCCCATCTTTATTATTTTTATTAATTATTTTTATAAATAACTCAAGCCGGCAAACATACCTAATACTTCTTCCTCCTCCTATTTTCCCTATAACAACAGCCCTGTGAGATGGGGTTGGGCTGAGAGAGAGGGACTGGAAAATAAATAAATTCCTTTATTCTTCTGGGCAAGCATTCATGCCCAGATCAAAATGTACTTGAATCCACAAATCCACTTTTATTTTCCCATGTCCTCCTGTAGGCATCATTTATAACCCACATGATTAGATCACCCAAAGTATTAATCAGAAGCTACTGGCATCCACACATATCCCAGAAAACCCCTTTTGAGTGAACCTGCTTTATCTTCAGGAGACTAGCTAAACAGTAAAACCCAGACCTTACTTCAGAGTCCTGAGACATTTCCCTCTAACTATAATCAAAGTTTAATGTTTTGAATTATTTTAGATTGCTATGAGAGATTTTTGTTATCAAAGCGTGTTTCTATTTCTAATTCCACTCTGCTGTATTTTTAATAAATATACCGATCTGGGAATTGGAGTTGATTTAAATGTTTTACCTCACCTAAGAAAGGCTGTTCTGCAAGCATCAGACTGCTGGGGGGAAATACTTACATTGTTCTAGAAAGGAAATATCTGAGAAAAGAGCTTCTCCTTCTCTAGAGGTGTGGCCTATTTCTCATGTTCAGAGGCTGAAGCTACTAATAGCTGCAAATTACATGAGCGATGGTAGCCACTGAAAACATACCATCCCAATGGGCAAAGCTTCTTTTCTACATTCTTCCTGTTCTGTAGACATATTTGAATCCAGAACAAGAGATACCTACAAATTCTATGCATTGCTGCTACCACAACGTGACAAAGCCCAATAGGCGTAACTTAGGTGGATCACATTATTTCATTCCATTGTGAATTTTCTACTTCCAAGTTAATCATCTGAAAATGAAGTACCAAAGCAGGCTTTCCTAAAATATATTAGTACTTTGATTGAAGGAAAAGAAAAAGGGGACGGCAGAAGATGAGATGGTTAGTGTAATGTATTGGGCTTGAGTGTAACACCACGAGGTAAGCTGGAGCTAGCTAACGGCTCCCAGGGCCTCAGACACCCCGTCTCCAGTGCTGCTATTGGCTGCCCCTAGGCGGCAATAGGTTGCTTTAAACCTATTGGCTGCCGCCTAGGGGCCAGGCTATAAATTGCTGCAGCTGCAGCCCAGTTCTCCGGTTCAGATCCTGCAAGAAATAAACCATGCTCTTTGCTGAACTCACTCGCCTCTTCTTCATTCCTGCGCAACGAACCCAGTACACAACAGTTAGATAGCATCATTGATGCAGCGGGCATGAGTTTGGGGAGACGCAGGAAGATAGGGGAGGATGGGGAGGGGGGCTGGGATGCTATGGTCCATGGGGTCGCGAAGAGTCAGACATGACTGAGTGACTGAACATCAATAACTAGTACTTTGAGTAATACCTTGATACTAAGAACAAATGGTAAATTACATTATGGGTTCTCATGATACCAGAAACTTTCAAAAGAGATTTAGTTCTGGAAATTAAGAAACAGATGAGTTCTTAAGAGGCCTATTTTAAATATAAAAAAATAAGAACACTAAACATGACTATATAACCACACTAAACATGGCTATCATAAAGTTTGAGACATTTTTAGAATCTCATATACACTGTGTGTTTGTAGTAAAAGGTAGATATTAGAATCTCACAATAACATCTCATATTATTTCTGGAATTACAAATATTCTGCTTTGAAATGATAAGTATATGTCTGTCTATCTAGCTAACAAATCTGATTCTTTGCTATCATATAACAGTTGATTAGATTTCTGTAAACTGAACTGGTAGCTGTACAGTAGACATTTTTCTATAAACGAGTGGAATACTCGAGAGAAAACTGGATTGAATATACAAAACATCAGGCAGACTGGATCACAAAGGGAGTTCTCTAGGGTTTCTGCATCACTGCATCACCCAAGGCAAATTACCGTGTTTTCAATATTACACACTTTAATGCATTGCCAAGTAGCAAGAGCAAAAGGTAAGAAATGAAATATCAATATTCATTTGGATGGAAAGGAAAGATGCCCAACTTTATAAGCCTCACCTGAAATACTATTAGTTTAGGCCAGACATGTCAAACTCACAATGTCACGTGATGTCGCACAACATATCAGAGCTTTTTCGCCATTGCCAGCAATGGGATGGCCGTGGCTTCCCAATGATGCATGCGGCCTGCAAGCCGGCAGTTTGACATCCCTGGTTTAGGCAAATGTGCTAAAGAGGTATACATCTGAATGATCATGGAATAGCTGACTCAAAATGTTGCTGAACTACAATTCCAAGCATCCCTTATCTTGGCCATGCTGCCTGTAGCTGCTGGTAGTTTTAACTTAATAACATCTGGAGGACCCCAACTTTTTCACATGTGACCTAGGAGAAACTCTACACATATGGTGTATGACACAGATTCCACATATCTCTGCACATACAGAATCCATGAGTAAAAGCAGAAGAGAATATTAAGAATCTCCGTGTTCAGTAATTAAACCAATGAAAGTAATTTTTATCCCTGAGTTGAAAAGATGTGTCTTGTTTTTTTCTAATAATCAAGAGGATAAGAAGGACTGGAATTCTAATGAATTTAGAAATTTATCTCCTGCAGATGTTAAAACTGAGATCGTAATAATGAAGTTCATCATGAGACAGGTGATCTTTTTGAAAGTCAATCCTAAGTTGTTTAAGGTTTTGAAGTTTAAAATCAGCTGCAACTTGAACCCAGTAAGCATTCACAAGCAATATGTAGGATTTCCAATACATCCTCTATAAATCTGCTATAGTCTATCAGTTTTAAGTCAGCAGACATTTTCAGGCGCTGGAACTAAGTTGCAGTCATCTAGCTATGATGCAACTAAATCATAAATAACTGTTGATGGATAACATTGATAAAAGAAAGCTTGCAACTGATTACATTAAGTACTTGCACAAATGCACTCCATTGTACTACCTGAAAACCTAAAGACAAGATCAAAGGGGATTCCTGATCTGTGAAATGGAATTTTCAGATGACATATAATCCTTTTCAGAACATATTGTCTCCAAACTCCTCCTCCTTCTCCTCCTTCTTCTCCTCCTCCTCTATTCTCCTCCTCTTCCTTTATTCTTCTTCTTTTTCTTCTTCTTCTTCCCCTCCTCCTCTTTCTCCTTCTCCACCTCCCTTCTTCTCTTTCTCCTTTTCCTTCTCATTCTCTTCCTCCTTTCTTCTTCTTCTTTCCCTCCTCCTCCCTTCTTCTCCTTCTCCTCCTCCTCCTCCTCCTCCATTGTTGTTCTTCTTTTTCTACTACTACTACTATTATTACTTCTCCTCCTCCTTCTGCCTTCCTCCTCCTCTTTCTTCTCTTCATAAAATTAAAATGCAAACTCCTCTTAATTATCCTGGAAGGGCACTTCAAATATTAGGTAAACTCTACAAATGAGATGTAAATGAAGGCAGTGAAACAGCTGTCAGCTTACTAGCTGTTTAATTTCCTTCAGAAGCCAGAATAATTACAAATACATGTAGCCCACTCCTTTCCCACCTCTCTCCCTCATCTGTTTAGAGTCCTGCAATGACAATTGGTTTTGGTGGATGGGTGGGTGGGTGGAGTGTTCAAGTTTTTTTCCCCCAGAATATGAATATCTCCTTGCCTTCTTTACCTGATTGTATTACTTTTCTTCCTCATCTGACTGGTTAACTTCAGTTTCCCTATTCCTAGTGTGACCCTTTAACATAGTCTAAGAGACTCTCTCATGCAATTTGAAGGCCTGCAAGGGAGGCATCAGAATGGAAAGTCTCATGGCAAAAAGGGAAATATCCTTAAATAATTTGGATTTAGATCCATGTTTAATTTTTATTTTAGGTTTTACATGTTTACATCTGGAAGGAAAGAGAAGAAGTGAAAGTGGATGGATTCAGTTATAATGGTGGTGAGTGTACCATCAGAAGATCTAAAACAGGCATGTCAAACTGCCGGCCCACGGGGCAGATGCATCACGATGAAACCACGCCCTCCCCATTGCCGGCAATAGGGAAAAAGTCGCGATACGTCGCGTGATGTCACGTGACGTCACCAGTTTGACATACCTGATCTAAAAGATTGTGCTAAGGACAGATTGTCATTGAGAAGACCGGTCTATGTCAGGGGTCTTCAAACTTGGCCCTTTTATGACTTGTCGACTTCAACTCCCAGAATTCCTCAGCCAGGCATGCTGGCTGAGGCATTCTGGGAGTTGAAGTCCACAAGTTATAAAAGGGCCAAGTTTGAAGACCCCTGGTCTATGTGATCCCTAGGAGACAAAAATGATTTAATGGTGTACAGTATAATCAATAATCAAATCATGTTTATCATAGCAAATATACAGTAGATCGATATATAGAAAGATTCTACATTCTGCATCTATTTGGCAATTGTCCTTCTATGAGTCAAAGGGATTCCTATCCAGTGGAGTCACACAAAGGCAGAAAGGAGGCATAGTTTCTCCATCCAGTATATCCAACATCAGGATTGCATTCATTGTTCATGCTGAGCAGGAAAGGGTTAATTTTAAAAGATCAATTTTATTTATATTTTTTTCTGGCAATCTTTATATTAAATTGTAGTATTTCACACAGAGGGAAAATATTTCGTCTATCAGCATCATCTGACAGTATTACTGAAGCATTTCTTTTGCATTTGTTACTTGTCCTTTTTAATATAATTGTATTAAGAATTTTAACCATCATAATAAAAACTCACACAAACTAAACTCGGAGAAAGAGAAGACTGTGGAAGGAAAGGTTTACAAAGTGCAGGAGAAAGGAAAAAAGAATGAAAATAGAAAAGGGAAAGAAAGAATATAGAAAAAGAAAAGAAATATAGAAAGAAGTGACTTCCAACCTTCATCACAGCCAGTATCAGGGCTTTTTTTTCTCATAGAACGCTCAGAACGGAGTTCCGGCACCTTTTTTTGGATGGAACCTTGTAGGGTAGGCAAGGCGGGTTGTATGACATGTGTGAGTTCCGGCACCTTTTTCTTTTACAAAAAAAGCACGGGCCAGTATAAACAAATTTAACAGGTCTTTACACCTATAAGATTAAACACATAGTCTATCTTCTTACAGAGGAACTACTGAGTCTGTCATTTCTACTTCTATAACTGTCTGGTTTGGTACAGCAACTAAACAGGACAGATACAGACTTCAGCGTATAGTTAGGCCTGCAGAAAAAAACAATTGCAACCAGCCTGCCTTCCATAGAAGACCTGTATATTGTGCAGGTCAGAAAAAGGGCTGAGAAAATCACTACAGACCCCTCATGTACTGGACATAAACTGTTTCAACTCCTCCCCTTGGGACGCTACTATGTATAAGGCATTGCATGCCAAAACAACTAGACACAGGGATAGTTTTCTTCCCTTGTGCCATCACTCTGCTGAACACCTAATCCTCACAGTGCTGTCTAAGTATATTCACTCATGTAGTATGGCTGTAATATTATTATTACCTTTCTCCTCTCTACTACCCCCTATTATTGGTATCATTATTATGATTATTATTATTACACTGTTGCTTTGCATTTACATTAAAGTTTCTGAACCGGAGGCAAATTCCTTGTGTCCACTTGGCCAATAAAGGTATTCTATTCTATTCTATTCTATTCTATTCTATTCTATTCTATTCTATTCTATTCTATTCTATTCTATTCTATTCTATTCTATTCTATTCCATTCTCAGATGCTGTCTTCTGTTTCTTGGTTTTTGACAGTCTCTTTTCCCATTCATCCTTAACAAATTCTTCCACGGTTCATCTCATTCTCAATTAATGAAGTTCAGGATTTCAAAGCAATTCCTGGTCTTTTCCTTGAAAATAGTGAATATATGTTCAAGAACATATTGTAGAAACTGGTTGGCTTTGTTATGTTTCAGCCTGAGTTGGAACTTGCATAGAAGCGACTAATGATCTGTTCCACATTCAACTCCTGGTCATATTTTTGCTGTTATAACTGAGCTCTCTTATATTCTTGCTTTACTTGATATAATCAGTTAGATTTCTGTGCACTCCATCCGGTGATATCCATGTTTATAAGTGCCATTTTGGCCCTTGAAGACTGTGTTAGAAATCAAGAAATCATTGGATGGGCAGAAACAGATTAATCATTCTCCTGCTTCATTTCCATTTTCAAAGCCATATAATCCAACAATTTTCCTCCTTGCTATTGCTAACTTTGACATTCCTGTGTCCAAACACAAGCAGCACATATTGCTTGCACATTCTGCCTTTCCTTCCTTCTACTGCTTTGTAGGTATTTCTGAGCTTTGAGCACTGGATACTAAGAGATTCTGCCAATTCTTGCTACTGTGTAGTAATAAAGCCCTCTAGGCTTAATGTAGATAGATAATACTTTGTCACTCTAAAAGAATTTCACAGTGAATTTTCTCACTTGCAAATAAAACTTCAAACAAGTTTTCCTAAAATAACAGCCTTGAAGTTCCTTGAATAACAGCTTGATACTACAAGTAAATGATAAAAATCAGACTGTTGGTTTTCACTTTTCAGAATACCAGCAAATGTCAAAAGAATTTTAGTTTCTGGAAGCTGAGAAAGAGATGAATGCATAAGAGGCTTATTTTAAAAATATAAAACCAATAATAACATTAAACATGTGTAGCATAAAGTTTAAGAAACTTTAGAATCTCTTGTATTGCAGCTAGAGGGAAGTGGTATAATTTCACATGTATGTCTAGAATTAAATATGTTCTGATTTACAGTAAATGTAAATGTGTTTGTGTGTGCACCTATCTTTCTGTCTATGTTAATTCATACTAAACTTGATCATTAAATTCATCAACCTTCTACTTTTTTGCAGAAGGGATTGGAGCATAAATTTGGAGCCTCATCAATCTGAGGCTTGTCATGCAGCACTATATTATCAATTACTTTATCTTGCCTATCCGTGTGGTTTTCTTGGTAAAGTACAGGAGTTGTTTACCATCGTCTTCTCCCATGCAACAGGAATTAATGCCTTTGCCACTGTCACTTAAGTGATCCTTTACCTCCAACATCTTTCTGTATTGGTGCTAGTGACCAATATAGGTTGCCTCCTGATTTAGCTGGGCAGCTGGGATGACCCTCACACCTTGGGTGATGCTGCTGAAATTATATACCAATAGAACAGCGGGTAGGCAACCTTGGCTCTTTTGTGACTTGTGGACTTCAACTCCCAGAATTCCTGAGCCAGCATGGCTGGCTCAGGAATTCTGGGAGTTGAAGTCCACAAGTCACAAAAGAGCCAAGGTTGCCTACTCCTGCAATAGAAGAACCAATCTAGAATTAAGGTGAAATTTCCTGGCAGAGAGAACAATTAATCAGTGGAACGACTTGTCTCCAGAAGTTGTGGGTGCTCCAATACTGGAAGTTTCTAAGAAGAGATTGGATAACCATTTATCTGAAATGGTATAGGGTTTCCTGCTTGAGCAGAAGGTTGGACTAGAAGACCTCCAAGGTCCCTTCCAACTCTGTTATTCTGTTAAGAGAATATAACTCAGGGTTGAACTGTGGAATTCTTGGTGCTCTCTGATTTTGGTTGTTTGCTTAAAGATGTTTCATTACCCACCTAGATGACATTATCACTGTGACAGCCTATCAGGTCTGTGTGGCTTACACTGGAGTACAATAAAACAAAATTGTGCATCATAAGAGCAAGAGCAATCAATAATCCCAAATATTTTAACCACAGTATGTCGAGTCCCCCACCCACACCCCACTCTCAGTGTAGGCAAGACTGATATGAACCAAGCTTAGCATGTTCTCCATAGGAACTGTGAACAAACTGAATAAGTATGAAGGACTGCAACCACTGTCAGCCAATGTAAACTTCACTACAGATGTGTTTTTGTCAAATGAGATGCCAGTTGTGGGAAAGGCAAAGCAGGATTTTCTTTCTGCTGGCTTGCAACCAAACTGGGATCAATATGGGACAGGAATAGTTTAAAGGAGCACTGTGGCTATGTCATGGAATAATTTTAAAAGAGATTGGTAAACAGGATGGAGAACAACATTACCAATGATTACTACTCTTGACAACTATTCCTACCTGTTCAATCAGCATGTCTGAAATACCAGCTTCTAAGGAGCAACATATTTGGTGCTTCTGAGCCCCTTACATACATCTGGTTGACTAATCCATCAAGACCCTTTTTATGTTATTATATTTTTGTGGGGATTCTCTATCATGAAGTGACTGCTGTACTGCCAATCACTGTGGTCACTTTGCAATCAGTCTCTGTAAACTTCATCAGACTGCCAATCAAATGAGGAGTTTGAAGTGCTGCCATTGACAGTAGAAAAGTAGGGGGAAGGGTAGAGCTTCCTCCCATTTGCACAGTGAATCTATCTATCTATCTATCTATCTATCTATCTATCTATCTATCTATCTATCCATCCTTCCTTCCTTCCTTCCTTCCTTCTTGGTCCATCTCCCAGTCAGACTTCCCTAAACCCAAGAAAAGAAGATTGTATGCAAGAAGGTTTGTTCAGCCAACACACCTGGAAGAGTCTGACTTCAGGAATGTTAGGTTTACTCTCTACCAAGATGTCCTTTCTTACTTTTTCCCATGGAAATTAAGAGATCTGTATGTGGAAAGCAAGAAGCTGCATTGGGAGTAACATTATCATAGGGTTTGGCCTTTGGCCCTTTCCATCAAGAATTCCTGCAGAATATTTCACTGCATATTTCTCACCAGTGGCATAATGAGAGGGATTTTGCCAGTGGTATCAACACAGTCAAGGCTGTGTTGTTTTATATGACAATGTTGTTACATTTGGCTATGGTAAGTGGGCAGATATTTGAATGCAAATTGATGACTTTTCATTTGATACCTTAATCTACCTGGTTCAACCGCCAGGTACCTGGCCATCTCATAATCAGATGATTATTTGGTGTCATTTTGATAATTACATTTAACAGCCATTAAAATGAAAATGATTCAAGAAAGAAATGGAAGGAAAGACATGTTCCAGTTAGGATTTTGGTCAGCAAGCTAGCAGAGCACTTCTTTCAGGCATAAAGAATTTTATGTGTGTCAAAGACTGGAACTGGATCTAGTGCTGGAAACTTTGACCTTACCTTATAACTCCTGTCTTTGTTTTCTTCCTACTTTCTACCTTGAGCGTTGAAATTGGAAAACTTTCAAACAGGTGGCCTTCATTTCCAGTGTGAAGTCAGCTATGGAACTTGTTGATAACATTTCATACTTTTTGCATGCTTGGATTGTTTAATTTTCCCAGTTTTGTTTTTTGCTTTTAATTAAAATGTGACCTTGGCAAGGTTCCTACATTGGGCCAAGCCATGGTTTATTTATATTACAGATACAGTGACAGAGGTCTTGATTTTTTGCACCTGTAATCCTATTGACCATGAGGTGCATTGGGAGTAGAGGAAGCAACTGTATAAATCCTTCTTTCTTCCTTTCCTTGTTTCTGTTCTGCAGATTCATAGGCTCTGTATTTAAAGCTGCTTCTATCAGTTCATTGTCGAAGAAGCAACCATTTTGGAATTTATTTTTCAAACAGACAGTAAGTTGTGCCTTTCATTTCTTAAACATTTTTAAGGACTATTAAGCTTTATTAAGCTAAAAGAGGCTCTTTAGCCACCGCCTGTTGTTCCTTTTTTGAAGATCTGCACCATTTTGAGGATTTCTTCATTGGTAAATGAGGAAGAAGGCTCCTAAAGGCAAGATAAAATAAGGAAGTGTGGTCTATTTTTTTTTTAAAAAATCAATGGAGAAATATAAGGGCAGAAAGTAGTGGTTCTAGTTTATTATTTTTAGTAATTTGTAGCTTGGCTTGCTTTGAATTTATTGTCAAAGTACAACCATGTATACATTGAGATTGGCTGAGCTTCCCTTGGTGCCCCCACCCCCAACTTACAGTGACACAAACCCTCCATCTTATTACACCATGTGAGCTAATTGCACAATGCACCGGCCTCGCAAGTCAATTATGCATAAAGTTTATAAAATTATTTCCCATTCAAAAGCCTAACAGCCCATGGATAAAAGCTGTTCTTCAGCCTGTTGGTACGGCTGGCTATACTCCTATATCTCCTACCCGATGTGGGTGACTAAAACTTTCCAATTTTTATGATCCATCACTGGTCAGCAATTCTAAAATGACTTACAAAAAAGCTACTCTTTAACTAAAGAGGGAGTTAATAAGATGGAGGAGCAAATTATTAGAGATGTATTTGGAAAATATTTAAATAAAACCCATCAGTTCACAGATCGGCTATACTCCAAGGATGTTAAAAAGACTACTCAAACTAATTCAGAGATGCAAATATGTGTAGAAAGTTACCAAACCACTGAGGCAATTTCACAAGTAGCTGACAATGCAGAGGAGTCAACTGTAATTTTGGAATATAAACCTGACACCAATTGTTATTATGATGGTTTAAATAGAAGCTTCCCAACACAATTGAAAGAAGAGCTTTTGCAACATTTAAAAGTTTGGGACTTTTTCCTCATGGACATTAAAAAGGTTGAGAAATCCTTGAGAAAAAGAGAAGCTTATAACTACTTGACAAGCATTCCAAAGGGGAAAAAAAGATTTTATTCCATGAAGACAAGCTGGAAGGAGTGACTTAATGAGTCAATTGGAATTAGGATGGATTTTCATCATTTTGATATTTGTAATTGAAAGAAAGTCTTAATCTAAATTTTGAAAATGTATTTTTTCCCTTTATATATAATGCTCAAGTAATTCCTAAAGTTTATAAAATATTATTGAAAATGTATTTGAAAATATCTATGTTAAGAGAAAGTTAAAGAAAAAAGATGTATTAGCCTAAAGAAAAATCTAGAGTTTCAAAAAGGATGTATACAAGAAGAAAAAAATATATTCTATGAGGGTAACGTGGAGGGAGTGATCTAAATTTAATGAGTTAATTGGAGCTAGTTGGAATTTTATTGGTCTGAAAGTGAACATTAAAGTATGTATGCTAAGAGGAAGTTTAAACAATGTGTATTGGAATCTTTTAATTTTAAAAATGATTTTAAAGAAAAGCTTTCTCTAGAATAATCTTAATGGGCTTATTCTGTTCATGTGTGAATGTTGTGCCAACTACCAACCTCAGCAAGCCTACTGGATGATTCTACCCAGAATATCTCAGACTTTTCTCTACAGCTTATTCGAAGTTTATTACATAAACCAATGTTGGCAGGAACCACACAGCATACTAAATCATAAATCATAGTATGCAATCCCCAAAGTTCATAAAACACCAAAGAATACCAAACCTATTGCCTTAGCGCAGCTGATATACTACATCAGTTGAAAAGTCCAGAGCAAGAATTGCAATTTATGTTGACAATCTAACAATATTTTATAATTTCACATCTTTCCTTCCTGTTTCTTTGTCTTTACCTGCATTCTTCTCAGTTTTGGAAAGCTTCTTCCTTGACTTCTGACATTTACCTTATTTCCTGGATTTTTCTCTCCATGCATAGCTTGCTGCATTCTAAGATGCTCCGGGGGAATAGTTGCATTCCTGTGATCCCAGAATACTGTGAGGCTTCCGGAGGTTTTCACACAAGGTGAGCTAGTTCCTTCTGTTTCTGCTGCTGCAGAAACTTTTCTTTCTCCACAAGAAAACATGATGGAGAAAGCTTTGCAGTGTTCCTTCTGGCACTGAGAAGCAGGTGATTTCCCATTGGTGGAAATCTCAGGTGTAATCCGGATGGTTCTTGCAAACCAGTTTTTTTTCCTAAGTTCCAAGCAGAGAAGAGCAGAAATCCAATATCTTTCACGGTCTGCAAGAGGGAACTTGCCAAGTGTCCACTCAGCATCCCCACAGGTGGCATGATACATCTCTATATGGACTTCAGCAGAATATAGATAGAGCACACTTAGAAGCATGAAAGCGTTGCAGTTTTGCTCTGCCAAAGAAGCCTGATGAGGCCAAACCAGAAGCACCAGGGACTAAGCATCAGGTGATGCACTGCTGACCTCCACCTGGAAAGAGAAGCACTTAGAGAAAGTGACTCCCCTACTGAAGTGGACTATCTCTGAACATAAGGATCCCAATGGCCCCATATAAGCAACATCCCTAACTGAAACTCCTGCCTTGTCCCATCTCCTGGTTTTCATATTCCACTTTCCCTCCTAGAGTTGCCCTACCCACCTTATTTTTCTCAACTGATCTGAGGAGGGCAAAGTCAGTTACAAAGATTGGTTTTCCCCCAGCCACCCAAACAAGCATGGTGAAGGAAGAGCAAGGATGGAAAGAGTGCCATCTTTTTGTGCTGTGTGGAAATGACCCGGACTCCTAGTTGCAATGTTTGCATGACAGAAATATGATTAGGTATTTGTTACATATATGAGCAGATCCTCCCTTCTTGCAGAAATACTGTTCCACATGTATTATTATTTTTTTTTCCACAAGATGGCAGCGCGTTCACACACAGCGGCTCTGAGCTCCCGGTACTGGTGTGTGGTGATTGGATTAATTATGTATTGTTTGTCATGCCAGTTTTACACACACACACATGTATATGTATATGCACACACACACATATATATAGATGTCAACGCTGCTAACATCAGATGTTCTTGCTTTGACAACATGTGGGGAGGCAGCTTTGCTTCTTTAAAACTTGTGCTACTTTTAGAGCTAGAATCAGTTGATGCTGTGGGGGAGGAGGAAGAATGTCTCTCAAGGCTGTTTTGAAATAACAGAAGATAAGAATTTGGTGGGTTGTCTAATAGGAGGGAAAGCTTACAATTCAAACTAATTGGAGAATGTGATTTATGATGGTAAATTAGAGGGAGGAACAGCGCTTTGATACTGTGTGCTTAGGGGAGGGGAATCCAGATTTCAACTTGACCATGTAGGAGAGGAAGCTATGCACTTTTGATTAAAGACTCCTTAAGGTAAACAATGCCTCTCTCACACACACATACATATACGTGTGTGTGTGTGTGTGTGTGTGTGTGAGAGAGAGAGAGAGAGAGAGAGAGAGAGAGAGAGAGATCAAATAGAGAGCCAGTTTTGTGTAGTGGTTAAGGATATTAGACCTGGAAACTGGGAGTTCTAGTCCCACCTTAAGCACAAAGCAGGATGGGTAACCATGGGCTAGTCACTTCCTCTCAGCTCTGGAAAGCAGGCAAAAGCAAATAACTTTGGAAAAAACTTGGCAAGAAAACTGCAGGGACTTGTCCAGGCAGACTCCTTGGACAGAACATATATACACACATACAATTCTCTACACGAAGCTACTAAAGATTTAAGAGTTTCTTCATGCTGTTCCATTGATCAATGTGTTGGTATGGGGGGGGGGGAGAAAACTGTCCTAAAGGGACCTTGCATCTTTTTTGCATCTGTACAAGCACACGCAGAAAGACTCCTTTAAAAAAATAAAAATTATGTCACAGAATATTGAAATTATGTTTGTATATCTATCATGTAAATGTCTATGGGAATTCTCAGTCATCCAGGTCTGAAGAATCTTCTTGGATGAGAAGCGAAATGTTTTTAAAGAAAAACAAGGAAGTCCAGTTGCCTTTTGAAAAAGCACCTTTGGGACATCTACTGTATCATGTAAGTGATTTTTTAATCCCTGGAATATAATCATCAGCAAGCCAAACATATTTTTGTATTTATCAATGGCTTTTGGGGTTGGATGTAATTATTTGGGGGTTACAATTCTGGATACCTGGACTCGCTATTTGGAAGGAGGAGTCAGTGAAGAAATTGCTTATGGGAAAAATTCAGTCAGACTTTAAAACTATCCTTGAGAAAATGTATTTCTTTCTTATGTCAATTATTTCCCTCAATTAAAAGGGCTGAAGAGAAATTTTATCAAACTCACAGCAGTAGTTTGGGAAGTCCTTAGATTCTCTAGAAAATATTCTCACTCTCTTTCCTTAACCATTTTGTCAGTCTCTTTAAAGGAGAAATATAGTATAGAAATGAAACTTGCGGGACTGGGGAATGTGGTGTTTCCCTAGAGCAGGGATGTCAACTCAATTTCATTGAGAGCCGCATCAGCATTGCGGTTGCCCTCAGGGGGGCCGGGTGGGCGTGGCCTACTGGGTGGGCATGGCCTATTGGGTGGGCGTGGCCAGCTCTACATCGTTCGCATCAAGGGTGCCTATGGGGGCCTGGGCAGGAGTGGGACAGATCTGAGGGTCTCTGGTAGAAGGAGGGTCTCTGGGCCAGGGCCAAGGCAGTGGGGGCCGTTCCCTCACTGTTTCCAGGATGGCTTCGCGGGCCACATGAAAACACTTTGCGGGCCGAATCTGGCCCCTGGGCCTTGTGTTTGACATGTCTGCCCTAGAGTCTTAAATAAAATGTATCCAGCAAATCAGGCTGCATCTGACAGGCTGTTCTGTCTCTTTAGCAGTTCAAACTAACTAAATTTCACCTTCATGGGCAATGGCTGTGCACAACAATATCCAAAAGGACATTTAGACACATTAACGCATTTGGAAAAATCCTTTTGACCATAATCAACAAAGCGCTCTCTCTCTCTCTCTGTCTCTCTCTCTGTCTCTCTCTCTCTCTCTCTCTCTCTCTCTCTCTCTCTCTCTCTCTCTCCCCATATAATCAATTTAATAAAGTCCTTTGATTTTTTTTGCAAGTAAATAAACTTCTGAAATGAATGTGGCTGGATGGGCTTCAAGCCAGCCACTTCATCCAAAATGCAAAATGAACTGAAATCAGAAAATAGATTTTCACATCTGTTCCTTCCTTACTTTCAAAACTGGAGGTTATTATCAACCTGTCACCTTAAAACTAAACCTGAATACCTTTTAGAAGAAATATTTCTGCTGAATCATAGATCCATCAGAGGAAATTCCTAACCCTTCTGTAATGATTTGTATTCGGTGTACAACTAACCTCGATGATGTTTTGTGCAATTGTATGCATAGGAGGCTCCCCTGTCTTCAGTGTTGTTCCTCACATAAAAGTTTATATATCTTACTTTTGATGTGTGTGATATTTATTTTCTCCTTTTCCTTTTCTATAAAGTATATATACTGCTCAAAGAAATAAAGGGAACACGTAAACAACACAATGTACTGTATTTAGTAGTAGGATGTCTTATTTTGTGTTCCCTCTTTTTTTTGAGCAATATATATATAAGGTAAAGGTTCCCACACACATGCGTGCTAGTCGTTTCCAACTCTAGGGGCCGGTGCTCATCTCCGTTTTAAAGCCGAAGAGCCAGCGCTTGTCCGAGGACGTCTCCATGGTCATGTGGCCGGCATGACTAGACGCCAAAGGTGCACGGAACGTTGTTACCTTCCCACCGTAGTGGTCCCCGCCAAACTGTCAACCTTCTGATCGACAGGCTCAGCGTCCTAACCCACTGAGCCACCGCATCCCATACATATATACAGTCATGGCCGAAATTGTTGGCACCCCAGAAATTTTTCCAGAAAATCAAGTATTTCTCACAGAAAAGTATTGCAGGAACACATGTTTTGCTATACACAGGTTTATTCCCTTTGTGTGTATTGGAACACAACAAAAAAAGGGAGGAAAAAAAGCAAATTGGACATAATGTCAAACAAAACTCCAAAAATGTGCCGGACAAAATTATTGGCACCCTTAACTTAATATTTGGTTGCACACCCTTTGGAAAAAATAACTGAAATCAGTTGCTTCCTATAACCATCAATAAGCTTCTTACACCTCTCACCCGGAATTTTGGACCACTCTTCCTTTGCAAACTGCTCCAGGTCTCTCTTATTGGAAGGGCGCCTTTTCCCAACAGCAATTTTAAGATCTCTCCACAGGTGTTCAATGGGATTCAGATCTGGACTCATTGCTGGCCACTTCAGAACTCTCCAGCACTTTCTTGCCATCCATTTCTGGGTGCTTTTTGACATATGTTTGGGGTCATTGTCCTGCTGGAAGACCCAAGATCTCGGACGCAAACCCAGCTTTCTGGCACTGGGCTCTACAGTACGACCCAAAATCCTTTGGTAATCCTCAGATTTCATGATGCCTTGCACACATTCAAGGCACCCAGGGCCAGAGGCAGCAAAACAACCCCAAAACATCATTGAACCTCCACCATTTTTCACTGTAGGTACTGTGTTCTTTTCTTTGTACACCTCATTTCATTTTCGGTAAACAGTAGAATGATGTACTTTACCAAAAAGCTCTATCTTGGTCTCATCTGTCCACAAGACATTTTCCCAGAAGGACTTTGGCTTACTCGAGTACATTTTGGCAAACTGTAATCTTGCTTTTTTATGTCTCTGTGTCAGCAGTGGGGTCCTCCTGGGTCTCCTTCCATAGCATTTCATTTCATTTAAATGTTGACGGATAGTTCACGCTGACACTGATGCTCCCTGAGCCTGCAGGACAGCTTGCATTCCTTTGGAACTTGTTTGGGGCTGCTTATCCACCATCCGGACTATCCTGCGTTGCAAACTTTCATCAATTTTTCTCTTCCGTCCACGACCAGGGAGATTCGCTACAGTGCAATGGGTTGCAAACTTCTTGATAATGTTGTGCACTGTGGACAAAGGCAAATCTAGATCTCTGGAGATGGACTTGTAACCTTGAGATTGGTGATATTTGTCCACAGTTTTGGTTCTCAAGTCCTCAGACAGTTTTCTTCTCCTCTGTCTGTTGTCCATGCTTAGTGTGGCACACAGAGACACACAATGCAAAGACTAAGTGAACTTCTCTCCTTTTTATCTGCTTTCAGGTGTGATTTTTATATTGCCCACACCTGTTACTTGCCCCAGGTGAGTTTCAAGGAGCATTACATGCTTGAAACAATCTTGTTTACCCACAATTTTGAAAGGGTGCCAATAATTTTGTCCGGCCCATTTTTGGAGTTTTGTTTGACATTATGTCCAATTTGCTTTTTTTCCTCCCTTTTTTGTTGTGTTCCAATACACACAAAGGGAATAAACCTGTGTATAGCAAAATATGTGTTCCTGCAATACTTTTCTGTGAGAAATACTTGACTGTAGCCAACAATTTCGGCCATGACTGTATATATATATATATATATATATATATATATACACCAAGAAATTAAAAGACGCTTGCTCCTGGGGAGGAAAGCCATGGCAAATCTAGACAGCACACTAAAAAGCAGAGATATCACCCTGTCAACAAAAGTGCGTATAGTCAAGGCTATGGTCTTCCCAGTTGCAATGTATGGCAGTGAAAGTTGGACCATAAGAAAGGCTGAGCGCCAAAGAATTGAGGCCTTTGAACTCTGGTGCTGGAGAAGACTCCTGCGAGTCCCTTGGACTGCAAGGCGATCAAACCGGTCGGTCCTAGAGGAGATCAACCCTGACTGCTCTTTAGAAGGCCAGATCCTGAAGCTAAAACTCAAATACTTTGGCCACCTAATGAGAAGAAAGGACTCACTGGAGAAGAGCCTAATGCTGGGAAAGATTGAGGGCACTAGAAGAAGGGGACGACAGAGAATGAGGTGGCTGGATGGAGTCACTGAAGCAGTAGGCGTGAGCTTAAATGGACTCCAGAAGATGGTAGAGGACAGGAAGGCCTGGAGGAACGTTGTCCATAGGGTCGCAATGGGTCAGACACGACTTCGCAACTAACAACAACAACATATACACACACACACACACACACACACGCACGCACACACACACACACACACACACACACAGAGTACATATACAGTATATTCTGAAACATTATTCCTCAACTGAAAGACTTGGTGCTTTCTTTTACTGGGCAAAACTCCTGGTCTGTGGTTCTCAACCTGTGGCCTGTACACCCGCTGGGGGGGGCATGATGTCATCACAGGAGGTCTGCAAAGGCTTGAAGAAATGTTATGATTTAAGCCTTAGTTAGGTTTTGGTGGTCTGGGGCCAAGGTATGTAAAGGAGTCTGTGGTGAAGAAAAGTTTGAGAACCACTGCTCCTGATAGTTCCTCATCTATGCTCTCTTTAGGAATTTTCTTCCTTTATTAAAGAGCACTGTTACTGCTTTATGTTTGTATGTGCATTTTCTCCATCAAGACAGACATTCTTAGCCAAATTTGACTAATCTCAAAAAGCAAAGTAGAATTAGAGTGGATAGGCGTGTGAATGAGAGTCCAACAAGACTGCCATGTCTTCTCAGTTAGACTGAGAAGTTGGGAAATAAAACTTATCCAGAAGAAGGCCCCTTCCATATTTTTGCTAAAAAAGCTTCATGGGCATGTACAGAAAATCATTAGGAGTTGAAGTCATCTTGTGGAAACCTTTACTTGCTATTTGTTTTTGGATGGAAGAGTGGCATTCCAGTGTTTTAATACTGCCTAAGCATCATTTCTGGCGTAAAATCAAGACGTCACCCATGAATGTTAGGGTTATTTCAATTCAGATTAATGACAGGTTTATGCATTGACATTGAAGGAGAGCTTTGGGAGCCAAACATCATAATGAGTCTGATGACTCCTTTTTGTACTAACACATTCGGTGGTGGGATTCAAGTATGTGAACAACCGGTTCTCTGTATGGATGCCACTTCCAGAAGTCCATCCTGGGCCTGGGCAACAAAACATTAGCTATCGGTTCTGCCAAAGTGGTGCGAACCGCCCGAATCCCACCACTGAACACATTCCATTAAAACATTTTTAATTTAATTTAATTTAAATTAAATTAAGTTTGAAATTAATTTAATTTTTAACTTTTAGCAATTTTATTTCCATGAAACTTTATGTCTTTTCATGACATTTTCATGACCGTTCATTGGGAACGGTGCTGGCAGACTCTTTTAGTCATAGTGGCTGACAACACTGCTTTGTGACAAACAGGAAGTAGAAGCTTTCTGGCTATGTTCTCCTACTAAAAAACAAAGAAACAACCATGATGTAGAGGCCAGGACACCACCTTCTAATCCCCTCCACTAGATAACTCTCTGCTGAAGATCCTCTTAGAAGGTGAGCTGCGGACTTGCCCTTTTCTCCAAGGTGACAACCCTCTAAGAAACTCCAGGCCTAGGGTCCCTCAGGAGACAAATCCTCTTTTGAATTTTAGAAAAGTTCTTTCAGAATGCTTTACCCCGTTATCTGTAGTCTGCCATTTGTGGATTTACTACCGGTATATGGTGTTGGCTTCATATTGTGGACTTGGCCTTTTCATATTTTTTATCTTGCTTGCTGATACTCAAACAAAAAGAAAGAGAAGTTGTAAAAAGAGATTCCAAGACAAAACCCTTGAATTGGAATTCATTGGTCAGTTTGACTGGTGATTTGACATCTACAAAAGTGGGGATTAATGTAGCCCTCATTTGGAACCTGCAACTCAGTCTTTAAACAAAGCAGTTGCTAAGTGAAACTCCCACAGTGCTTATGATCTTCAGCTTCCCTTTGCTTTACAGACTTGCAAAGGTTGTAATTGTGAGGATTGGTCGCAAAGTTACTTTCTCATCACCATCATAACTGTGAATGGTCACTGTCTGAGGCAGTCGCTAACCAAGGACTTCCTGCTTATGACCAATTATCAGCAGCAGCCTCTGATTTCTTGGCTCATATGTTTCATTCATATGCTGATTAGAATTTGGTATAACTTGGTATGTGGTCACTTATGTTTTGTGATACTCTGATAGAGCTATTGTATAGTGGAAAAAGATATAAGTACAGGTAGGCCTCAATTTATAACCATTCATTTAACGACTATTCAAAGTTATTGCAGCACTGAAAAAAAGTGACCTACAACTGGTCCTTAAACTTACGACTGTGGCAGCATCCCTCAATTATATGATCGTAATTCAGGCACTTGGCAACCAATATGCATTTACAATATTTGCAGTTTCCTGGGGTCATGTGATCACTATTTGTAACATCCCAGGGAGGTCCTGACAAGTCAATGAAGGAGAAGCCAGATTCACTTAACAACCATGTGATTCACCATGTGACCATGGCAAAAAATGAGACACATCTCCCGCCACGTTGCTTAATGATGGAAGTTCCAATCCCAATTGTGGCCTTAAGTCAAGGGCTACCCTTGAGAAATTCTGGGAGTTGAAGCCCACAAGTCATAAAAGGGCCAAGTTTGAAGACCCCTGGTTAAATATGTGTACATGTGGGGGGGTGTATGTTGTAGACTTCAACTGACGAAAACCTATGTCATAATAAATCTATTTTTCTTCAAGGTAACTTTGATACAGTAGGTTTTCAAACTGCAGGATAGATTTTATGTTTTTCTATTTATGCTGCATTGACTATAGAGACATGCATGAGCAGATGCATGCAATAAACTAAATAAAAGACCTGTTTTTTCCTGCTTTATTGCCCTGATATGGAAGGTGGAAGAGAATGTGTAGAAGCAGGAACAACTAGATATAAATTTGATTTTTTTCCTGTTGATTTGATGCCAGAGGTATTTATAGTAATTATGAAAGCAAAGGGGAGACTGTTTCCTTTAAAAGGACTGGTTCTTATTGGAGAGTTTATTTAATAACTTCAATTTCAGAAGATTATGTTTAATTAGCAGAGTTAGAAGGAACAGGTTTCAAATCAGTCTATTTCTGTACCAATTTTTAAAAAAAGTAAATTGTCTAATAAAAGTTGTAAATCTTGAAGCCCCGAGGGCAAAGAGGCAGGAATTTGTGCACTTCAAAGTGTTCAATCTAAACCAAATTGACATTTATAATTATCTCTCACAAAAATATGACATACCTTAGCTATGTATAGCTGCTATTCATGGGAACACTCTTGCCAAAGCTTTCTCCATCTGACTGGAGCACATATGGTGCTTTTAATAAATATTAATAAATAGTGTGCACAAGCAAGCAAATAGCACCGCTCTGAACTTTGCTTGGGTTGCATTGCTTCAAAATGTATTTTGTCCCTGAAATATTGATAAACAAGCAACCAGGACTAATTCCAGGTATAAGTATGCGGCTCATAAACTCCTCTGTGAGGCCCAGCCTTTGCCCTGGACCGGCCCTGGTGGAATTAGCAGCAGGCTGAATCAGTAGCATGCTAATAAGTCCTAACAGCTGGTCCTGAACTTACCATTTAATTTCCTGTCACGCTAAGAGCAACACCATATAGAAAGGAAAACTGTGGCCTGCAAGGTGGCAGGAGAAGTCAAGGCAAGTCTAGAAGTCAGAACTTAGGGAGGCATTTTCCTTCAAACTGATGTCCGCTTCTTATACCAGCCCAGACCTCAAGGAGATACTATTCCAGGCTCGAGTATTGTACTACTACTACTACTACTACTACTACTTCCTCTTCCTCTTCCTCCTCTACTACTCCTTCTTCTTCTACTCCTCCTCTTCCTCTTCCTCTTTTACCACTTTGACTGTCAACAATATCACTTAAGAAAACAATTTCCAAACTGAGCTATTTTGGCCATGGCATCCGAAGCAATTTGTTTGAACTGCAAGTTAACATGCTCTCCTTTTAGACAATTCCCTTAATGCTGAGTCCTCCCATTTTATATTCCAGGAAAGCGATAGCTAATTAATCTCTGTCCTTCCTGTGAGCAGGTCTTAACAGGACAAACATATTTTGTAAGTACGTATGTACGTTTGCTCACACACCATTGTGAAATTAAGTTGAAAGCATATGTACAAGGCATCAAAATGCACATATACAATAATTAGAGATTTTTTTAAAAAAAATCTCTCTTTTTTGGCCATTCTCTTGGTCTCGAAGATATTTTAGAGCTAATTTTAATAATATTCTTTCAATAGCATAGTGATTATAATCACTATTCGCCTCCCATATGGAACTGTACTGGGTTCAAACCTCAGAATACTTTCTAAATTAGTATTTTTCTTTTCCTGATTCCCTTATTTTCCACTCTTTGGACTATTGGTGAGGGGGGTGGGGGGGTGAGTAAGTTCAGTGGTGCACCATTTTATCATTTCTCAAGTCACCTGAGGTAAAAAAGGGAAAAATCCTTTTTACTTCAAGTGACTGGAGAAGTGATGAAATGATATATCGCTGAAGTTAATGAAAAAAACCAAACCACTGGAAATAGGGAAAGAGAAATAGTAATTAAGAAAGAGTTTGTCACTGAACTGCAGAGAAATGGGAAACTAGTGTGTTTATAATCCAGCTTTGGTGCGCAAAAGAACTATGCTGCTTTGGCTATATTACAATCTTGTGGCATAGATAACTAAGGGAAGAAAGGAGGTGGAGGAAAGGCAGTCAAATAGAAAATACATTGGGAATCTAAAAGAAAAGTAGGTGATGAAGCTGACTTGAAGGAAGTGTCGGAGATGGAAAATTGAGACAGAAGGGGGTTAACTGAGGAGGGGCCTTTGAAGACATAAGCAGTGCTTAAAGGGAGGATGGCTATATGCTATAATAATAGTGTGGCCCTTTACACCGTGACAATAACAAGGAAATACACCACTACAAAAAATAAGGCACGGATTTTTATGTAGATTGGTGTGCATTCTTCTGGAATCAAATAATTGCAATTTAGAGAAAAATAATCTCTAATTATTGTGAGGAAGTTCATGATTGGCTAAACTGGTATAGGCTGATTTTCAAATGCTGAGTGTGGGTGGACAAGTTCAAAAGACTTCTGCTGACTTGACTTATTTCCTTATTCATCTTTCAACCAGGCTGGAACTGAACTGCACTTTGGATAGAGGATGTTTTCAAAGAAAGGACATCCTTGATAAATTTATATGCATGGATTTGCTAAAAATTATTACTAGCCCTTTCCAAATAGGGCTTGGAAAACAGAAAGCCTAGAAAAGAATGCACCACCGATATTATCAGGCTTCACTCCACAGGCAGAAATGAATCATTTAGGCAAGCTCACAGAAAATCGAAGAAATTCTGAGGAGAAATATTGATTGAAGAAAGAAGGAAGGCATAACCAAGAATAAGCCCTATATAAAGAAACAGTACTCTCTTTTTTCCATATCTTCCTCCTTCCTGCTTTGCTTAATGAACAATTTGATCCTCACTTTTGAGAGGCTGGCAGGTCGATTTTCATCTGCCATCTTGGCAACCATCTGACTAAAGTCTCACAGATATGGAACTTCCGGTGGCTCCGCGGCGACGGAGACAGCCTTCCCGGGCTGCCCGCGGCTCAGCTGTTGTTTTTTCGCCCGAAACAGCGCCGATCAGCTGTTCGGGCGAATTTGAAGCCCCCTCCTCGGGAGAAGAGGAGGGGGTGAGGCCCCAGGTAGGGGTAGAGTTCTCCGGGGCCGCCTGAGCTTGGAGCTTGGGCGGCTGAAGGATTGAACTCCCCCGAAGCCTGGGTTGCTCCCAGCTGGCTGGCGTCTCTGCTCCGGACTTCTTGGAGCAGAGCCAGGCATCTGCGACCACCCCTGCCTGAAGAAAGGACTATGGATTAAAGGAGCAGGCAGAGCGGTACAAGAGGAAAAGGTGAAGAGGATTATTTTATTATACTCTCGAGCTTGATGGACTTTTTAAACTTTAAGTGAAAGTGCGTCACAATTGAAAAGTAAAAGATGGCGGCTAAACCTCCCCCTAAAACTCTTCGGAGTGGTGGATCTTCTCCGGTGCAACAATCATCATTACAGGCGTTGCACCCTCCTGATGTACTGACACTGAAGGACTTACGAGATGCTTTGGATAAACATGCCCAGGTACTTTTGGAGTCAATTAATCAATCAATGGCTGATAAATTTGCACAGATGGAGGAGAAACTGGAGAAACTGGAGGAGAGAATGGAAGAGAGGATGGAACAGAAGCTCAGCGTGATGAAGGTAGACATTTTGTCTTCAGTGCATAAAGTGGCGGACTGTGTGGAAGATTTAGATGAAAAACTGGATGATTTGACTCAAAAGAATGAAATATTAGAAGTTAAAGTACGGGAGAATGAAAATTTAAGAGACAAAATGGAAAGGGAGTTAAGCCTTGCCCAATATTACCAGATGCAGTTTGCTGTTAGAATTAGAGGTTTAAAAGAGAACATTAAGGAAGATTTAAAGCAGCTGGTTTCTGAGGCTTTTGAAGTGGTATTGAATCAGCCAGCATCTGAAATAAGAGCAGCTATGGATAAAGTGTTCCGTGTAAACTCATGGATTGCCAGACAGAGAAAGTTGCCTAGAGATGTGGTGGTTTACTTCACAAAAAGAGAAATCAGAGATGAAGTTATACAAGCTGCCTACGATGCTAAAGTTGTGATTGCTGATCAAGAAGTCTTGGTTTTAAAAGAGATCCCTCCAAAGATTTTGAGGAGAAGGAAGGACTTTACATTTCTTGTGCAAGAGCTCAAACAACGAGATGTAAGGTTCAGATGGGAGATTCCAGACGGGCTGATGGTGATGTATGAAGGCAAAAGGTACCGGTTGATTACTGTGAAGCAAGCACGTGATTTCTACAATACTGTTTTAAAAGCAACCCCATTAACACTTCTGGAAGCTGCAAAGGGATCTGGAGAAGGAGAAGAAGAACATCAAGAGGATGAAACAGAGGAAAATGGTGCTGGAGGAGATCAAGCTATAACCTCTTTGGATGATCCTAGAGAGCAAAGGGTAACGCGTGCTGCTTTAAAAAGAGCAAAGAAAATAAAAGAACAAGACCAGCAAAAGTCTTCAGAATCTTCACAACGTACTCATAGCCAAGCAGTGGGAGGAGCACGGCCTAAAGAAGATAGTCCTATCAAAGCAGTGCTTCAAGAGCTTTGGGAGGATATGCATGGCAACTAAATTTTTGACTTGGAATGTTAATGGACTAAATTCACCACAGAAGAGAAAGAAGGTTTTTCAATATTTAAAACAATTTAAGATAGATGTTATATGTTTGCAAGAAACGCATATTAGGGCTATGGACCAAAAGTTTTTATTGAACTCAAGACTGGGTACGCACTTTGTTGCCTCTGCAATGAATAAGAAAAATGGAGTGGTTGTTTATATTAAAAGTGCCATAACAGCGGATTTAATTGAAGCAGATAAGCATGGAAGATACGTACTGATAGACTTGTTGATAGAAGGCAAAAAGACGCTTCTAGTTGGACTGTATGCCCCTAATCAACAACAACAACAGGCTGACTTTTTTAGTTTACTTCATACAAAGCTTACCCAGTTGGATTATAAATCTTTTATTTTTATGGGGGACTGGAATGGTGTTATGGATGTACAGATGGATAAGGCTGGAGCTTTTAAGCGCATTCCAAGTCATGCTAGACTGCCTAAATCTTTTTTGAAATGAAGGATGACTTGGAACTGCGAGATATCTGGCGCGAGAGACACTTGCAGGAAAAGGATTATACTTTTTATTCTGATAGACATCAATCTTTTTCGAGGATTGATTTTATTTTGGTGACTAATGACTTTTTTTTGAGGACTAAAAAGGTGAAGATTTGTGCAAGAACTATCTCTGATCATAGTCCAGTGTGGTTAGAGATTGATAAGGAGAAAAAAGACAGGCGCTCGTGGCGCATAAATGAGAATTTGTTTAGAAATCAGAGAAATGTGGAAGAATGTAAACAGCGGATGAAGGATTTTTTTGAAACTAATATGAACAAAGGTACTTCTATGGATATGGTGTGGGATGCTAGCAAGGCATACATGAGAGGGGTGTTGATATATATGAACAACAAACATAGACGTGCTGTGGAAGCTAGGAGGAAAGAACTGGAGAATGAAATAAAGGAAAAAGAAAAGGCTTTGATTTTGAACTCAGAGGATGTGAAGACTAAGGAGGCTATTAAGTTGTTAAGAGGACAATTTGATAAATTAATGGCTGACCAAGTGGCAACCAATATGCGGTTTGCCAGGCATAATACTTTTTGTAACGCTAACAAACCAGGTAGATGGTTAGCTTATAGATTGAGGAAAAAACAAAGGGCTTCTAATATAGACAAGATTGAGCATAAAGGAAGGGTTGTGTTTCAACAGGACCTTATCAAGGACGCTTTTGTGGATTTTTATTCTAAATTATACGCTAAAGAGAAAATTAATGAAAAAGATATTGATATATATTTGGAAAATGCTAGCATCCCGGTTCTTACGCAAGTACAAAAAGAAGGGATTAATCAATTGATCACAGAAGAAGAAATTTTTACAGCAATTAAGGAATTGAAGGTGGATAAAGCACCAGGTACGGATGGCTTGACTGCGGCCTATTATAAAAATTTACAATTAGAAATGATAAAACCGTTAAAGGAACTGTTCCAGACAATCCAGAGGGGGGGAAAGGTGCCACCGTCTTGGAGAACAGCTTTTATCTCTTTGATTCCGAAGGAAGACCAAGATGCTACTCAAGTTAAAAATTATAGACCGATATCGCTTTTAAACACAGATTACAAGATATTTGCTAAGGTTTTGGCTAATAGATTGATGAGGGTTCTGCAACAGGTGATTCATGGGGATCAAACAGGGTTTATTAGTGGTAGGCAAATGAAAAATAATGTGAGGCATATAGTTGATGTGTTAGAGTTTTTGGAAAGGAACAACCAGATTGCTGCGGTGCTAATTTTTTTAGATGCTGAAAAAGGTTTTGATCAATTGAACTGGAAATTTTTGTTGAAAGTTTTAGATAAAATGGATTTTGGGGAAATTTTTTTACAACCGATTAGGGCATTATGTCAAAAACAAACTGCCCGAATTATAGTTAATAATAGCCTGACAGAGGCATGTAATATTGAGAAGGGCACAAGGCAAGGGTGTCCGTTATCGCCCTTGTTATTTGTGTTAACATTAGAGATACTATTGGTTAAAATTCGGAATTCGGAAAAAATTAAGGGGATTCAAATTGGAGATCAGGACTACAGATTGAGAGCATTCGCAGACGATCTGGTTGTTACAGTGACCCAGCCAGAGAACTCTGCTGTGGACCTGATGGAGATAATAACACAATATGGGAAGGTTTCTGGATTTAAGGTTAATGTACAAAAAACAAAAATTTTGGCCAAAAATATGACAACACCGCAAAAGGCCCTTTTAGAAGGATTAACTGGATTTGAGATTGTTAAAAGGGTTAAATATTTGGGGGTGATTTTGTCGCCCTCTAATACAAAGCTATATAAAAATAATTATGAAAAATTATGGGGGAAAATTCAAAAAGAACTGGAGAGTTGGAAAAAATTGCAATTGTCTTTGTTGGGACGGATTGCAGCAGTAAAAATGAATGTCCTGCCTAAATTTTTATTTTTATTTCAAATGATACCGATTCTTAAGAAAGATTCTAATCTGGAGGAATGGCAGCGAGGTATCAATAAATTTGTGTGGGCAGGGAAAAAACCACGAGTTAAACTTAAGATTATGCAGGATACTCGTGAGAGAGGTGGCCTTAAATTGCCTAATTTTAAATTATATTATGAAGCTGCTGCATTAGTAGGAATAAGTGACTGGATTAATTTGACGCAAGGGAGGTTATTAAATCTTGAGGGCCATGATTTGTTGTTTGGCTGGCATGCATATTTGTTGTATGATAAGAAGGTAGACAACGTGTTTAGGGTGCATATTTTAAGACAGGCATTGCTGAGAGTTTGGAAGAAGTACAGACATAAGTTAAGTTGCAAGATACCATTGTGGGCAATTCCAAAACACGCAATAGAAAATATACATGCTGGCTTCAAACATGATCGGACTACTTTCAGTTTGGAAAGAAACGTTTGGTGTTTGAAATCATATAGCCTCTTGCGAGAAGAGAAGGTTGTTCAAAATTGGTTTCAATATATTCAGTTACGGGCCAGGTGGAAAGAAGACCAGAAAAATGGACTTACAATGACTGATGAAAATTTGATAAAGCAAATTAGGAATCAGGGACCAGCACATATCAAACGGATATATCTTGCATTGATAGAGATTGATTCAGAAACAGAGCTTGTTAAGGATTGTATGATAAAATGGGCCCAAAATATCCAGGAAGTCATCACAATGGACACGTGGGAAAAGATTTGGGTGAGGAACGTAAAATTTACACAAGCTCAAAATTTAAGAGAGAATTTTTACAAAATGTTTTACAGATGGCATTTAGATCCTAAAAAGCTTGCAAGTATGTGTCCGAATTATCAGCCTAAATGTTGGAGGTGCGGTGATGAAGACGCAACATATTTTCACATATGGTGGACTTGTAAAAAGGTTAAGGCTTTTTGGATAAAAGTCTGGTGGAACATGCAGAAGATTTTTAAACAGAGGTTAAAGTTTTGTCCGCAATTTTTTTTGTTGGGAATAATTACAGATGCTACAGTTGTGGACACCAAGTTGATGTTGAATTTAATTATGGCGGCAAGACTTTTGATAGGCCAATACTGGAAGAAAGAGGAACTGCCGACCATAGAGGAGTGGACTTTAAAGGTTTCTGACCTGGCAGAGATGGCGAAGATTTCGGCCTATTTGAAAGATCATTCGCAAGAACGCTATATTATGTAATGGAGAAAATGGATTGATTTTATCCAGAACAAGTATAGGGTTAAGAAGTTCTATGTAGCATTTGAATAAGTCTTCTTTCGTTTTTTTTCTTTTCTTATCTTAGTTTCTTTTTATATATATTCAATATTATTATTATTTGTTTTATCCTATATAAGCTAGAGAGTGATGGATTTTAGAGTTTATAATTGTTAGTATATGATTGCTTATGATTGCATTTTATATATATACCTTGTATTTAGCTCTGGGAAGTTGGGGGGGGAGGGGGGAGGGGGGAGGTAGGGAGGGGGGAGGAGGGAGGGGGAGGGGGGGATTCTTAAAGGAAAACTGTATTTTAAAACTTTTCAATAAAAAAAATAAAATAAAATAAAGTCTCACAGATATGGAGAAGAGAAACTAAAAGGATGCCAGGAGTGTGTCCATTGTCCCAGATGGAGGAGCTAAATATCACCCACTGGTCTACATCTAGTTACCAAATTTATTTATTTATTTATTTATTTAATTGATTTTATATACCGCCCTATTCCCGAAGGACTCAGGGCAGTTTACAGGGCGAATTAAAACAATACAAATAAATACAATTAAAATAGAATTAAATTAAGACTAGCCCACAATTAAAACAAATTAAAATTTAAAATTAAATTAAAACCCCCTCAGTCCAGGCCAGGAAGATCAAATAACCAAGTTTTCAGGTCCCGGCGAAATGAGCGAAGGTCCAGGGCAGTCCGAAGTTCTACTGGCAGTTCATTCCATAGGGCAGGCGTGCCCACAGAGAATGCCCTCCCCCTTGGAATCACCCACCGGCATTCCCTAACCGACGGAACCCTAAGGAGGCCCTCCTTAGGGTTAACATTAAAATACCCCTAAACCCATCAGACCAGGCCGGCTTGTTCAAATAAATATGTTTTTAGGTTACGTCAGAAGGAGCGAAGGTCGGGAGCCATCCGGAGCTCCACCGGTAAACGGTTCCACAGGTCTGGCGTGCCCACAGAGAACGCCCTCCCCCTGGGGACCGCCAGTCGACACTCTTTGACCGACGGCACCCTAAGGAGGCCCTCTCTGTGGGAGCGCACTGGACAAAGGGAAGTTGATGCCGGCCACAGGTGCTCCCGTAAGTAACCCGGACCCATGCCATTTAGGGCTTTATAGGTTGTAACCAGCACCTTGAATCTTACCCAGAGGACAACCGGAAGCCAATGCAGCTCGCGGAGTAGAGGTGTTACATGAGAGTATCGGGACACCCCCACCACAACTCGCGCAGCCACATTCTGCACCAGTTGGAGCCTCCGAGTAGTCTTCAAGGGCAGCCCCATGTAGAGAGCGTTGCAGTAGTCCAAATGGGAGGTCACGAGTGCATGAGTGACTGTGCGTAGGGCATCTCGGTCCAAATAGGGTCGCAACTGGTGCACCAGGCGAACCTGGGCAAAAGCCCCCCTGGTCACGGCTCCTATATGATCTTCCAAACTGAGCTGTGAATCCAGGAGGACGCCCAAGTTACGACCAAGTTTGGTGATTATAGGCTTCCTAATTTTATATTTATGTCTACATTTATATCTATCTATTGAAAAAGATATAGATATAGATATAGATATAGATATAGATATAGATATAGATATAGATACTGCCTTTATTATTTTTACAAATAATGCAAGGCAGCGAACATCTCCAACACACATTCCTCCACCTATTTTTCCCACAACAACAACAACCCTGTGAGGTGAGTTGGTTTGAGGAGAGTGGTCCAAGGTCATCAAGCCATTTTTCACGCCTGGGACTAGAACTCACAGTCTCCTGCTTTCTAACTTGGTGTCTTAACCACTAGATGAAACTGGCTTTCTAATAAAGCTGCACAGACAAAATATTTAAACCAGAGAGGCTATTTAAGCCAGAGAAACAATAAAAGGTCATTTAAACTTGCAAAGTGTGCTGTTCACAGCTATTAAAACAAAGTATCTCACATCTTCATTTGCATCTCCGTACATGGTTTTCAGAGACAAAGTGTATTTAATTTTCAAAGCCGGGCAATAAGACAATGGTAACCAGGCTTCTTTTTTTCTTACACTATTGAGTCTGCAAGTACCTTTTTTTATTAGGGGAGGAAAGGACAAATTTAGTTTTAATCTTCCTCCATCTTTGGAATTAAATCATTGTACTTGTAAATTATGCATGTGAAATTACCAACAATTTGGGCTCGAGCAATTTCCAGTAAAATGTGCTAATCCTGGATGTGTGATTTGTAGTGTTTCAGATAGACTAATTTGTCAAGCCTGACTGAATCCATTTAGTGCCTCCTTAAAGGTGTAGATGAATTTGAGTTTGAAAAAGATTTACATCCCCTGCACATCGCAATAAAACTGTTGGAAAATTTCTCAGATCTATCCCATAAATTTCCTCCTTCCAATATCATTCAGGTCATACAGAAGGGGAAACCGTGCCAGGTCTCAACTGGAAATTAAATGTGAAATTAAATGCTTTCTTCGGTATCTTCCTTGAACATTTGTTCCACATTTAACGCTAGGATAATGGAGAAAGGAGACTCAGAAGTTCTTTCCTTCCGAAGATTACCTTCGGGGTGGAGCTTGTGTGGTTATGAATAACCTGGCAGGGACTTTGGGGTAGAATTAGAACAAAAGCCATTCCATTCATAAAAGTCTAAAACAGAGGAGGAGTGTCGCTAGCCTTCTCCTCTTGTTCATTCATCGCCATTCATCACCTTGCAGTAATATGAGCATTGAATGGGGGCAAAACACCAGTGGCACCAATCACACTTCCAGCTGTTAAAGGTAAAGGTAAAGGTTCCCCTGCACATGCGTGCTAGTCGTTTCCGACTCTAGGGGCCGGTGCTCATCTCCGTCTCAAAGCCGAAGAGCCAGCGCTTGTCCGAGGACGTCTCCGTGGTCATGTGGCCGGCATGACTAGACACCAAAGGCGCACGGAACGCCGTTACCTTCCCACTGTAGTGGTCCCTATTTTTCTACTTGCATTTTTACGTGCTTTTGAACTGCTAGGTTGGCAGAAGCTGGGACGAATAACAGGCACTCACTCTGTTACGTGGCACTCGGGATTCAACCCGCCAAACTGCCGACCTTCTGATCGACAAGCTCAGCGTCCTAACCCACTGAGCCACTGAGCATTTCTCTGCTTCCTATTTCTAAGTGAAGGCAGGAAGTATGCTTTCACTCTCTTTCATAAGGATACTATTGGAATTACATAGGAAGCCCACTCAGAGCAAAACCCAGATCTTTCTCCCTGGAATTTTACAGCAAGAAAAGGCACTTGTCAATGGCTAGGAGCTCAGCTATCTTTTATCTACGGGTGCAGAAAACACGCAATATTTGGGATAATGTCATTTCACAAAGTAAGTGGTACATACAGGTACTCCTCAGTTTACAACAGTTTGTTTAATGACCATTCGAAGTTACAACAGCACTGAAAAAAGTGACCTATGGCTGTTTTTCACACTTATGACCGTTGCAACTTCCCCACGGTCACCTGATCAAAATTCAGACACTTGGCAACTGGTTCACATTTATGACGGTTGAAGTGTCCTGGGGTCACATGATCCCCTTTTGCAGCCCTCTGACAAGCAAAGTCAATGGGAAAGCCAGATTCACTTAACAACCGTGTCACTAACTTAACAACTGCAGTGATTCACTTAACAACTGTGGCAAGAAAGGTCGTAAAAGGGAGCAAAACCCACTTAACAAATGTCTCACTTAGCAACAAAAATTTGTGACTCAGTTGTGGTCCTAGGTAGAGGACTACCTGTACTTTGATTAAATAATTGATAATATATTTTATAGAGAGCAGGGGGACATTTCTCTCCATGCGGGACACCTAGTGCTCTCTGAGCTTGGTTGTTTTCTTCCAGATGTTTGTTATTCAACCACATGCTAGAAGGGATAGTACTCCCTTGAGGAATGGGGTCTACCACTGATAATGTTACCTAGTTGAGTAATGAAATATCTGCAAGAAAACAATTAAGCTCAGAGAGCACCAAGGACCACACAGTTCAACCCTCAACTACAAATATTCTCTTCTATTGATTCCTCTCTCTCTCTCTCTTCTTACCCTGCTATTCTCCTTGGTCCCCACAATTTGTGGGGGCAAAAAAACCCAACAACTGTGGACTTAGTCCATGCTAGGAAAAACACACCATTCTATTTAAATGTGGTTCATGAAAAGGAGAGTGATTCAGGAAAGGTGCAAAGATACTGGACTGAGGTTAAGGGTCCATAAATACCCCTTAGAGTCTAAAAGAGTTAATTACTAAGGGAATGGAAACATTGAATGAAAGTAAGCTAATTTACATATTCAGAAGAAGAATGATGTGAAAAATTATTTGAGGACTGTATTATTTCACTACAGGTGAAACTCAAAAAATTAGAATATCATGCAAAAGTTCATTTATTTCAGTAATGCAACTGAAAAGGGGAAACTAATATATGAGATAGACTCATTACATGCATAGTTCATTACTTGCATAGTTCAAGCCGTGATTTGTCATAATTGTGATGATTATGGCGTACAGCTCATGAAAACCCCAAATCCACAATCTCAGAAAATTAGAATATTACATACAATCAATAAAACAAGGAGTGTACATAGAACAATATCGGACCTCTGAAAAGTATAAGCATGCATATGTACTCAGTACTTGGTTTGGGCCCCTTTTGCAGCAATTACTGCCTCAATGCGGCGTGGCATGGAAGCTATCAGCCTGTGGCACTGCTGAGGTGTTATGGAAGACCAGGATGCTTCAATAGAGGCCTTCAGCTCTTCTGCATTGTTCGGTCTCATGTCTCTCATCTTTCTCTTGGCAATGCCCCATAGATTCTCTATGGGGTTTAGGTCAGGCGAGTTTGCTGGCCAATCAAGCACAGTAATCCCACGGTCATTGAACCAGGGTTTGGTGCTTTTGGCAGTGTGGGCAGGTGCCAAGTCCTGCTGGAAAATGAAGTCAGCATCCCCATAAAGTTCATCTGTGGAAGGAAGCATGAAGTGCTCCAAAATCTCCTGGTAGGCAGCTGCGTTGACCCTGGACTTAATGAAGCACAGTGGACCAACACCAGCAGATGACATGGCTCCCCAAATCAACACAGACTGTGGAAACTTCACACTGGACTTCAAGCATCTTGCAGTGTGTGCCTCTCCATTCTTCCTCCAGACTCTGGGTCCTTGGTTTCCAAATGAGATGCAAAAGTTGCTCTCATCAGAAAAGAGGACTTTGGACCACTGAGCAACAGACCAGGTCTGTTTTTCTTTAGCCCAGGTAAGACACTTCTGACGTTGTTTGTTGTTCAGGAGCGGCTTGACAAGAGGAATATGATATTTGAAGCCCATGTCCAGGATCCGTCTGTGTGTGGTGGCTCTTGATGCACTGACTCCAGCCTCAGTCCACTCCTTGTGAAAGTCCCCAACACTTTTGAATGGCCTTTTCCTGACAATCCTCTCCAGGCTGTGGTCATCCCTGCTGCTTGTGCACCTTTTTCTTCCACACTTTTCCCTTCCACATAACTTTCTATTAATGTGCTTTGATACAGCACTTTGGGAATATCCAACTTCTTTTGCAATTACCTTTTGAGGCTTTCCCTCCTTATGGAGGGTGTCAATGATGGTTTTCTGCACAACTGTCAGGTCAGCAGTCTTCCCCATGATTGTGATTCCTACTGAACCAGACTGAGAGACCATTTAAAGGCTCAGGAACCCTTTGCAGGTGTTATGGCTTAATTAGCTGATTAGAGTGGGACACTTTGAGCCTAGAATATTGCACCTTTTCACAATATTCTAATTTACTGAGATTGTGGATCTGGGGTTCTCATGAGCTGTAAGCCATAATCATCACAATTATGACAAATCACGCCTTGAACTATCTTGCTTTGCATGTAATGAGTCTATCTCATATATTAGTTTCCCCTTTTAAGTTGCATTACTGAAATAAATGAACTTTTGAACGATATTCTAATTTTTCGAGTTTCACCTGTACATAGTTGGCTGCAAGCTATATCCTTAAGACATTAAGCCATATTCTGTTACAAGAGATGCTCAAGTGATGGAAAAACCAGCAAATCAGAGAAGGTATGTGTGGATTAATACCCTTTTCTCTTGAATCTTAGATTTCCATATTACTTCTGGATTATGGATCTGTGGACTGGGCAACAGAAAACATATTTATCTTGGCTGCAATTGCTAGTAACTAGTCTAACTCTTCAATAGAGAGAAGCCCATTTGAAGCTTACAGCATTCAGATAATTGCTCTCATTTCTTATTTGGACATTCTTTTAATAATTCATACCAAAGTGTAAGTTTTGTCTTGGGCAGAGGTTTGAGCATTATATGCAACTTTTATTTGTCTTTTTAAACAAAAGGCTACATTTCCAAGAGAAACAAATCTATGTGGCAGGCTTTCACAGAGCTTCCTTTTCGGTTCCCAAAGTGAAAATCCCTCTTTCTCTTGCCAGATTTTTCCCTCCCAATAAGCTTCCCAGAAGTTTATCAAATGTTAAAAACACAATTGTTTATATTGTTTACATTATATAAAAAGAATAGGGCTAGTGGGGCACATGCTGGGGCAAAATAAACTGTAGCTTGCACTAGTATTTGTGTCAACTGAATTCAAGATGGTCTAAAATAAAATGCATCCAAAGATATAATAATAATAATAATAATAATAATAATAATAATAATAATAATAATAATAATAATAATAATAATAATAATAATAATAATAATAATAATAAGTTGGAAGGGACCTTGGAGGTCATCTAGTCCAACCCCCTGCTCAGGCAGGAAACCCTATACCATTTCAGACAAATGGCTGGCCAGTCTCTTCTTAAAAACTTCCAGTGTTGGAGCATTCACCACTTCTGGAGGCAGGTTGTTCCACTGGTTAGTTGTTCTAACTGTCAGGAAGTTTCTCCTTAGTTCTAGGTTGCTTCTCTACTTGACTAGTTTCCATCCATTGCTTCTTGTCCTGCTTTCAGGTGCTTTGGAGAATAGCTTGGCTCCCTCTTCTTTGTGGCAGCCCCTGAGATATTGGAACACTGCTATCATGTCACCCCTCACCCTTCTCTTCATTAAACTACACATACCCAATTCCAGCAACCGTTCCCTATATGCTTTAGCCTCCAGTCCCCCAATCATCTTTGTTGCTCTTCTCTGTACTCTTTCTAGAGTCTCGACATCTTTTTTACATCGTGGTGACCAAAACTGGATGCAGTATTCCAGGTGTGGCCTTACCAACGCATTGTAAAGTTCAATTTTTCCATTTCTAGCAATGTGGATGCAACCTAAAACAGGAAGCGCTTAGTTAGTGGCTAAATTAACAATGTTGCTACTTGTGATTGGCTAAATAATCTGGTTGAGAAGATTCCAAGGAAGTCTGGTCACAAGAGTCCTCATTGATCCCTTAGCCAGACTAAGTAGTAGCCAACCTCTTTCCCAAAATTAGACCCTCCCAACTGGATGACATCATCAGAGAATCATTATGGTAATTTTACAAATCTCAGAACTAGTCCAGATAATATATATTACTCTAATATGTAGAGTTGACCACCACAAGATACTGTAGAATTATTTTCAAAAGATATTATTATTATTATTATTATTATTATTATTATTATCATCATCATCATCATCATCATCATCAGTGGAGCTTGTGGCTACATCACCTGCAAAGATATTAATAGAGACAAATTACATGGAACATATACCAAACACTTCTTTGTTGAATTGTTGAATTCCACATGATGGCCATCAAACTGTGAACTCCCCAGATCCATTGGAGAATGTTTTGCTGGCATTAAGAATCTGGCAAAACACAGGGCTGAATAGGGCACAGTCCAGAATTCCCACTAAGGAGGAGTCAAGCAAGCTGCAACCAGTGCTGGGATTCAGCCGGTTCACAACACTTCAGCAGGACCAGTAGCTAATTTTTTGTTGCCCAGGCTCAGAATGGACTTCGGGAAGTGGCATCCACACAGAGAACCGGTTGTTCACATATTTGAATCCCACCACTGGCTGCAACCCTGCACAACTTCAGCAGTATAAAATAAGTCCGATTTAAAGCATAAAACAACACAGAATTCAAGAGGCAGATGGTGCTTTAGGCAGTTACACACACACACAGAGAGAGAGAGAGAGAGAGAGAGAGAGAGAGAGAGAGAGAGAGAGAGAGAGAGAGAGAGAGAGAGAGAGAGAGAGAGAGAGAGAAAGAGAGAGTATTCTCCTAGGGATATTTCCTGTGAATTCAAATCCTCTGAGCCGGAGAATGGGGGACCAGATAATGACACGTAACATCTCCTCTTTCCTACAGACCCCAGAGAATGTTCTCTTAGTGAGGGGTAACACCACATCGAAGAAGCAACATTATAAAATATTGCCCCTATCTATCGCAGCTCTGTAGTCTTTGAATTTTCCAAAACCAAAGCAGTTGTCCAATGAGTAAATAATAAATATTGTTCTGACGAGATATATTGTTTAGGAGTTGCCCTCGTTTTAACATGTTGCCTTCATCCTCTTACTGGAAGAAAACCACCATTGTATTGATTTCACCAAGAGGCTTTGCCCTTTTCATTTGGAAGCAGCTGAAACTATGGGCTATGGGTTGCATACAGTTCATGCCCCCTGCAGCTGACTCCACTTATTAGCAAGTTTCCTGACAGATCTAACAAATTCTACCTCTCACTTAGACTCACAGATCATGCTGATGTTGTCACCTCTAGAGTCACCTAATTTTGCCTTGTTCAGAAATAACGACACACAACAATTATTCAGTGCGACTAGAAATAAATGATGTAACCCAGCAACAAAAAATGTATGCATATTTTTTTCCTTTTGGGTATTTTGTTCTGTCTTACAACTCAGTATGTTTTTCTTCTGTACTTTTGCTTTCTGACCACAGGTTGTGATAATCAGATTTAAAGATGTTGAAGTCCTGCATGGACTTGGTATTTTAGGAGCTTAGTAGTTTAAGATTTTAATCTTTCACGTGCAAAGTATTTTCTAATTTAGTGATTTAGCTTAAAGTAACTAACCTGTTAGCAAGCTAGTACTAGTATTTTATTCCTGCGTTGTCACTTTTATTATGCTGTGTGCACTCCTGGTCAGGAATTGTAATAGAGATATCCAGTCTGAGCTTTTTTTTTATTTAAAAAGTTTTACAGTACATTTTAACTTTATCAATCCCCCCCTCCCCCACCCCTATCTACCCCTCCCTATCCCTCTCCCCCATTCCCCCCTCCCCCCGACTTCCCAGAGCTAAATACAGGGTATAAAAGCGAAAAACAAACATAAGCATCCATATGCTATCTACAATAAACTATTAATTCTATCACCCTCTAGCTCATGTAAAATGATTACAAACAATATTAATATTACAGATAAAAAAAAGAAGAAAACAGAAAAGGAGCTTTTCTCAAATGCTAAATGAAATTTCTTAGTCCCAATCCTTATTCATATTAATTTCAAAAAAAAATTCATCTAATATTTACCTCTAATTTCTAAACAAATTCTCAATTATGCGTCAAGAGCGCCTATCTCTATTAACCTTATTAATCTCCAGCCAAACTGAACTATGGTCAAAAATAATTCTTGCATGTATCACACCAAATGTCTCACAATTCTAGATCATCCTTGAGTTCAAATAAAAAAGAAATTTAGACAATCTAGCATGGCTCATGACACGCTTAAAAAAAAAAACACCATTCCAATCTCCAATAAAAAATAAATAAATAAAAAATTTAAATTTTTTTATAATCCAATTAAGTACCCTTTATGTGTAGTAAGTTAAGAAAAGTCAACTTGTTGTTAATTAGGAGCTTACATACCCAATCTTAAATTCAATAAATACTTTTAGTCCATAACCCTAATATACGTTTCTTGCAACCAAATAACATCAGTCTTAAATTGTTTTGAATATTGAAAAACTTTCTTTCTCCTCTATGATAAATTTAATCCACTGACATTCTAAATTAGAAATTTAGTCACCAATCTTAACGCCCCAAAGCTTTTGGAGCATGTCTGAAATGGCCCCTGTAACTTCTTTGGACCGCTCCCCTCCCACAGCTTCACTGTAAGTACACTTTGGAGGTTCCATGACTTTCTGCTGATCTTGCTCTTGCTATCATCTCACTCGTCTTAGGGCGGCGCGCGACATCCTCTGCTCTCCAGCAGCAGCCGATGAAACTGTAACTTGATCCCCTCCAACACCATTCTCCTCTGTCTGTCTATCTGCAACATCTTGAGGCTTTCCCTCGCCAAATCCCTTTGCAGCTTCCAGAAGTGATAGGGGGGTTGCTTTTAACATATTGCTGTAAAAATCACGTGCCTGGGCCACAGTAACCAGACGATGTCTTTTACCTTCGTGCATCACCACCAGTCCGACTGGAATCTCACATCTAAACTTGATATCACATTTCTTAAGTTCCTGTGTAAGAAATGCAGAATCTTTCCTTCTCCTTAAAATCTTTGGAGGAATCTCTTTTAAAACCAGGACTTCTTGCTCAGCAACTACCAATTTAGTATCATAAGCAGCTTGAATAACTTCATCTCTAATTACTCTCTTTGTAAAATAGACCACCACATCTCTGGGTAACTTCCTCTGTCTTGCAATCCATGAATTTACACGAAAAATTTTATCCATGCTTCCCTCAATTTCAGATGCTAGCTGGCCCAATACCACTTCCAAAGCCTCAGAGATCAGCTGCTTTAAATCTTCTTTAGGATTCTCTTTTAAGCCCCTAATTCTAATAGCATACTGCATCTGATGGTACTGAACAAGGCTCAATTCTTCGTCCACTTTATCCCTTATATTTTCATTCTCTAATACCTTTACTTCTAATATAGAGTTCTTTTGACTGAGATCCTCCACTTTTTTCTCCAACTGTTGCACACATTCAGCTACACTTTCAATTATAGACAACATGTCTACCCTCATTGCTCTAAACTTCTCTTCCAACTTCTTCTCCAATTTCTCCTCCAGCTTTTTCAACTTTTCATCCATCATATCAGACATTAATTGTGAATGCTTTTCTAAGGCATCTTGTAAATCCTTAAGCGTCAATGCCGGAGGAGGTGCAGGAGGAAGCAAAACTTGCAACGAGGTCTGCTGCACCGGGGAAGACCCCGCACTCCGAAGAGCTTTAGAAGTTTTGGCCGCCATCTTTCCCCACTTTCACTTGTTACGCACTTTCACTTTGAAGCTATAAAATCCGTTGAGCTAGAGAGTAAAAATAAAAGTCCACATCACCATGACCTCCTGTACCGCTCTGCCTGCATCTTGATACTCCAGGGTATTTCCTTCTGGCAGGGGTGGTTGCTAACGCCTGGCTCTGCTCCAAAAAGACGCTGCGCAGAGACGCTGCGCAGCTCGGAGCAACCCAGGCTTCGGGGGGGCTCAATACTTCAGCCGCCCAAACTCTCAGCTCAGGCGGCCCCGGAGAGCTCAACCCCTACCTGGGGCCTCACCCCCTCCTCTTCTCCCGAGGAGGGGGCTTCAAATCCATCTAAACAGCTGATCGGCGCTGTTTACGATGGATAAACACAGCTGAGGAGCGGACAGCCCAGAGACGGCTGTCTTCGGTGCCGCGTCGCCACCGGAAGATCCAGTCTGAGCTTTAAATAGAAATGCAGCTTGATCTTACTGTTATGTACTGGGCTCTTGTGAAATACCACGTGGGTTGCTGGAGCAGCTAACGGCTCTCTAGCAACCCAGACTACAAGTCTCCTGTGCTGCAATTGGCTATCTCCAGGTGGCAATGGTTGATTCAAACCTATTGGCTGCCACCTAGGGGCTAGATTATATATTGCGGCTAGTTGCAGCCATTTCCCCAGTACAGTTCCAGCACGAAATAAACAATGAGTTAACCTGTACTCTGTTCAGCGTCTTCATTCCTGTGCCAAAGAACCTGCTATTTAACAGTGGCGACGAGGGTGGGATCCTGCTTCACCGAATAAAGAGCTGAAATCTTTATCTGAAGTCTATGGTCAAACCTTCTCTCCAGGTCTAGCTAGCTATTGAAGGTAATGCCTTTTCCTTTGCAGAGCTTACTGTTTCTAAGGCTTCACAAAGTTGCATGATTTAATTGTTCCTTAATATAGCACCATTCATTGGAATTCAGATGAAAGACAGTGAAACTGTATTGAGGATTGTCTCCTGTTTAATGAACTATCCCCCAGGATCCAAATCAAAAAGAGATTTTATGAATGCAAAGCCATTATTGGGTATTAATTCATCAAGAGAGCAAAATATATTTAAATCAATATAGTTTTAAAACTATGTCTTATGAGTGTTCTTTTTCTTCTATGGAGACCTCCTAGTGCAACATTTGTCAGTTGATTCATGGTTACAGAATCAAGTGCTTTTAGCAGTTGGATAAGATGTTCTAAAATATCAATATTTATCCAGTTACTCTCTAAATCTCTAAGAAAGGCAGTAGGTGCCACTCTCCCATATTTTATTTCAAACTTATTTAGCAGCATATGGTTAAGGACAGTTTGATTGGAAGTGACCTAGCAGCTGTTCAAAATTATTTGATTAGATTTGCAGTGTGGAACAGCAAAGTGGCTTTTGCTAACAGGTAGCATGCGGTGGCTCAGTGGGTTAGGATGCTGAGCTTGTCGATCTGAAGGTCGGCAGTTTGGTGGGTTGAATCCCGAGTGCCGCGTAGCAGAGTGAGCGCCTGTTACTTGTCCCAGCTTCTGCCAACCTAGCAGTTTGAAAGCACGTAAAAATGCAAGTAGAAAAATAGGGACCACTACGGTGGGAAGGTAACAGCGTTCCGTGCACCTTTGGCGTCTAGTCATCCTGGCCACATGACCACGGAGATGTCCTCGGACAAGCACTGGCTCTTCGGCTTTGAAATGGAGATGAGCACCGGCCCCTAGAGTCAGAAACGACTAGCACGCTTGTGCGGGGGAACCTTTACCTTTACCTTTACCTAGCATGCCAAGATAAGATAATATGTGAAGAACATTTGGCCTGGCTAAGTCAAATGGCTGCAGAAAATACGTTCTTTTACATGAAAATAAATCCATCCATCATATTTAGCTACAGTTATATATGAAGGGGCAAAAGTAGGTATTCTTTTTTTTAAGAAAGTAGAAAGACAGATAATTTCTTAAAACAGTATTCAAGTAGGGTGCTCTCTGAGCTTGGTTGTTTCCTTGCAACCATTTGTCTGAAATGGTACAGGGTTTCCTGCAGTGGTGGGATTCAAATATGTGAACAACTGGTTCTCTGTGTGGATGCCGCTTCTGGAAGTCCATTCTGGGCCTGGGCAACCAAAAAATTAGCTACCAGTTCTCCCGAACTGGTGCGACCTGGCTGAATCCCACCACTGGTTTCCTGCCTAAGCAGGGGGTTGGACTACAAGACCTCCAAGGTCCCTTCCAGCTTCTATTCTATTCTATTCTATTCTATTCTATTCTATTCTATTCTATTCTATTCTATTCTATTCTATTCTATTCTATTCTATTCCATTCCATTCCATTCCATTCCATTCCATTCCATTCCATTCCATTCCATTCCATTCCATTCCATTCTATTCTATTCTATTCTATTCTATTCCATTCCATTCCATTCCATTCCATTCCATTCCATTCCATTCTATTATTTTTTCATTATCAAAACTAGGTAACACCATCAATGCTAGTAAGGAATGGGGTTTGTTTTCAGTTTATATTTTAGTGGCTTGCCCTGCCCAGGGTGATCTTAGAGGTTCTTTGGTTGGGCTGTTAACTGTTGGCTTGTTTGGCAGTTCCTTGATTGGGATATTGTTTACTTCTTGATTGTTGGCCTAATGTTGATAAGATAAGGGATAGAATAGGATAGGATAGGATAGGATAGGATAGGATAGGATAGGATAGGATAGGATAGGATAGGATAGGATAAGGTAAAGTTAGGTAAGGTAAGGTAAAGGTAGGGTAAGGTAAGATGATATGATATAAGATATAAGATCACCTTTATTGTCATTTTTTACTGTGAGCATGCTGGCTCACATTAAAAATAAAATTATGCTGCCTTCTCTCAACATATAACACACAAATACACATGCTATACACACACACACACACATTATTTTACTGTTAAATATAATCTTGCTATTAATCTATGCTCATTGCTGGTGGGGAAGTGTTTTGGTCTTTTTGTTCCCTTTTTAGCTTAATAATCAGAATAGAGCTGGAAGGGACCTTGGAGGTCTTCTAGTCCAGCCCCCTGCTCAAGCAGAAGAACCTATACCATTTCAGATAAGTGGCTGTCCAGTCTCTTCTTAAAAACTTCGAGTGATGAACAGTGGTGGGATTCAAATATGTGAACAACCGGTTCTCTGTGTGGATGCCGCTTCCAGAAGTCCATTCTGGACCTAGGCAACAAAAGATTAGCTACCAGTTCTGCTGAACTGGTGCAAACTGGCTGAATCCCACCACTGGTGATGAAGCACCATACAACATCCTCAGGGCTGCATCCTAATTCCGCTTCTGTTCACCCTGTTGACCCATGACTGTTGTGCTAGGTTTGCCACCAACCATACTGTGAAGTTCACAGATGATACAACAGTAGTGGGTCTTATTCATGATGACAAGGTGGAAGCTTACCGCAAGGAGGTTGAGGGGGTTGGTGAACTGGTGTAAGGAAAACAGCCTTTTTTTAAATACCGGAAAAACCAAAGAGATCATTGTTGACTTCAGAAAAGGCTGGCATAGCCACACTTCTCTGTGCATTAATGATTCACCTGTGGAGATGGTTACTAGCATCAAATTCCTGGGTGTGCAGCTAACAAGTAGGCTGGCTTGGTTGCTCAACAGTGACAAACTGGTGAAGCGGTCACAGCAGTGTCTGCATTTTCTATGTCGCATGAGAAAAGCACATCTTCCTTCCCCTGTCCTGACCACTTTCTACAGAGGGACGATTGAGAGCATCCTGTCATACAGCATCACAGTCTGGTTTGGAAGCATCACTGCTTCAGACAGGAATGTGGTGCAGAGAGTGGTGAGGATGGCCGAAAAGATCATTGGCAGTTCCCTCCCCTCCATCCAGAACATAGCACAGAAGTGTTGCTTGAGCAGGGTCAGTAAGATTATCTGGGACACTACACATCCTCTTCACAACCTGTTTTCCTTGTTACCTCCTGGGAGGAGGCTTCGTGGTATCCATAGCAGAACATCCAGATTCAGCCATAGTTTCATTCCATACAGTATTAATTAACCTTGTGAACTCTCAAGCTTCCTCCTTCCGTTATATATACAAGATGGGCAATATTTAATATTTATTTGTTATGTATTTATTAGGGGTGTGGATCTATACATATGTTGTATATAGTATGTTTAGGTGTGTTCATGTATGTGTTTCACTTTGAGAGCGGGCAACTAAATTTCATTTTTGATGTGTGCCATTGTGCCCATAGTAAAAAAAAATTGACAATAAAGGTTATCTTATCTTATCTTATCTGAAGGCAAGCTGTTCCACTGGTTAATTGTCATCACTGTTAGGAAGTTTCTCCTTAATTCCAGGCTGCTTCTCTCCTTGATTAGTTTCCATCCATTGTTTCTTGTCTTGCCCTCTGGTTCTTTGGAAAATAAATTGAACACCCCCCCCCTTCTCCCTGTGGTAGCCTCTCAAATACTGGGACACTCCTATCATGTCCCCCATAGTCCTTATTAACACCAAGATTAACATCAGATCAACATCAGATCAACAAGATTACCAACACTGACAAGGCAAGCCTCTAGAATATAAATTGAGAGCAGGGGTTTGGACTAGATGACCTCCAAGGTCCCTTCCAACATTATTATTATTATTATTATTATTATTATTATTATTATTATTATTATTATTATTATTATTATTATTATTATTATTATTATTATTTACCCAGCCTTTGGGTAATGAAACATCTTCAAGAAAACAACCAAGCTCAGAGAGCACTAAGGATCCCTTATTTCAACCCTGAACTACAAATATTCTCTTTTATCAGTAGTATTCATTTAGGAAGAAATCAATGGTGGAACCAACAAAATACCTAAAGAAAATGTAGCAGAAACACCAAGTAGTACCAAGGATTTTCCCAACATCATTTTTCCTTCCTGGGATTACAGCTACCATTCCAGAGTCAGGAGAAAGGATTGTAATTTCTCAATTTCCATTTTAATCTGAATTAAAATTCCAAATGCTGTTGATATCATCTGATCTCTTTGATGTGACAACTGTCAAAACCAAGAGATCATAAAGTCTGTTTTTATATATAAAATAACTTTGCATTTCATTTCTCCAGATGAAGTCAAGATCAGAATATTATTTAATGTTAATAGGTTTGATTCCAATGATAGTCAAACATTGTCCCAAAGGGGCTTTTTCAAAAGGCAACTGGACTTCCTTGTTTTTGCTTGAAGACGTTTCGCATCTCATCCAAGAGGCTTCTTCAGTTGTGAATTGAAGAACTAAAGAAGCTTCTTGGATGAGAAGCAAAATGTCTTCAAGCAAAAACAAGAAAGTCCAGTTGTCTTTTGAAAAAGCACCTTTGGGACAATCATGACCTGGATGACTGAGAATCTCCACAGAGAGATAGTCAAATATTGTTCTATAAAGTAACAATAACAACGACAATGACGACAACGACAACAACAACAACGACGATGATGATGATGATGATGATGATGATGATGATGATGATGATGATGATGATGTTGGAAGGGATCTTAGAGGCCATCTAGTCCAACCCCCTGCTCAGGCAGGAAACCCTATACCATTTCAGACAAATGGCTGTCTGATCTCTTCTTAAAGACTTCCAGTGTTGGAGCATTCCCCACTTCTGGAGGCAGGTTATTCCACTGATTAATTGTTCTAACTATCAGGAAGTTTCTCCTTAGTTCTAGGTTGCTTCTCTCTGTGGTTACTTTCCATCCATTGCTTCTTGTCCTGCCCTCAGGTGCTTTGGAGAATAGCTTGACTGCCTCAAATAAATAAATAAATTTTAATTATTGCAATAATCAAAGCTTCCAGAACTGCAACTTTCAAAATTCATCAGGCTTCCTATCTTACTCCTATAACAAAGTGTAAAATAGTCATCTAAATAGATTTCTGCTTATTTGTTGCAATGGAAAGGATTCTCTCTCACTGTCCCCACCATAATTTAATGAAATAAATACAACAGGCAAGGATTCTTGGGTCATATGGGATACTCCAATATCTCAGTACTGTTGTACTCTGATCTAGGCATTGGATAACCTTGCTACAGTAATGAATTTTCATTTGGTGGTAATAATATCAAATAATCTCTGAATATACCTGGAGCAAATTATACTAAATAACTATGTCCATAGTGAGTAACTATAATATATATAAATAATACTCTCAGGAAGCCCCAGAATAGTAAATTTCATCGTCCATAAATGAGAAGTTAATTCTTTGCTAACTGCATGGGGGTTATCTGCATGAGTCTCAAAGAGCTGGTATCTTAAAAGATATAAATATGTATTTCATATATTAACATTCATTCAATTCCAGAAGATTCCATGAACTCCAGAATGTTCCATTCTTCTTCCTGACCCTGTTTATTCAGATGTTCCAACCCAACTTAGCACATGACAGAAATGTAGCAGGTACATCATTCAGTGAGGGCTGCAGCCAACTCAGGATGCAGATCCTTAGCACAGCCTTTTCATGAAGAAGCTCTATCTAGTGATCACCCCTGTTTGAGAAGAGGGATCTCGGAAACATGGTCCCCTTGCAAATGCCGGAGCATGTCTGCAGGAAACCCAGAACTGAGGGAGGAGGTTAAGTGTTATCCTAAACTCTATGTTTTCAAGCTTTGATTGGCAATCCTGGAGAACAGCTAGCAATAGGACCTCATTCCTGGTGAAACCTTTTTACTCTGTGTTTGTCATTATTGTCTACAGTAACAATGAATTCCACAAGCTCTTTCTATCTTGTGGACTTTGATTTGTCTGTTCTGTATAATCAGGTCAGGCCAGAATGGGATCTATAGGCCAACTTCTCTCAAGCTCTCAGAGGTCAGAAGACAGATGTTGTTCTATGGGACTCCAAACCCTCTTCAGGGAATCAAACTCACTGACTTCATATTTGATCAGTTAAATATGAGTGGCAATCTAGATCTGGCAACCTGTACTTGTTCCTTTGGTTTGGGATCCATAGGAGATAGCCAATGAATATCTTGATTGTACCTTCCCTTCATGGATGCGAACCTGGTCCTATGGAGGACCTATGATGAGTCCCATACATTAGCTGACTTCAGACTGAACATCTCATGTTCCTTTGGCCTGTCCTCACAAGACCTCAAGTCAATCAATCAATCAATCAATCAATCAATCAGAATAGAGCTGGAAGGGACCTTGGAGGTCTTCTACATTAACCCCCTGCTCAAGCAGGAGACCCTATACTAAAGAAGCCCCATGTCTTCTTTGTCACTTTACCCTGAACTTTCTCCAAACTGAATAACCTTCTCAAAATGTGGTGCCCAGAATTGTACAACATTCTCCAGTTGGGGTGTCAGCAAGGCAGAAAACATGGGCAGGAGAGACAGGACAGTGATAGGCCTTTTACCAGATCTGACCAAGATATTTGTGTGGATGAATGCAAAGGGCAAACCGAACCAATGATCTGCTTCACCCATCATGGATTATTCATCAGTATGGGAACCTTAGCCACCCTTCTCTTTCCACCCCTTCCCACCCAGGCTACATGGAGAAAACCTCCATGGCCACCAAGAGAAGACTTTGCCCATCTTCAAATTACAACCAAATAGAGCCACTAGTTTGCAAACCAGAATCACTTTTATTAAAGTGCAAAGAAAGAACATCAAGAGAACCCATCAGATGTGCCAAGCAGTCCAAAGCAATCAACATTTCTTGTTTGAGAAATAATTTTACAGGGCAGGGAAGAAATAAGGCCCTAGAATGTTTGCAGAGATTCTTTCCTTCATAACGTCATTCAAAACCCTTCGCGAAACAATTTAGCAGGGGGCTAACTTCACCAGAAGGCATAAGACTATCTGCTGAACGTGGCTAGGAGACAGAGGAAAGAGTTGTGAAAGCTAGATGCAGGCCAATGTAGGACCCAGACATGTCTTAACTAATCTTCTCAAATCCGTTTTTGGTCATGGAGAGTCCAGGTTAACTTAACAGGGGAGGTTGCAGGGGAGAGAGCAGATGCTTCCACGACGACCAAAACGTCCCAGGCGGCCTCCATAGTAGCTGCCACCGATCTGTCCAAGACCTCCAGGGGCACATGGGGTGTTGCCTCCAACAGCGACGGGCTCACAGCTGGCAGACAGGATGGGACCAGGGATGGTCACCACGACTGAAGGGGGCTGGATGGTCACCTCAGATGGTGGGATCTGGTTGATGGGTTGTGGGTTCACTCCAGCCAGGGTGCCCAGGCTTCCTGAGGTTTCGGCCAATGCACCAGCACCATAACCATAACCCAAACCATAGGGGTAACCCAAGCCAGAACCTAAACCATAACCAAGACCCAAACCAAGACCTCTGGAACCAGCTGATCCAAAGCCAACAACTGGGGCGGATGCGCAAGATGGCACAGCACAAGAAGGTCCACAGTAAGGCATGGCTAGATGGATGGAAGAGCTGTTGGAAGAACAACAACCATGGGTTTTATGATTCACACACAGCATGAATTGCATCAAAGAAGTATCATGGACAGGTGGTCGTCAACATGCACAATAACAGAGCTGGAAGGGACCTTGGAGGTCTTCTAGTCAAACCCTTTCCTCAGGCAGGAAACCCTAGACCAGGGGTAGGCAACCTTGGCTCTTCTATGACTCATGGACTTCACCTCCCAGAATTCCTGAGCCAGCATGGCTGGCTCAGGAATTCTGGGAGTTGAAGTCCATGAGTCATAAAAGAGCCAAGGTTGCTGACCCCTTCCCTAGACCATTTCAGAGAAGTGGTTGTCAATCTCTTCTCAAAAACCTCCAGGGTTGGAGCACCCACAACTTCTGGAGGCAAGTCGTTCCACTGATTACACTTAGGACTGTCCTAAATCCATGCTCATTGTCAAATTTTGATCCCATTGCCAAGTGATGCAGTTGTCAAGTAAAACACACTTGATTTTACAACCTGTTTTGACTTGATTGTTAAAAGAATCCAGGTTTCCCTTTTGACTTTGCTTTGTGGAAGTCACCTGGAAAAGTCATAACTTGTGACCAAACTGGGACATTGCGACTCGTTAATCATAGGATCAAGTGTTTGTTTAGTCTTTTCTCAAAAGTATCTGGAGATGGAGAAGCTACAAGAATTACAATTACATGGGTATTCCACAGTTCTACAAATCTGGAAGTTTTTGCTACCGCTTGAATGAAATATAGGTAGCTGTAACTCATTCTGAGACAAACATCTTTTCTGAATGCTGCTTTAAGGTTAGAATGAAACATTTCTCTAGGCTCTTCCTAAGAGGAGACTGAATTGTTTGAATCCTTCCTTCCTTCCTTCCTTCCTTCCTTCCTTCCTTCCTTCCTTCCTTCCTTTTTCCTTCCTTCCTTCCTTCCTTCCTTCCTTCCTTCCTTCCTTCCTTCCTTCCTTCCTTCCTTCCTTCCTTCCTTCCTTCCTTCCTTCCTTCCCAAATCAGAGTCTGAGTGGAATACATCATAAATCTTCCACGCCACCCCATTTCATGAAACAAAGAGCCAAAACAGCCTAGAAAGGCCTCTCAGGGGACTCACCAGACAGACTCTTAGAGAAGCAGTCAAGAGGAGCAGATGAAGCTGATGGAAGCTCTCGGCATGAGAAGCTCTTTTATACTCTATTTTCTGTCCCCACCGCTCGCTTAGATACACCCCTTTTTGCCTGTGGCGTTGATTAATGTTTGTGCACAGCATCATCTCTTTGCCACAAATTACTTTAATAAGTGGAAATAAATAGTTGAAGACTTAGCATTTTGTCAACCACATAAGTTGCTGTTGTCCCTTTGATCTTTTCTTGTTTTTCTTTTTTCTTTTTTCTCTTCTCTTTTCTTTTCTTTTCTTCTTTTAATAATAATAATAATAATAATAATAATAATAATAATAATAATAATAATAATAATAATAATAATAATAATAAAGTTGGAAGGGACCTTGGAGGTCATCTAGTCCAACCCCCTGCTCAGGCAGGAAACCTTATACCATTTCAGGCAAATGGCTGTCCAGTCTCTTCTTAAAAACCTCTTTTCTTTGTTTCCATATACATTTTCACATTTCTTTGAAAACTTACTAGCCTACGTCAAAATATTTAGAATAAACCAAATATTCGGAAGGGGGACTATCATGGAGAAGCTTCAACTCTGAGCTTCTGGAGGCGACAAGACCCTCATGAGAAGATTGAACACTGAGGTTCTGGAGGTGACATTCCATTGGTGAGGGAACCTCCAGGATGCTTCCCCCTCTAGATATCACTGCTGAGTAGATTCAACGTGGAGTAGGTGGCCTCAGGTTCAACGTCAAGTTAGGTTACTGGTATTTTCAACAAGGCCTTGAGAACATTATGTTTCCACCTTCCCATGCATTGGGTTGATTCAGGGATATTTGCAGAGTCATAAGCTCTCTACCTTGAAGTCATTTCTGTGCTGATTCAAGGAAATGCTGACATTTGCATGGAGTTGCTACTGAGGACATCAACAAACTCAGCTTTGATCTTACCTTTATCCCCACCCCGTGGCACTGGAACCTCTCCAAGATCAGATAAGTTCAGATAAACAGAAGCATTTGACATGAAGTAGACAAACTCGAAAGGATGCACAGATAATCCAGTAGCTTATTTGTGGTGACATGATGATTGTACCTCAAAGTGCCAATGTGACAATTTCTGCTGAATGAAGAACCTTTTTTTAAAATGCCAGCCAAGCAAATGTTTGGATGCCAATTGAAATGTCATAAGTCCCAACTTCCTGGGGACGCCAACAGGATTGTATAAAAGCTCCCTCTGTTTTCTGCTGTGCCATCAGCTTCTGCTTGACTCTCCTGTGTTCACTACTTCTCTCCAAAGCAGGTAAGACTCCGACAGATTCGTTCCTGGTTAGATCTTCAAGCCAGAATCTGGGATTCTTAAGATATTGACCTTATCATAAGCTAGAATGCTTCTGGATGCTTCTGCTTTCAGGACTGGCTTCACACTTTCTGTTTGAAGGACTAGAATGGCTTCACTTTGAGTTTTTCCATTCTCCTTCTCTGTTTTTAACTTACCATCCAAAGAGAATGGACTTTATGCATAGGATACTGGACGCTACTGTTTTTAAGAGCTTGGATAGTCATGCTTGCAAATCCAGGTTGTAATGACAAATGTTTGAATGTCACCGATTAACCTAACTCTTAACTAGAAGGACAGATTGGGACCCAACCATGACTTCTTACTCAGAGGTCATGAAATCAGTTGAGAAATCGAGATCTAATCTTAGTTTTGGAGAAGATGACAAGAAAAATGTAGAAGGACATTTCTCCTGATCTCCTAGAGGTTTGGCCATCAGCTGGCCAAAAAAAGGAAGCACACTTAAACAAAAGCATATGATACAGGCTAATATTGACAAGGTATTTTTATGTTTGATGTAGTCAGGAAATGTATAAACGTGGGTTTCTCCCCTACTTCATATCCAAGGTGAAAACAATGGGACATATTATTTGATGTTGAACCTTGAAGGCTTCAACCATGCCTTTTTTCTTGGCAGAGGTAAAGAAACAGAGGGCTTCTGGTTTCTTCTAGAACTTTTTTTTTACTTCTTACTGTAGTCAGAGGAAATAATTTGGTCAAGGGCCATCACGTTGAGTCCAAAGTGGGCTTCAAAAATTATGGAGGTGTTGAAAGAAAGTCACCACCACCACCACCTACCATCAGTCTTTAAAGCCAGACTTTTTCTTCAAAATTTTCTTCTCCCCTCTAAGAAAAGGAAGAATTGAACTTCCACAGTCCACGGCCCATATTGGTGAGTTTCTTGGCCATCTTAGGCTGAAGAAGCCTAATTTGAGAAAGTTAGTTAGAGGCTCATTCCAGTTCTAGCAAATCCAGTCATATTAAAATTACCCTGTTGGTTGATGGAAGAAGCAAGGGGTACGGTGATAGAAGTGAACTGAACACAATTCTCACAATGTCTCTCTATTTCCTACATTAGACTCACCTCACAACTCTACACCATGGCTTACTGTGGACCCTTCCTGTGCTGTGCCATCTTGCACATCCACCCCAGTTGTTGGCTTCAGATCAGCCTGTTCCAGAGGTCTTGGTTTGGGTCTTGGTTTTGGTTTAGGTTCTGGCTTGGGTTACTCCTATGGTTTGGGTTATGGCTATGGTGCTGGTGCATTGGCCAAAACCTCAGGAAGCCTGGGCACCCACAACCCATCAACCAGGTCCCACCATCTGAGGTGACCATCCAGCCCGCTCCAGTTGTGGTCACCATCCCTGGTCCCATCCTGTCTGCCAGCTGTGAGCCTGTCGCCGTTGGAGGCAACACACCTTGTGCCCCTGGAGGTCTTGGACGCATCGGTGGTGGCTATCTTGGAGGCCGCCTGGGATGTTTTGGTCGCCGTGGAAGCATCTGCGCCCTTCCCTGCAACCTCCCCTGTTAAGTAAACCCAGACTCTCCATGACCCACACAGATTTCAGAAGATTGGCTAAGGCGTGCCGGGCCCTGTTCTGGCCTGTCTGTCATTTTCCCAATTCTCCTCTGCCTGCTCTAGGTTGATCCCATTGTTTGCATTTTCCCCCCAGCATTCCCACAACCACTTATGGCAAAGAGCACTACATCTTCTTGTGAAATCATCCCCCAGATAAATTGGTTTTAAGTGAAGGTATGAAGAAATGAAGCTCTGCAAACCTCTTGGCTACAGAGGTCTTGCTGTAGGTTATGGTTATGGATCTGTTGCCTTGGCTGGTGTCACTTGCTATCAACCAGATCCCATCAATCAAGATCGTCATCCAGTCACCTACTTCCACTGTGACCATCCTTGGTTCTTTCCTCTTCATCACTGTGAGTCCATTTGTGTGTGATCTCTGATTCTTTAGAGCAGTGGCCTTTGTGGGCTTATGGCTTAAGGAGGACAAGAAGGAGATGTCTTCTGGGATATTGTGGGGATATCTGCTTGTCACTGTGTCACTCTGAAAAAAAGATTAGTCTAAGTCTAGGAACGATCTGACATGGACCAAGAAGATGAAGATCCATCTGTGGGTGTCTGGGCTTAGAATCTGAAAAAGGTTGAGCTTCTAGAACTTTCTTTGAAGCTCTTCTTCTTCCACTGGGCCAGCATTCCTCTCTAAACGTTTTAGGGCCAAGAGAAAAGGAGATCTGTAATTGTGTGATTTCTTTTTCTCGTTTATTTGTTTTGTAGGTTGCTTGTTCCTTTGATAATTGTCCACTCATGCTTTTGTTCTTACTTCTTCAATAAAACTCATTCTGCATTCTCATCCCCTTGAGGGAAAAATCCGGAAGTTTGCTCTCTCCCATGTTAATTTTTATAATGTTGATATTTTGTTGACCTTTCTCCTTCCTTTTCTCCTTCTTCTCCTTCGGAAAAATGTGGACCATTTGTACTAGATCCTGTGACAGTTCTTTCTGGGAATGGATCTTCACAGAACAAGAGCAATTCCAGATGGACACTTTCTTCCATTTTAGTTTAGGTTGTTGTTTTTTTAAAAAATCACCTGTGCCTTATTCAAAGTCTGGACTTGCTTGGTGCAGTCTGTTGAAGATCTAGTGTTTGCAGTGATAGAAGATGCTAAGCTTGTGTAGCTTGAACCCGTGGTTAATTTGGGGGTGGGGGGATAACTTTATGACTCATTATTCTGTGCACCTAAAGGATGGGTTATCATCTAATCAATCACGTTGTGCTAAACTAGACAGAAGGTTGACCTGAAACAAAATGAGAATGTTGTTTGTGCACACTGTCCCATCATCTGGAATCTTCTTTAAGTCTTTGTGATTTTGGGGGGGCATTCTCTCTCTCCTCCCATGGACAACTTGTTAGTGTAATGTTTCATTTCAGACATACCTTAACTCTCCTACACAAATGGCTTACTGTGGACCATCTTGCGCTGTCCCATCTTGTGCTTCCGCCCCTGTCGTCGGTCTTGGGTCAACTGGCTGTGGACCATGGGGATATGGCTAGAGAGGTCTCGGCTTTGGCCTTGGCTACGGTTATGGCTCTGCTAAGTTTGCTGAATCTGCTAGGAACTTGGGCACCCTGGCTGGAGTCATCCCCAACTGCATCAACCAGATCCCACCATCTGAGGTGACCATCCAGCCCCCTGCAGTTGTGGTCACCATCCCTGGTCCCATCCTCTCCGCCAGCTGTGAGCCCGTCGCTGTTGGAGGCAACACCCCATGTGCCCCTGGAGGTTTTGGAAGTTATGGTGGCTACTATGGAGGCCGTCTGGGACGTTTCGGCCGCCGTGGAAGCATCTGCTCTCTCGGTCGCAGAGGTAGCATCTGCACCCTCCCTTGTTAAGTGAGCCTGGACTCTCCCTGACCAACACGGATTTCAGAAGATTGGCTAAGTCATATCTGAGCCCTGCTGTGTCTGCATACAGTTTTCACAGCAACCTCTACTCTAGAGTTATCCCATTGCTTGTATTCTTTTCTGGGTTTCCAACATGCCTTTCTGGCAGATAAGTAATCAGTGAAGAGCTTCAAGTGAAGTTTTGAATGAAAGAAGCTTGGCCAACATCTAGGGACTTGTCTCCTCTCTGCCCCCCTGAGATTATTTGTCAAAGGGGAGACGTTCATGTCTTTGCATTCTTCGGATCCCTGATGGCTTTTTGCAATGTTCTTTCTTTGCACTTTAATAAAAATCATTCCGCACTGCAAACCTGTGGCTCTCTTTGGTTGTAATTTGAAGATGGGCAAAGTCTTCCCTTGGTGACCATGGATATTTTCTCCATGTAGCCTGGGTGGGAAGGGGTGGGAAGAGAAGGGTGGCTAAGGTTCCCTGCTGATGAATAAGCCATGATGTGTGAAGCAGATCATTGGTTGGGTTTGCCCTTTGCATTCATCCACGCAAACTGGGTCAGGCCTCGGTCAAAGCTGGTAGAAGGCCAAACACAGTCCTGTCTTTCCTGCCCCTCTTTTCTGCCTTGATGACACCCCATCTGGTGAATGTTGTACAATTCTGGGCACCACATTTTGAGAAGGATATTCAGTTTGGAGAAGGTTCAGGGTAAAGTGACAAAGAAGACATGGGGGCTTCTTTGGTATAGGGTCTCCTGCTTGAGCAGGGGGTTGATGTAGAAGATCTCCAAGGTCCCTTCCAGCTCTATTCTGATTGATTGATTGGCTAGAGGACATGTCCTATGAGGACAGGTCAAAGGAACATGAGATGTTCAGTCTGAAGTCAGCAAACATATGGGACTCACCATAGGTCCACCATAGGACCAGGTTCAGATCATGAAGAGGAGGTACAATCAAGATATTCATGGGCTATCTCCTATGGACCCCAAACCAAAGGAACAAGTAGAAGTTGCCAGATCTAGATGACCACTCAAGTTTAATTGATCAAATATAGTTATCCAAAGCATGAAGGTCATTAATTTGATTCCCTGAACAGTCCTTGAACTCCCATAGAAGAACATCTGTCTTCTCACCTCTGAAGATGCCCCATAAAGATGAAAAAAGTAACATCATACTTCCTGTGGTCACTGATCTGAAAACACACAGGATATACACTATGTAAAAACAGAAATTTCTTCTTCATGAAAGATAGTGGGGGAGGCCATCTCTTGGTGGGATAACATAATAATAGGTCAACCAATTCTGCAAAGCATCTGAAGGCAGGACAAGAAGCAATAAATGGAAACTAATCAAGGAGAGAAACAACCTAGGACTAAGGAGAAATTTCCTGCTTCTAGAAGTTGTGAATGCTTCAACACTGGACATTTTTAAGAAGGGATTGGACAATCTTTTGTCTGAAATGGTATATACCTTCAAGAACCCTTCCAACCCTGTTATTCTGTCATTGAGTCTTTCTATTATTACAGCATCTGTATCTCTTTACTGTTTCTAAGCTCTTTGTTATGAGAGCTTAAGAGAAGTCGGCCTATAGATCCCATTCTGGCC